>NW_024423564.1:34326316-34693391 GCF_017311325.1 Ursus maritimus | reverse complement strand
GCTGAGAAACAACCCAATTTAAACCACAGAAATCCTCAGAATGTTCCAGAACTGCAAGAGGAGCTTCAGGAATTCAGGGTCAAGGGGTGAGCAGAAGGTTGTCTGAAAATAAGGGGGCAGGAGTCAGCCTCCAGCAGAGGGGTTACAAACAATATAAAAAGAGCAGGGGGCGCTGTTCAAAGTAGGTAACACCCCATTGCTCACTTAATTCTCACAACCCCTGAGACAGACTCAACTACTGTCATCTCTAGTTTACAGACGAAGGGGCACCAGAAGTTAAATAACACGTTCACACCGATGGTGACGCGCGGAGCTGGGCTTTGAACTTAGCGTAGCTCCGAAGGCCACCATCTTAAATACGCTATTGAGTCTCCATCCCGCAGCTGAGAAGAGCAAGGCTCAGGCCGGCAGATGCCTGGAAGTCCCATCATCTGAGCTCAGATTTATTAGATAAAGTCCAGTTGGTCATCCTTACAAGGTAAGATCCTTCCCATATGGTGACTATTCACAGAATCCAAAAGGATAGGAAATAGGACCCATTCAAATTACATACTGAATAATGGCAAAATAACCAATAGTCTCTTTGGTGTGAAGTTTCTAAATTACACATTTAATTACCAATAATATTTGTGATCACTATGTATCATTAACAGCAAAAGTATAAGTAATTATTTTTAGCTGCCGTGCTGTCCACGATGCACTTTAATATATATATTATCTCATTAAAACACGTGCAGTGACTAGGCATAGATTCGGGTATAGTACCTCTCTAGCATACTGCGGAGATATGTGAAGCTCCATCCTTGAACTGGAGCACGATGACCCCCAAGTTTAGTCCCTTGCCTTTGCGAGGATGCCAAGGACTTCCCTCGCCACCATCTCACCGCCCCCCCACCCCCCGCCGGCGTTTGGTCGTCTGGCTCCGAGCACAGTGCTGCTGAGGCCGCTCCACGGCCGTCCCTGCTCTTGGTACTGCGGCTCACTTGGCCCAAGACCCACTGTGCTGGCTTTTGCTTTCTTCCAAGAGTGTTTGCTTTTGCTGTGGCTGCGGAGGCGGCTGGGACGCTGAGGCTGCCGGGCCTGCGACTTCGGGGCTGCGCCCCTCCGCCCCCCTCCGCCCCTCCCGCGGGGAGAGCTGAGGCTCTGGTCCTGCCTGGGGCGCTGCCCTGCTGCCTCGGGCCGCTTGCGCCTCCTGCCTCGTCCAGAGACCCCCGGCCCAGTTTCCGGCTCGCGCTTTCCAGATGTTACAGAGAACGTTACCATTTTTGATAGACACTTGAATGGGATTACCTCCAGCTTCAGTCTGAATTCCAGAATGTCACTGTGATGTCTTTTTGTTTGGAGACGCATGCTTATGTTGGCCAAGCTTATACGATGTTTTCAATTTTATGCTATAAGTAAAATTGATATTTATGCTGCTGATGATGATTCAGGAAGAGGGTCACAGAGCAGAGTGAGCAAGAGTTCAAGCTTCACAATCATACAGAGCTGGTTCAAATCTTAGTTCGGCCCAGTTCTAATTGTTGGACCACAAGAATGTTATTTAACTCTTTGAATTTTTATGTCATATGAACAGGTAACAATAGTCTGGTTCTCACAAGATGCTATAAGAATCATGAAAAAAAGGTAGGGGCGCCTGGGTAGCACAGTCGTTAAGCGTCTGCCTTCGGCTCAGGGCGTGATCCCGGCGTTGTGGGTTGTGGGATCGAGCCCCACATCAGGCTCCTCTGCTGGGACCCTGCTTCTCCCTCTCCCACTCCCCCTGCTTGTGTTCCCTCTCTCGCTGGCTGTCTCTGTCAAATAAATAAAATAAAATCTTTAAAAAAAAATCATAAAAAAAGGAATGCATGTGAAAACCTTTGTACCTGACACGTATTCATACTAATCTTCATTCCTGGTCTTACTGGAGTGTCAATGACCAGATCCCACACACAGCTGAGAGTGTGTTTTGCACATGTAAGTATTACATAAGTTTTGGTTTCATAATGAAATGAATAAATGCATATTATTAGTAGATGGTACCTCTAATATCTTATTCAATGAAATTGTAAGATATAAAATTTGCACATCCCTTTATTTAAGAACCAAATATTTTCATTATTGGTTTATAAAGTTCTAGAAGGTTTATGCCATCAAAGCTAATAGAAAAGATTTCTGGCTTTAGCAAAAATTGCCTCTGACAGACCTTAAAATGAAGCAGATGCAATCTTCTCTCCAGGGAGAAAAATCAAATGCAAGTAAGTGCTTGTAAATATTTAAAGAGGAATAAAATAAAATCTGTCAATATTCATTTATTCATTCATACATACTGTTTAACGAACATGTGTTGAGTATTACAATGTCCGAAGCTTATTCTGTACTGATCCTTTAAATTTATTGCTGGCTACGGCGAAGGCTGCGTTGGGCTGAGGACTGGATGAGGCCATGGGACTTGCGGGCCGAAAAGGAGCCCATTCTAGGACTCAGCGTCTGCTACCGTTGCGTGGGGACGTGGCTATTCCTTCTCAGCCTTCTCCACAGGATGCCCTCAACTGCCTGCCCTCTGTGCTCCTGTGTCCCAGCACTCCATCTTTGACCTCTTTTCTTCTTAACCCATACTCACTTTTTGAATGATTTCATCCAGTCCCATGACTTTAATACAATCTAAACGCTTCTGAACCCCAGCTTTATATCCTCACCATAGTCCCTCACCCGAGCTCCGGATTTGCACATTTAATGACCTGCTTCACACTGCCATTTGGGCATTTCACAGGCACCTCAAACTCACCCTGATTCCATCCCCCACCTGCTTCTTCCGCTCCAGGGCTCCCCACCTCAGTAATCCCCTAGCCAGGCACCAGACTGTTCAGGCAAAGCCCTCTTTCCCTCTCACACACCATCATCTTCAAACTCTCCCCCAAAACATTTCTCGCCTCCTCCGTCACCACTTTAGTCCGAATAACCACCGGCTCTTTCCCTGCCTGCTGAACTGACCCCTAGTTGAATCCTTTTGTTCTTATCCCCTTGAAAGCAGCCAGAATTCTCTTTCGAAACTGTATCATTTTCAGCGTATCCTGATCCAACACATTCCAAATGAAACCCGACGTCCTTACCATGACCTCTGATGCTCTACTGTGCTGGCTTCTGCCTGTCACTAACCTTCAGTCTCTCTCGCTGGCAGCTTCTTCCCATTCTTTGACGTCCCCACCTTGTTCTCTGAGGCCCTTTGCAGGTGCTACCCCCTCTGCTTTGACCACTCTTCCCCAAGCTTCTCAAGGCTCTTCCCGTCACTTGTTTCAGGCCTCGCTCATCGGTTACCTCCCCGTAGATCTCCCAAGCGGCCTCTCGGAGAGGCTCTTCCTCACTTGAAATCACCCTACTTCACCTTACTTTTCCTCAAAGTACTCGTCAGCCCCAACATATGTGTATTTGTTTAGTGGCATCTTAACCATAAGAAGAGATTTAATTTTATTTTTAAGATTTTATTTATTTATTTGACAGAGAGACAGCCAGCGAGAGAGGGAACACAAGCAGGAGGAGTGGGAGAGGAAGAAGCAGGCTCCCAGCGGAGGAGCCTGATGTGGGGCTCGATCCCAGGACCCTGGGGTCACGCCCTGAGCCGAAGGCAGACGCTTAACGACTGAGCCACCCAGGCGCCCCGAGATTTAATTTTTCTTATTTGTCTCTGAGTTCCTGTTACTTAGAATAGTGTCTGTAGCATAAAAGACATTCAATAAATGTTTGTGAAATGAATAAGTGAATGTCTCTACTTCCTTCCCATCCAGAAAACATAGCACCGGGGGCTGACTGAAGTTCGGGTCCTTGAGTTTTTGATAACGTTTACTGAGCACTTATGTGCTAGCATGATACTAACAGGTGGGTTTTTTTTTAATTCATTATCTTATTTAATACTCAAACCCTACAAAGTAGGTATTCCTTTTGTCATTATTATTACTACCTCCTATTTTACAGATGAGGGAACAACTCAGCAAGGTTCGATAACTTGGCCAACACAGCTGGTAAGAGATAGATAAGTGTTGGGAAAGGCAGTTGTGAGCAGTTTGTTGACCCTCGTGCAACTGCTGAGGAGTGCCTTGGGCCTGGAACATTCGCTTGTATGGAGATAAAGAGCCATCACCACCTGTGCTGCTAGACTTACCTCCTTCTTTGGGACTGTCTTTCCTTGTTCTGGGTTTGTTCAGGGCTCTCTCCCTGTTTTTTCAAGATCCTTATCTTATGTATATGTGTATGGGCAGGAGGCCAGAGGTAAGCTATCTCTAAAACGACTCTAACAAAATCTTTGAAGCTGTTCAGCCAAGGCTCCAGATAATTCCAATCTCCCTTGCTAAGATTTTTCCACTCTTAAATATGATTTGTTTACTGTTACACGGTGAGTCACAGGACATATGGAGAATTAACTCAGGTATCTGGTACCATGTCATTGAATAAGATTTCCCCCTGAACACACAGGTGTACGGTATATTGTGTATGTTTATGCTGTCTCCAGGAATTTGGAAGAATTGGACATAAGGAGACAACTGCTGTTGGTCCTGACAGCATTCAAAATTATATCCGGGAGGATCCTTTTAAATAAGTAGAATTAACTTCTAGAGAAAAGAAGTTTGAGGGTACTGTACTCATTGATGATACTGCTGTTTTTTTTTTTAAGTCACACTTACCTCTCAAGATGCTTATAACATTGTCATCTCCAAATAGATTCATTGCAGCAAAGTGTGTCTGCTATAATGATGCCCAAGAAATATTCTGAGTCTGGTGAAGAGGTTCTTTATATTTTTGCCCTTGGAAAGTCATTCACATGTGTATTTTGTTTCAGAATATTCCATTTTTCTTCCTGAAATGCACATCATTACGTAAGACTTAGTATTTCATTTCTTACACCTCTACTTGTCCACAACATTGTTAGAGATCAGTCTCTCACTACTCTTGTGAAACTTGGTAAGACATTGAGAATGGAAGTTTTTCATATTTAATTGCTGAAGTGCAAACAGTTGATTATCTAAAGAACATGTCTAATCCTGGTTGGCCTTTTCCTGCCTCCCCAAAGTCTCCAAGACAGAATCAGACAACCATGGAATGTTAGAAACAGAAGAGACATCAGAAACTCCAAACTTAATCCCTCTTTTTACAAAGAGCATGACTTGCTTGCTTCCACTGCCATGATTTATTTCCTGGGAGTAGAAATGCATCAAATTATTCGCATGAGCAAGAAAAAAATTAGGAAAAGAATCCAGCTTCCAAAATGGACTGCAAAATATAAACCAAGTGGTTTTTGTTGCCCTCCTCTGCAACACCCCACCCTCCATTAGCAGAAACATGAGAAAGTTCAGAGAAAGTTCAGAGATTGATAACACCTGTATTTGGTGTGGAGTTTTTATTATAAAATTGAAAAGATTGAATTTGATGTAATTATTGAGTCTCAGGCCAATTTAAAACTCATCCAATTGTCTGTTTGCAAGAGTGAGCAATGAACCAAGAATGACAATTCCCAACATGTCGTGTCCAAATGAAACTGCAGAAGGTTCTAGGACTTGATAAAGTGTTTAAGATATTACCTCATCTGGAATACTATCCTTATATCAGACAAACTAGATTTTAAACCAAAGACTGTAATAAGAGATGAAGAGGACACTATATCATAATAAAGGGGTCTATCCAACAAGAAGATCTAACAACTGTAAATATTTATGCCAACTTAGGAGCACCCAAATATATAAATCAATTACTAACAAACTTAAAGAAATTCATTGATAATAATACAATAATAGTAGGGGACTTTAATACCCCACTCACAGCAATGGAGAGATCATCTAAGCAGAAGATCAACAAGGAAACAAGGGCTTTGAATAACGCACTGGACCAGATGGACTTCACAGATATATTCAGAGCATTTCATTCACACATTCTTTTTGAGAGCACGTGGAAAATTCTCCAGAATAGATAACACACTGGGTCACAAATCAGGCCTCAACTAGTACAAAAAGATTGAGATCATACCATGCATATTTTCAGACCACAATGCTATGAAACTTAAAGTCAAACACAAGAAAAAATTTGGAAAGACCTCATGGAGGTTAAAGAACATCCTACTGGGGGCACCTGGGTGACTCAGTAGGTTAAGTGTCTGCCTTCAGCTCAGGTCATGATCCCAGGGTCCTGGGATTGAGCCCCACATCGGGCTCCCTGCTCAGTGAGGAGCTTGCTTCTCCTTTTCCCTCTGCCCCTGCTCGTGCTCTCTCTCTTTCTCAAATAAATAAACAAAATCTTAAAAAAAAAAAAAAAAGAACACCCTACTAAAGAATGAATGGGTTAACCAGGAAATTAAAGAAGAAAGTAAAAAATACATGAAAGCAAATGAAAATGAAAACACAACAGTCCAAAGCCTTTGGGATGCAGCAAAGGCGGTCCTAAGAGGGAAGTATATTGCAATATAGGCCTACCTCAAGAAGCAAGAAAAGTCTCAAATTTACAACCTAACCTTACACCTTAAGCAGCTGGAAAAAGAACAGGAAATAAAGCCTAAAACCAGCAGAAAAGGGGAAATAATAAAGATTAGAGCAGAAATCAATGATACAGAAATAAAAAAAAAATACAGTAGAACAGATCAATGAAACTAGGAGCTGATTCTTTGAAAGAATTAACAAAATTGATAAGCCCCCTAGCCTGACTTACCAAAAAGAAGAGAAAGGATCCAAGTAAATACAAACATGAATGAAAGAGGAGGAATCACAACCAACACTGCAGCAATACAAACAATTGTAAGAGAATATTATGAGCAATTATGAGCCAACAATTTGGGCAATCTGGAAGAAATGGATAAATTCCTTGAAACATATAAACTGTCAAAACTGAAACAGTAAGAAATAGAAAACTTGAACAGCCCCATAACCAGCAAAGAAACTGAATCAGTAATCAAAAATCTCCTGTTTTGGGAGTCCTGGGCCAGATGGCTTCCCAGCAGAATTCTACCAAACATTTAAAGAATTAATACCTAATCTTCTGAAACTGTTCCAAAAAAAAAAAAAAAAATAGAAATGGAAGGAAAACTTCCAAACTCATTCTATGAGAAGGCTGGCATTGCCTTTATTCCAAAACCAAAGACCCCACTAAAAAGGAAAATTACAGACTAATATCCCTGATGAACACGGATGCAAAAATTCTCAACAACATACTAGCTAATAGAATTCAACAGTACATCAAAAGGATTATTCACCATGATCAAGTGGGATTTATTCCTGGACTGCAGGGCTGGTTCAATATCTGCAAATCAATCAGTGTGATACACCACATTAATAAAAGAAAGGATAAGAACCATATGATCCTCTCAATAGATTCAGAAAAAATATTGACAAGATACAGCATCCTTTCTTGATAAAAACACTCAAGAAAGTAGAGACAGAAGGAACATATGTCAACATCATAAGGCCATATACAAAACCCCACAGCAAATATCATTCTTAATGGGGAAAAACTGAGAGCTTTTCTCCTAAGGTCAGGAACATGAACAGGGATGTCCACTCTTACCACTGTTGTTCAACATAGTACTGGAAGCCCCAGCTTCAGTAATCAGACAACGAAAAGAAATAAAAGGCATCCAAATTGGCAAGGAAGTAATCAAACTTTCACTCTTCACAGATGAAATGATACTCTATGTAGAAAACCCAAAAGACTTCACCAAAAACTTGTTAGAACTGATACATGAGGGGCGCCTGGGTGGCACAGTGCTTAAGCACCTGCCTTCGGCTCGGGGCGTGATCCCAGCGATCTGGGATCGAGCCCCACATCAGGCTCTTCCTCTATGAGCCTGCTTCTTCCTCTCCCACTCCCCCTGCTTGTGTTCCCTCTCTCGCTGGCTGTCTCTATCTCTGTCGAATAAATAAATAAAATCTTTAAAAAAAAAAAAAGAACTGATACATGAATTCAGCAAAGTCGTAGGATATAAAATCAACGTACAGAAATCTGTCACATTTCGATACACTAATAATGAAGCAGCAGAAAGGTAAATCAAGGAGCTAATCCCATTAACAATTACACCAAAAACCATATCTAGGAATAAACCTAACCAAAGAGATAAAAGATCTGTACTCTGAAAGTTATAGAACACTAATGAAAGAAACTGAGGAAGACACAAAGAAATGGAAAAACATTCCACGCTCATGGATTAGAACAAATATTTTTAAAATATCTATACTACCCAAAGCAATCTACACATTCAATGCAATCCCTATCAAAATAACACCAGTATTTTTCACAGAGCTGGAACAAACCATCCTAAAATTTGTATGGAACCAGAAAAGATCCTGACTAGCTAAAGGAATGTTGAAAAAGAAAACCAAAGCTAGAGGCATCACAATTCCGGACTTCAAGCTGTATTATAAAGCTGTGATCATCAAGACAGTATGGTACTGGCACAAAAACAGACACATAGATCAATAGAACAGAATAGAGAACCCAGAAATAGAACCACAACTATAATGGTCAACTAAGCTTTGACAAAGCAGGAAAGAATCTCCAATGGAAAAAAGACAGTCTTTTCAACAAATGGTGTTGGGAAAATTGGACAGCCACATGCAGAAGAATGAAACTGGATCACTTTCTTACACCACAAAAATTCAAAATGGATTAAAGACCTAAATGTGAGACAGGAATCCATCAAAATCCTAGAGGAGAACACAGGCAGCAACCTCTTTGATGTGGGCCATAACAACTTCTTACTAGATAGGTCTCCGGAGGGGAAACAAAAGCAAAATGAACTATTGGTACTTCATCAAGATAAAAAGCTTCTGCACGGCCTAGAAAGCAATCAACAAAACTAAAAAGCAACCTTTGGAATGGGAGAAGGTATTTGCAAATGACATATCTAGTAAAGGGCTAGCGGCCAAAATCTATAAAGAACGTATCAAACTCAACACCCCAAAAATAAATAATTCAGTTAAGAAATGGACAGAACACATGAACAGACATTTCTCCAAGGAAGACATACAGCTGGCAAACAGACATATGAAAACATGCTCATCATCACCCACCACCAGGGAAATACAAATCAAAACCACAATGAGATGCCAACTCACACCAGTCAGAATGGCTAAAATTAACAACACAGGAAACAACAGGTGCTGGCGACGATGCAGAGAAAGGGGGACCCTCCTACACTGTTAGAAGGAATGCAAGCTGGTGCAGCCGCTCTGGAAAACAGTAAGGAGGTTCTTCAAAAAGTTAAAAATAGAACTACCCTACGACCCAGCAATTGCACTACTAGGTATTTATCCAAAGGATTAAAAAAAAATACTGATTTGAAGGGGCACCTGCATCCCGATGTTTATAGCAGCATTATCAACGATAGCTGAATTATGGAAAGAGCCCAGATGTTCATCGACAGATGAATGGATAAAGAAGATGTGACACACACACACACACACACACACACATGAATATTACTCAGCCATCAAAAAAAAAAAATGAAATCTGGCCATTTGCAATGACACAGATGGAGCTCGAGTATATTATGTGAGGTGAAGTAAGTCAGTCAGAGAAAGACAAATACCATATAATTTCATGCATATGTGGAATTTAAGAAACAAAACAGATGAATACAGGGGAGGGGAAGGAAAAATAAGATAAAAACAGAGAGTGAGGCAAACCGTAGGAGACTCTTAACTACAGAGAACAAACTGAGGGTTGCTGGAGGGGAGGTGGGTTGGGGGATGGGGTAACTGGGTGATGGGCATTAAGGAGGACAAGAGATGTAATGAGCACTGGGTGTTATATGCAACTGATGAATCACCAAATTCTACCCCTGAAACTAATACTACACTATATGTTAACTAACCTAAATTTAAATAAAATCTTAGGAGAATGAATGAATGAAGATATTACCTCATAATAAAAGCAAGTTCCCTTAAACTAGCACTTCAATGTGCAGTAGTCCCTCTGGATGGCTAGGTGAGGCTATTTATGTTATCTTGGTCAATTATGTAATTGCCACCATTATGTTTTCTGAGCAAATGAACTCATCACTCTTCCATTCCTACCAACTTTGAAGAACTGTCATGAAGATAAATCAGACAAAATGCATGAAGACAGGAGCTTTAAACTGGGGTTCTCTGGAAGTGCACAAGTGAACTGGGTGTAAGATCAGTGTATGTATGTGCACAGATCATTTTTTTGGTTAGAAGCTTTTATCAAACTCTTTTAAAGGAATCTGTATCCCCCAAAGTGGTTAAGAAGCATTTGGAGTCAATCAAAAAACAAGAAAGATTTCATTAGAGCTATTTTAGAGACAACCGCCACCTACCTTCCCCCGCCAAAGACACATACATAAGACAAGGATCTTGAAAAAATGGAGAGTTCCTGAAATCACAAGAGTTCTTGTAATGCCAAGAATGTCACTGCCCTGCACGATAACGAAATTGTCGACGGCAGCACCAGAAGACCTCAAGCTGACTCACACTCAATTTGGCTACTCCGATCAAAGAATACCCTTTCTGTGAACACAAATAAAGCCTACACAGCCTCAGAAAATTAGCTATCACTGCATCATCCCCTCTACCTGTTCCTCGTAATCATTTCTTGACATGCGCACTGACTCTCTTGGTTTCTAGTTCACACTGGTAGTAAACAACAGATTCAAACACCTGTGGGTTATGATTCCATAAGGATACATTGAGTGTCTCCCAGTTTCCAGGACCTGTGCTAGTGGGGGATACGACAGTCAACGTTATGACGCCTGAGCCAACAAGGGCCAGAAAGGAAGCCAGTACAGTGCAGTGGGGAGGGGGCTACCATACGAGGAGAAGCACGGCAGGCCGGGCACACACAAGATGAGCTCCTAATCCAGTCCTGATGGTCAGTGAAGGAAAAGAATATTCATAAACATCCCCTAAATAGCGTTCACTGTATACCAGACACTCTTCCAAGTGATTTATATCACTGTTTAATTCACCAGAGGATTCCAATAATGCTAGCTGAAGAGCCAGTTTGCAATGTAAGGAGAAAGGTCTCTGGAACGTTCCAGGCAGAAGTCAGAGCAGGTATAAAGCCCCAGAGGCAGGAAAGGGGAGGAGAAACAGACATGAGCTGCACCTGAGGCAGCTCGGCCGCTCCCCAGATCTCACTGGTAAGCACTCAGGCATTTTGCAGGCCAGGGACTGTCGGTAACTCAACACTGGCCACAGCAGGGGTACTTACATTATGGAAGTTGGCAAATACCACAAATCAATCCGAATTGATTTTTTCTGTTTGTTGGTTTGGTTTGGTTTTTGTTTTTGCGAGGCAGTTTATCAGCACACCACTACCCAGGGTGGGGGAAGTGATGACTGGACCACCAGGCTCTTTAACCACTCCGACGAGACAGGTGGAAAGGCTTTCGGCTTTCGCTAACATTGGATACTTAACTCTTGGAGAGCAACCAAATGAGGCTTGTTAAAGACACGAGTACAACCAGAAAATACCTCATACCTTGAGTCCATTTTATGTTGACCTGGGCACACGCCCAATTGTTTGAAAGTCTTTGTTTGCATGTTTATCTTGGCGTCACTTCCATAGACGAAGTTACTTGTGTATTTTATGCAGTTCAAGGCCATTTTGCTGACCGATATCGTTACAGTGGTGTGCCAGCATAAACTTAAAGGGACAAAAAAGATGGCACGTTAGGATATCATATAAAAATAATTTAATATTTTGAGATGCCTGGGTGGCTCAGTCAGAAGCATCTGCCTACGGCTCAGGTCATGATCCCAGGGTCCTGCGATCGAGTCTCCCATCGGGCTCCCTGCTCAGGGGGGAGCCTGCTTCTCCCTCTGCCTGCCGCTCCCCCTGCTTGTGTGCTTTCGCTCTCTCTCACATGTGGGTGCACAAATAAATAAAATCTTTTTAAAACTTAAAAAAAATAATTTAACATTTTACTGACATTTTGACCCAATTTAAACTGAACCATTAGATCCCTACATTTTATCTGAAATATACAGATCATCCTCCAGCTCAGCAGTGAAGCCAACCTAGCCCTCCCGAATTATAAAACCACTCCTGCCGTCATAGTGCATAGATACAAGCAATTGTTATATCCAGGCTAGATGCAAAGTCTATGAATAAAGCACAATATCTTTAAAATTCTTAGGAAATCTTTTAGGACTAGAAGGAAGTTGTCCCCAGTTCTCTTCACCTTGAAGTAACATTAAGATTATATATAATATATATATATATATATATATCAACCCTGAGAGGCAGAAAGTTTCGCTGATGGACATCCGTGTTTACTGTCTGAGGATGGCAACACTTAGTAACAAAGAAATACCATGTTTCTAATGTATATCCATCCCCCCAATGCTGAAAGCTAGACTATGACAAAGACGTGCCAGCTTTGATGCAGGGGAAGCTCTGAACTCCTGGAAATTACATGGCCCCTTTGGAACATTCGGAATGGCTGTGTCCAGAGCAAGAGGCCCTTCTGGAGCAGGGAGATCACTTTCACTTTCTATGGGTTCCATTACCGTCTGAGGCAGATCATACACCAGGTTATTTATCTGCTCATATATTGATTCAGACTTATTTTTCTGTGTAAATCCTCCACTTTGTTTACGTTCCCAGAAATGTATTTACAGATTTTAAAAACAACTCACCAAAGACAACTTTTGTCTTGGCCACCATCTTTCCCATCCAGAGCTTATGTTTTTATACAGTCACTCTGGCCAGTCTTCCTGATGCCATCACAGCCTCTGCCTGAAGCCCAACAGGAAGGTTCAAAGCAGCAGAAAAAAACTCACGGCAGAATGGTGGATTATTCTTTTCCAGCAAAGTGGAACTGGAGGCCACGACGAGCTACACCAGCCCGGAGCATGTGGCCATCTCCCCTCATCCGACTATGCTGCTGTTGGCCACTAATGTCCCTCACTGCCTGGTTCATTTCTGAGGTCACCTCCACCAAGGACACTCAGGGTATCTGTTGAGTATGTGAAAGAAAAGAGAATAACATGGTATTTCTTGATCCTATTATGTGCTAAATGATTCACCCATCTTCCTCCATTTACTCCTCACCACAAACTGCAAAGGAGGTGGATTTAGGCTCATTTTACAAATGAGGGCAAGTAACTTGCATAGGATTACACATCTTTCATTTAATTATTCATCCATTCAAGAAACATTCATCGAGTGCTTACTATAAGCTGGGTGTTCGGTAAACAACAGGTGTCGGTTTGGGTAAACAACAGCAAAAAAACATGGTCCAACTTCAGGTTGGCTTCAGTTTTCCTTTTCAGTGAAAGTCACAAGAATGGAAACCCAGTCCCAAGTGTTGCAATTTGGCAATGAAGCTCAGGGAAAGTAGTGCCTCTCCCCTCTAATGAGCATGTGTGAAGTCCCTATAGGAGGCAGGGTCCCATGTTAGAACTGTCAGAACCCTTATCCTGGGCCTTAAGAACTATCATTATTGCTTGAAGAATGCAGAATTGCCTTCTAAAAGAAGAGTGGAAACCCACCATATAAAATCAATTAAAAAACAAAAAGCTAGGGCTGCTTAATTTAGAAGTGGGGGCGCTTGAAGTTTTACTCATACATCACCCCCCACCAGAGCTCCCGGGCAGACGATCTCAGACTGTGTAGGACACAGTTTGAAAACCACTGAGCAACTCAGGTGTTGATTCAGGAGAGTGGGCATTGGGTTCCATGGCCCCTGGGGCACTGGTCTGGGAAGGTGCTAGGGAGGTCTAGTCCTGGGACCCACCCGAGCGTAGACCGGGAGACCATTCATGTACACCATCCCACTGCTCTTCATAACCTTCCCTTGGCAAGGGCTGACATCCTTGGTCTTGCTTATAATCACCCAGGTGTGCTTGGGGTCTTCCTGGATGACATATCGGGTGGGCAAATTCTAGAAATGCCTACTACAAACAATTTGTGAAAAACAATCTGATCATCTTCTCCTGCAGCTGGGAAGAATGTCACCCAATCAACTCCATTTGTCATCTGACCACCTCTGCCATCTGACCATCCCTACCTGGCAGCAGAGAGGAATGACATCTGGCCATCTCCTCCTTTCATGGGATCATCTTCACCGGGAAGCGGAGAGGGATGTCAGCAAGCCCAGGGCAGTGGCATTCTCTCCCGCTTCTGCAGTTCATACATTGATTGTCTTCCTGATAGTCGCGTGCCAACACGTAGAATCCTCGGCTTGTGATAGTGTTTGACGTATTTTCAGGGGCATTAATGTTTCCAGCCTTCCCACTGGTATGCTCAAATTTCACAGCGTCAGAGCAACGGAATGCCATTAAAGCAGTCATCTTTGCAAATGGGCCAGTGGCCATTGTATTCATCAATTTGGAAACAAGATTAAATCTGAAAACAAGATTGTGGGAAATGGCTAAGACATCTTCAGAGCAAAACAAATGAAAGAAAACATAAAGAATATCACTAGTATTTGTCAAATGTTTATTTAGTTCATTCTAGCAGTCTGTTTATTCATTCATCCTATAAATATTTATCAAGTATCTGCCTGGTGCCAGGTCCTATAATGTGCTAAATGTTGGGATAACTTGCAAAGAGTTGGTAATATTTCCATGATGTCGTACTGGAAGAAATTCCAGGGCATTTTAGGCTTTCATTTATTGTCGTTTCTCCCCAATTCCCTACCACTCCCTTTCTGAAAAACTGCAAGTCTTAGGAAAACTGTCAGGCCCTGGGCAGCAGCTGAATTGCCCTTGGGACAATCCTCAGTGGCCCCAACGGTCACCAATGTCATTTTAAGCCAAATTCCCAACCCAGACTAGAAGCCGATCTAGGGTGGAGGCAGGGCAGGCTTGTATCATCTGTAGGCAGAAATTAGTCTGGGTTCTTCCCAGATGAGAAAAGGAGAGAGAAAGCCAATTTCAAATTAAGGTGGCAGGAGCCAGAGAGGAGACAATATGCTGGCAGTTTTTCATTGACCTCTAACTCCTTTGCACTTGAGAGAACAACTAAACCAGAAAGAGTAACACTGGGATTTCACCAGATTGCCTCAAGTGTAAAATAATGTGAGCAATTTTCTCTTCTAATTTGGGGAGGATCACCAGAGTTGGAGGGGAGGGAAACACCTCCACCTGTCACCTCTCCGCTTCTCCTCCAGCTCCATCCCACTGAGCTTCCGGGCCTCCCTCCCAGAATGCAACATGGCTCTGCTCTACCTGCAGGGTTGGGGGTGAGTCTCCCCTGGTGGGAGCTCTCTGAGGGATCCAGGGGAGGAAGGGCTTGGGAGTTAAGATCATAGGCGTTCTGCTCTTGTCCTCTCTCCAAATAAAGTAAACCAATCCAGAATTTTGTTTAAAAGAGGAAGTTGGGCGGGGGGGGGGAGGGCTGGGTCAGTTAAGTATCAGACTCTTGATTTGGGCGCAGGTCCTGATCTCAGGCTCATGAGATGGAGCCCCACTTCGGGCTCCATGCTGAATGTAGAGCCTGCTTGACATTCTCTCTCTCTCTCCCCCCAAGCACGCTCACTCTCTCTGTAAAAATGGACAGAGAGAGAGAAGCCCTATACCTGAGAAGATTCTGATAACGGTGGAAGAACTGCTGGTGTTCTCCTTGACTAGAAAAGTACAAACATTATTTTTGCTTCCAGTGGAGAACATAGAAAGCTGTGGATTTCTTCAAAGCCACATTAGGAAGAAAGTGGGGGAGAAATATTTAAAAGGGGAAAACTTACTAATAAGAACTGGGGCTCTCTGGTGTCCATAACTTCCTAGCTTTTCTGATTCATTGACATTATGAGGCAAACGGCACCCTGCCTGAGTCAGGAATTTATTTTGGAGACATCTCAGAATATCTGACTGGTCCAGAAGAAGGGGAAAGGTTCAAAACAGAAATGTGAGGTTTCCAGCTATAAGCAACATTCAGAAAACAGCCTCTTCTGGAAAGAAGCCAATCCCTGTTATACATTCAAGAGGTTGAACTGGATTCGATGAAGGTTCCATGTTTTGTTTACAACATTTGAGTGAAGAACCTTTAAGAGCAGTTTTGCTTCTGCTCCCAGACTCCCACAGGACTCATTTTTATTTCAAGCCTTTTAAAAAAATTCAAAATGTAGGAAATGATGGATACTTCATTACAGCAGTTAATGCAAAGGTGAATAAATCCTGTTTCTAAGGAACTGAGCTCTACATAGACCAGGAGAGTAGCAGACATCATGTCTCTGTGGAATTATACTTTACACAAGTCTCCATTTTCTTCTAATTTCATCAGTTCAGACAAATTGGATTGTGCTGGCTAACTCAGGGACCATAAAATATTCCCATCACATACAGATTTCCTGTAAGCTGTTTTGCAGGAGGAAGGTTAATAAAGGCCTGGAGGCTTAAAAATTCAATTCTGTTGAAGCATTTTCCACATTTATTAACTATTTTTACCAGAGCTCTGTATGTGGGTTCTCTTAAGACCTGTTGGTGGGAGGCGTGGTGAAGCTATTAAAGCAAACAAGAAAAACAAGGTACCATTTCATTGTTCAGGCAGGTGCAGATGAGATGGGGGTGGTCAGGCCCCTTGGCGAAGAAATGCGGCATGGGATGACCATTCACTGAGTTGTTTTTGGTTAAAAAAAAAAGTTATCAGTATTTCAATATGTGAAATCTAAAAAAAAGACAAACGAATAAACAAGCAGAAACATTCATTAAGTACACAGAACTGATGGTTGCCAGAAAGGAAGAGGGTGGGGGATGGGCACAATGGGTGAAGGCGAGTGGGAGGCATGGCTTCCTGACTGGGAACCAAGTCACGGGGATGAAAAGCACAGCACAGGGACTAGAGTCCATGGTATCGCAATAGCGTCCTATGGGGACGGATGGGAGCCACACGGAGCGTAGCATGTTGTGTACATTTGTAGAATCACCACGTTGCACACCTGAAACTAATGGAATGTTGTGTGTCAACTGTACTCAAATCCAAAATAAATGTATTTTTTAAAAACTATCCGTAAGAGCAGCCAAAGCAGCTGATAGGTAGTGGGATTCTGGGAGCTCGCGTGTGTTGGGAGGTTTGGCGCAAACTCTGGCCCGACAGGAAGGGGCGGGGAGAGAAGCTGATGGTGTTTGGAAGCCGGTCTGTCCAGAGGAGACAGCGTGAAGGCCTGGAGAGCAGAGGGAAGCGCTGAGCCTGGAGAAAAGGACGCACCTCTTCCCCGCGGGCAGCAGAAGGGAGCAGCAAGGGGAGAGAGGCCGGGGCGGGGCTCCACGCCCAGCACGACCCAGGCCGCCCACGCTCACCTGGGTTCAACTCCTCACGTGTCTGCCCTTCTGAAGTCGTGAGCCTTGAAAACCTGCTTGTGCCACACCGATCTCGTTGCACGCCCTTCTCCTTACAACACTTCTGTACTTCTGTCACTGGTGTCACAGAATCCAAACTCCCGAGCTGGCGTGTGAGGTCCACCCTACTCCCCCCGTCCCCGCTTCCCCCTCCCACTGCCTGCCGGTGCTGAGTGTGGTCCCTGCCAGCAATAGGAGGACCACCGGGGAACTTGTTAAAAATGCAAACGCTGGGGCGGGGGAGAGGCGCCTGAGTGACTCAGTCGGTTAAACACCTGCCTCTTGGTTCAGCTCAGGTTGTGAGCTCAGGGTCGTGAGGTCCACCCCCGTGGGGCTCTGCGCTCAATGCGAGTCGGCTTGAGATCCCAACTCCCCGGCCCTGCCCCCACCACACTCCCAAAGGCGCTTGAGCGCACTCTCTCTCTGAAATAAATAATCTTAAAAAAAAAAAACACACAAACGGGGCGCCTGGGTGGCACAGCGGTTAAGCGTCTGCCTTCGGCTCAGGGCGTGATCCCGGTGTTCCGGGATCGAGTCCCACATCGGGCTCCTCTGCTGGGAGCCTGCTTCTTCCTCTCCCACTCCCCCTGCTTGTGTTCCCTCTCTCGCTGGCTGTCTCTATCTCTGTCAAATAAATAAATAAAAAATCTTTAAAAAATAAAAAAATAAATAAAAAAAATAAAAAACAAACACAAACAATGCAAAAACTCATGCCTGCCCCGGATTTAATAAATCTGAAACGCTGGTAAAGAGGCCTGGCAATCTGCATTTCATCAAAGCTTCCAGGGGATCCTGCGGGGTGCTCCAGGGTAGGAACCAGTGGCAGCTCCCAGACCACACTGTGCTGGCCACCTGCATGCCTTCACACATGCCCCTCGGCCCGGAAGGCACCTCCCCCCATTTCGGACCACCTCCTCCACCTCTCCCCCTACCCACGGTGACTGTCTCCCCTCCCTGTGCTGCCCCAGAAACGGGGAGTGCGCGCATCATCCAGCTTTGCCGCAGCTCCGGGTCTCTGTGTCCGCCTCCCCCACAGCCAGCGAGCAGCCCCGGGGTGGCCACCGTGTGTGTTTGTCCCGGCACAGTCCACAATCCCGGGGCTCCGGGAGATGTTTGTTGAGTTGAAATGTTAATGAAAAGCAAAGTACAGGGAGGGGAGAGAAGAAGGGGACGCGCAAGCGGGAGAGAGGCAACCACGAAATGGTAACAGCTGCTGTTTGCCGAGTTCCATCTGCGGGGTCCTGTGCTAAGGGCTTGGCAGAAACTGTCATTTCATCCTGGCAACACACTGGAGGTGCTACTGAGCCACTCCACAGATGGAAACTAAGGCACAGGGAGGTTACATGACGTGCCCCCCATGCCCTCAGCTGGCACATGGCAGGAGTCTATACCGTCAGCCCTAAGGGCTTAGAGAGGAGGGAGCTTTCTTTGGAGCCCTTGTCAATACTCAACCAGCTCGGCACATGTTTCCCTGGTGCCTGCTCTGTCTGTGCCAAACTAAGACAAAGAGGAACCCAGAGAAGCGCAGGGGCACACGGCTGCTTAGAGGAGCTCCCATTCTAGAGACATCTGTAAACCAGTGAGCATGACTCAGCAAAGGACAATTACTGAGGAATGTCCAAAGAGCTGCTGAGATCCCGCAGCAGGCAGGGTGCATTTGTTCTGCCACAATTTCCCACAGAAAATTCCAGAGGTAGGTAGTCAGGGCTGCGGCAATTCTGCTCCATGGCACCCTCCAGCTTTCTGCTCCTCCTGCCCTGGGGTGTGCCCCTCACCTTCATGGTCCAAGATGGAAGCCAACACACCTTCGTTCCAGGCTGTAGGATGGAAAAAGGGGCAACTGAAAAGGAATAAAGGACATGTTCTAGATCCCTCCTGCAGAAATTCTTGGAAACTCTCTCATGATTCTTTTGCTTACATTCCAGCATCCAGAACTTTGTCATCTGGCCATATCGGACTGTAAGAAAGACTATAACCTGTAATTAGCAATTGTCATGATTTTAATCAGGAAGAAGGAGAGAACATAAATTGGGGGGCAGACTGTAGTCTCTCCCTCAGGATGCATGGTGGAGGGTGTCCCAGGAAGACACGGGGACGGCTGGAAACCAGGTGGGAAGAGCTTGACGTGACATGACCAATAGTTTGGACGTTGTTGTCCTGGCAATGAGAATCGGTAGGTTTAAGCAAAAGACAGATGGAGACTGAGCGATATCTTCCAGCGATCTCCCTGACAGCTGTGCTGACAGGTTCTGGTGGGGTGCTGCTGTGACCCCGAGACCAGTTAGAAGGCAGTTCCCCAGTGCAGGTGAGAGGCGATGAGGGCCCGGAGCAGGGCAGTAACAGCCCTGGGAGTGGAGACGAGAGAATGGAGAACAAGACATGGGAGGGCGGGAGAGGACAGATTTTGATGGCAAGTAGGAAATGGGGGTGAAGGACAGGGATGGAGTTGAGGATGACGCGGCGGTTCTCGGCTTGAGCGATGTGATAAATGACAATGTGGCTAGCCAGAATAAAGAAAGGGCTACAGAAGGAGGCTGCTGGCGGTGGCGTGGTGAACTGATCAGTTTGGTTTGGGACATGCTGAGTTTAAGGTGCCTATTGGGTGGAAGATGTTCAGCAAGCTGACAGAAAGACACGTCTGGAGCTCCGGAAAGAAGTTAGAGGTCAAAGTACCAACTCAGGAGTGGGTGGGTCTAAGTCACAGCCTCCCACACAGTTTGAGATGGCTTGACCAAAAAAGAATGAGGGAACAGAGTCGAGGATGAAGACTGGGGAGTGCCAGAGTTGTGTGAATTCTCTGCAAAGTCCATTCTGATGGAAGGTTCTTCGGAAATTGAAGCTCAAGAAATCTCAGGTTGCAATCCTTTTCCCAGACATCCAGGACCAGGGTCAAACTCTCCATTTCAGGACAAGGTAAAACCACTAAAAGCTTTTGCTTTCCCTGGCTACATACATTAACACCAGCTAATGTTAGGTTTGGGGGGAAAGTCATATTTAAGGTTGAGGTTTCCATTACGACTCTGTAATACAGCAGAGCCTGTGCCCAGGAAGCCTCCTGCCTCCCTCAGCGTCCAGCGAGCTACCTTGTCATTATGCTGCCAGGCCTCAGGGCTGGGCAATGCCAGCAGGTTGAGATCCATGTGGTAAGGGATGGCAGATCAGGGGGGCCCTCTCCTACAAACAGCTTTCAACTTCTGGGTGATTTAATGCCCTTTTTGAATGCTTTCAAGAAATGAGACGTTGATTGTTGGTCCTACTATCGTCTTCAATTCTAGAAAAGGCTAAAAAAAATTGTGTATAGCATCCCTTTCATTTTAATTGACTTCTTAAAAAAGATTTATGTATTTGAGAGAAAGAGAGCATGGGGGGGGGGCACAGGGAGAAGGAAAGGGACAAACAGACTCCTCACTGACCTTGGAGCCTACATGGGGGCTCGATCCTGAGATCATGACCTGAGCCGAAGTCAGACACTTAACAGACTGAGTCACCTAGGTGCTCCTTAATTGATTCTTATTGTCCTTGCTCTTCTCCACTGCTTCTAATGCTTGACCCCTCTCCTCCCCGCCCCCCAACAGCTGCTGACCCACCCCTTCTCATTTTAAGCAGATGGCTAGTATAACCCACTTTCAAAGCACTGATTTCTTGAAATGCAATGATTATAATTTAGAAAACACTTTAGGCCAAAGAATATGATATCAAAATGCTCAGTTCTTTGGGTGGTCACTAGCAAAGTGCCTTCAACCGATGAGAATCCAAGTAAAAGGGCCTTCAATTATCTAGAAAGCACTACAAGTCCAAACCCAACAGAAAAAACAAAAGCAATCTAAAATTAAAATAAATGGTGGTTCAAAACCACAATGAGATACCACCTCACACCAGTCAGAAAGGCTAAAATTAACAAGTCAAGAAACAACAGATGTTGGCGAGGATATGGAGAAAGGGGAACCCTCTTACACTGTTGGTGGGAATGCAAGCTGGTGCAGCCACTCTGGAAAACAGTATGGAGGCTCCTCAAAAAGTTAAAAATAGAGCTACTCTATGACCCAGCAATTGCACTACTGGGTATTTACCCCAAAGATACAAATGTAGTGATCCGAAGGGGCACCTGCTCCCCGGTGTTTATAGCAGCAATGTCCACAATAGCCAAACCATGGAAAGAGCCCAGATGTCCATCGACAGATGAATGGATAAGGAAGATGTGGTATTTATATACAACGGACTATTACTCAGCCATCAGAAAATGAAATCTTACCATTTGCAACAAAGTGGACAGAACTAGAGGGTACTATGCTAAGCGAAGTAAGTCAACCAGAAAAAGACAGTATCATATGATTTCACTCATTTGTGGAATTTAAGAAGCAAAACGGGATCATAGGGAAGGGAGGGAAAAATAAGATGAAATCAGAGAGGGAGACAAACCATAAGAGAACTCTTAACTATAGGAAACAAACTGAGGATTTCTAGAGGGGAGGTGGGTGGGGGGATGGGGTAACTGGGTGATGGACATTAAGGAGGGCATGTGATGTGATGAGCACTGGGTGTTACATGCAACTGATGAATCACTGACCTCTACCTCTGAAACTAAGAATATACTATATGTTAATTAACTGAATTTAGATAAAATAAAATTTCAAAAATAAAAAATAAATGGTGGTATACTTGTCTAAGTTGGGAAGTTTGGGTACAGGATTAGTGTAGGATCCTAGGATTAGTATAAAATTAGGAATTAGTATAAATTCAGCCAAATGTCTACTATTTCTCACCTCAGTGTACTTGGCAGTGTTCACTAATATTCAACACAATGGCCCGAAAATAGTGTAAGAAAAGCTCCTATCAAATAGAGACTCGTTTATGGTCCTCATGCTCTAGTAGCTAAGACACGAAAATGGGCAAAATTCAAGCTGCTAACATTTTCACTTTGGAAATATGAAAAATTAAAGAAAATATGGTAAAATGTTTTATAAAGTGAAGTTTATATTTTAAGACAGTCCTTTTTTCTGAGATCATGTCCTTTTTATGTCAATGTGTCCTGTCTTATACAAACATGACAGCGTTCTTTTTGAATGACCTGACTTGGCAAAATTAAAAGCTGGCACACCATCACTGTCCCTAAATTTTTTTGGAATTTTATTTGTTGGTGAAATGTCAAAGTCTGGGAATCCATGGAGTTAGATTAGGCCTTTCCCATAAGCTTGGAAGCAAAGGAGGTTTTCTGTGGAGTCACTGAGATTGCGGGTGGGGGGTCTGGTTCTCTATCCTCTCTCACCCTGTGCCGATCATATTGGCTGGTGTTGAAACAGGTGCTCAATAAACAATTTATTGGAAATGGTTGATCACCAGGGAATGGAAAGCTTGAAGAGGGCTCTTTTTATTTCCTCCACTAATTACCAAAATGTTAAACATTTTAATTACTTTTAAAGTTGTGGTTTTTAAAATATATGTATTTTTAATAAATCAGTTATATAAACAAAAGTCAAACCAGACCACCCTTACAAAGCAGCCTCAAAAGGGAGCCTTGCAGGCTTTGCACACCTGCCCCTCGCAAACACCCTCGAAAGACCTGGTTGGGCTCCGTGTTTTTAGAACTGATCACCAAGCCCTTTTCTGCTTTTCAGAAACCAAGAAGGAGAAAGGAAGAGACTTGTAATTGCTAAAAAACTCTCCAAGACAATAAAGATTCAGGGTTGGTTAGAACCAGCGTTTAAATCGGAACTTGGGTTCTCTGGCCTCTAGAATCAAAGACAATTTTCAAAATCACTTTTCGAGAATCACAAAGGAAAAAAAGGGCCCTTGGAATAGGTTCTTAATCCAGAGAGTTTTGATAAAACCATCATCGTGATTCTATTGCTATTTCCCAGAAGCCAGCAGCAAACATTTTCCGATGAATAGACTCTTGAAACTGGTAACTATGTAAGCAGTAGCCAAGTCCATTATAGTCATTAATCCCGAAGACGCAACCCTGGGTTCTGTTACTAGGGCACCCGGAGTGCTGCGTGGTGAAGCTGGGACGGGATAATGACAGCTCTCTCCACGCAGGTCTCAGAGCTGCCAGCGGCAATGAGTCCGCTTTACGTAGAGGTCAGGGCAGCCTTAAGAGTGGATGGGATTCAAATATGGTAACAACTCTTCTCCCACACACATTTTCACTGTAGAACATTCAGAAAAGAAGAATCGTTCTAATTCTACCACCTACAGATTACCTCCGTTAACATTTTGATGAATCTTCTTCCCGGCATGGATGAATAGATGGATGGCTGGATGGACAAACACACGGATACCCACAACGATAGACTTATTACACGTACAGAAGTGCATTTAAGAACCTATTACTAGTTATTTATGGAGGGGAGTTGGTAAGGTGGTGGTGAAGGGAGGCTCATTTTTTAACATACACAGACATGACTTGCCTTTGTCACAACTACATATTACTGTGTATGTTTTACTTCCCTAATTTTTTCAAGTGCAAAGGCCCAAAGCAGTCACTGTTGGGAGCAGCGGGGTCCAGTCGCGAGCTCCCCTGGGTGCGCCGAGGGGGCGCAGAGGTGAGTCGGGCTGCCTCGGCGCGAGGCGAGAGCGCGCGGGGAGGGAGACTCGGGGCAGGAGCCCGGGGCAGAGGCGCCCGCGGCAGCCCGGGTCCGCCGGCCGCTGGAACGGCACTGGGGGCGGAGACGGCCCTGGGCCCGGACGGCGGTTACCTGTGTTCGGCGGGGTGAGGTGTGGGGCGCGTCTGCCGTCCACTCGCCGTGCCGGGTGCCTCGCTTCCGCGCCGGTTCGCCCGGGGCTCGGGCTGTGAGCGGCCAGGGCGAGCACGCGGCGCGGCGGCCCCAGGGCGCCCTCTGGCGGGGCAGGCGCGGGGCAGGCGCGGGGCAGGTGAGGGCCCGCAGGGCGGAGCGCGGCAGCAGGAGGGGCCGCAGGCTTGCGAAGCCAGGATGCGGAGGGAACGCGCTCCCTTCGGGGACCTGCCCTTGTTTTCTGAGGTTTGGTTTGGGTTTGGTTTGGTTTGGGGTTTCCATTTTCTCACAGCCTTGCCTGTCCATCCATATTCCCCTCCACTCATGTTGGCTTTTTGTTCGCAACACCAATTATTTTCTATTCTCCAAAGGAATGCTTATTCATTGTAAAAAAAAAAAAAAAAATGAAAGCACAGAAAATCATAAAGACCTTTAATCCCACCATTCGAAGATAAGCACATGTTTAAAGTATTTTTCATCTAATGTTTGTTCTCCTCTATCCAACATTATAATGGTGAGTGTGTATTTAAACAAACTGAGCAATGCTATCTGAGAAATCAGGCCTGGTGTTGAACTGGCCCATGGCAAGAAAAGACAGAAGGGCTAAAGGGCAGAGAGTGCCCTTAAAAACCAGGCCTGGCTTCCTCTTGGCTTGATAAACCAGTTAATCTAGCCCTAAGGAAGCTTGTCTTTTTCATCTCAGCTGGGGGCACATAAGCTAAAGTTGCCCCTTCACAGGGAGCAAGGAGGCAGCAGTGGCCAGTGAGGTGGGGAGGAAAGGAAAATTGGTCTCACTGTTAGCTTTACATAACTAGCAGGTTTTTAAGAGAGTATCTTGCCACGTGGTGTGGCTCCAGCTCCTGCCCCGCATCTCCCAAGCTTCTCCCTGCAGCTGTTTGACATCCTGTGTGGTCTCCTGCCTCCAGCTGTGAGCTCCCTACAGCAGGACTAGGTCTCAGGGCCCATCTTGTGCACCTGCAAGAATGCTGAAGTCTCTCTGGTCACTGTCTTTGTCTTCTTTTTCCTGCACACAGTTTGTCACATCATACAAACAGCATGCTTGCTTTACAAATGCAGCTTCAAGGCAACTCCCACCCCCTTCCAGCCAGATGGGGGCCTCCTTTTTGGGAATCTGAAGTTGTCCCTCTCTCCTGGGTGTGGTTGGCTGTCAGATTACAGTCATTGGTTTGGGAGGAGAGAATCCACTTCAGAGTTTATGTGGGACATCGCAGGTGCTCTTCCCTCCCTCCCTCTGGCTTACTTGGCTCTGGGCTGAGGCAGAGAAAGGGGACTGTAGGAGCCCCAACTGTGGAGGTGAGGATGCTGTGGGGGCATAGGGGTGCAAGGTCAAATCCTTTGACCTTCATCTCCCCTTGAACTGAAATAAAATCTTGTGAGATCCACATTGCTCAGCAATGCCAATTTCCCTTCATGTTCTGCCTGGGTGAAAATGAAGGCTTCTAGAAGAAAAGGCCACCACCACCTAGGGGACACTGGTTAAACTGGCTGGGCCATGCTGGTCTGACCCGGTTGTCTTTTGGGGGGAATTGGTAGAAAATCTGTAATACCCAGAATTAAAGGCCTGGATTCTTCTTTTTTATTTTTAGAGAGAGAGAGAGGTGAGGAGGGCAGAGGAAGAGAGAGAATCTTAAGCAGGCTCTTCCCCCAGTGCAGAGCCCAACTTGGGCTTGATCCCATGATCTTGAGCCAAAATCAAGAGTCGGATGCTTAACCAACTGAGCCACGAGGCCTGGGTTCTTCTTATGCCACGTACCAGCCGTGTGCTCAGGAGTAGATTACCTGACCTCTCCTCATCTCAGTCTGTTCTTCTCTAGCAAGGAATATTAATGCTAACTGGAGTTTATGTTTTGTGATTGCTGTGGGCAAGAGTCTTGAAGCTACATTTGCAAATTTTTTCAACTTGAAAGCACTGTACCTCCTTATGTTTGGCTGTCCTGCATCAATGTTGAAACCTCAGAGCTAGGAGTATGGGCAGCTCGATGGAGGAGACATTGAACTAGATGATTCTTCAAGTGACATGGTCTCGATCTTGTCCATCAAGGACTGAGCTGGAATTGTCTTGTCTGCAGTTGAAAAAAACAAGGCTCAGAGAGGTTGAACAACTTGCGCAAAGGCACACAACTTGGCCATGACAGGGCCAGGACTGGAATACAGTCCATAACCAACCTGTCCCTGCACCATCTCCAACAGGAGATGGGAAAGGAGCATTTTCTTGGAATTGTTCCAGGGTGACACTGTCCCTATGCAGGAGACACTGAGAAAGGGGTAGAGGATCTCAGACTCTGCTCTAAGTGTTCAGGAGTGGGAGGATGAGCCCATTATTCTTTATGCATTTAGAACCTTTAATAGTGCTCTTCACATGGCATAACAGAGCTGAACACTCGTTTAGAAGCCATTTGAAGATTTTATACACTGAGATTTCAAAACAGACAACTTAATAGTTTGCTTCTATATTAAATGAGTCACTTGAAATGAAGATTCTTTCTACATTTCTCAGAACTGGTGGGATGATTATCTCTCTGTAAGACACTGTTTGGAGAGATACTCTGACCCGAACTTTATAAAGACCGAACACTTTCTGATGGGCACACTGCTGCTTTCTTGATCAGTTCCAGAGACTGAGCCCTGAGCTGGGTTAGGACACAGAAGCAATCTGTAAGACTCGGATATTTATACTTGATCCCACAGAAGATGGTCATCTGATTTTGACCTGGCTGAGCAAACAGTAAGAATGTTTTGATTAATCACACAGTTTGCCTTGCCCTTTCCTTATCCGTGCAGACATTGGCTGTTTGTAGAGTACACACTCAAACATAAGAGAATCACATGCCTCCTGTTGGCATCCTTTGATTGTATTATCCTAGAACGGCAGACTGACCCCTGGACTGCCGGGGCACCCTGCTCTGCCCCCTCCCTGCACCCAAGCCTGTGCCCAGACGCCTGTGGGCAGGGGGTGATAGGTTCTCCAAACCTGAACACAGGAACTGGAAACATTTAGAGATGACAGTTGGGGGACAGGACAAGGTGAAAATGCAGTGCCCTGGGAGAAAATAAACGAGAAATGAGAATTCTTTTGGAATCCTGTTGGGGATTTTGTTTTCGCCTCTTTCAGTAACTCACCTAAAGCAAGAGTTTTCACGTTAGGATTCTTCTCTTTGAAAGAGAAAAAGTTAAGTCCCCAGGTGCAGAGGAGGATAAAGAGCTTTTTTTACTCCCCAGGCAAGCGATCCATTGCGTCCAGGGCTGAATCTCACAGGCTGCAGCTCCCGTTCCTGGGTCCACAGGTTCGAGGAGCAGCTCAGATGCCCAGTCCCTGGAACTGGAGCTCAAGCCACCTTGCAGGACCCCTGGGGCCCAGCCCTTCTACTGCAGGCTCCTCAGACACCCTCCCCTCCTGGGCTTCCTCTCTAGCTGCAGCAGGTGGCAGCTGGGACAGAGAACTCTGCCAACACAGAGATGTCATAAAGTACTGTCCTGCTCTGGCGGAGAGAAGAAAACCAGGCTCCCAGAACAAGCCTCACCAAACGGAGCCAGTGCTCCCTCCATTTCCCCAGATATGGAATCAAACCAGTTATGTAACAGTTCAGCCTCTGAAAACATACTCGGCTTTGGGGAGCTGAAGATAGGATTTCTGCCCAGGTGATTGTTTGATAGCCGTTCTCCCCTCTTCGTATTGACAGAACAAAAAGTGGGCTTTAAAGGCAGAATCATCAGGGCTGCTCCTGTCACCTGCCATCACACCACTGCCCCCATTCTTCTGGCTTTACTTCGCTCTCACATCTCCTAAGAAGGCAGCATGCACAGGCAGCTTCCAGAAAGTAAATAATAGAATCCCAATACCCTGGCTTTGGGGACCTTGCCTCGGATCTCTTTCCCCTGCCCAGGGTCAGCCAGCAATGGGTCAGACCACTTTTCCGAGGAATTCCAGAAGAAAATGTAGGCCAGGAGAAAAGCTTTGGAGGACTCTTTCCAAACCTCAATGGGAAGAATATTCGGTGAACGTGAGGCAGAAGTGATGAACTTCAACCGTAGGTTGAGAACCATCTCATTCTGGAGCGAACTGCCCAACATGAGCAGCCCACTGGCAGCCTGGGGGCACTTGTACGTGCTCCACTGTCTCTCGGGTAGGGAGCTCTGCGCTCCTGCAGGACTAGTGCTGTGGGGCTTCTCTTGATCGCAGTCTTGCTGCCAGGCTAGTAGTTTTTTTCCAACAGGCCTCCATTGTTCTCCAGAAACCTCATGAGGCGCAAGTGTGTGGGAATGACAATAGGGTTACACTTGAATATGCTCTTAAGCAACATTGAGAAAAGGAATTCATTTGCAAGCATTAATACCTTACTGTCACTCATTTCTTGCCACATAGCTGTGGATGAGAACCACTGGCCTGGTCTCTAGGACTGGGTTTCTGCTCACGTGCTCACATGGCCCTGGGGTCCTGGCAGCCTCCATCGGCCTTGCCGACTCCTTGATGGGAGGGACCCTTTGCCCTGTATTTCCAACTACAGATTAGGCACCCTGTTCTGTTGGAGCACGTCACCAGTGTTTTTCCCGTGGTTTGTAAGAAAAGCTGCCAAATTCTCCTTTTGCCTAAGTTACTTCCGATTGGGTTTCTGTCATTTATACACAGGGTCAGGCATAAGTTTGCTATGATGGGATTGGACATGCTGGGACCAGTCTAGCAGCTGGGATGGTGACCCCATGCCTGGTCAAGCCCATTCCTGTCACCTCCAAAAGATTATTTCGAGGCATGTAAAAATTGCATGAAATTCAATTTCAGGGGCCATAACGAAAGCTTTATGCTAATACAATCATTTTCATGGATTTGCCTACTATGACGGCTCTCCTGCTAAGATGGCAGAGCAGAGGGGGTGCAACCGGACCCGTGACGTTCCCGCTGCTTTGCACCACTGCTGGTTAGAACTGCGCCACGAATGCCCGTTTCACCACAGTGACATTTAAAAATTCTCTTGATTACCTGTGCACAATAAAAGTGCTTCTGGTTACTGTGACTGTAGTCACAGAGGGAAATGGCACACAGACACGAACACAGCAAGAGTGAGCAAAGACAGCGCAGACAAAGCAGGCTGTCTAGGCAGATCTTGGGATTCCTCAGTGGCCTTTATGTGCTGTGAGCTGTTTCAATTAGATCCTTAACTCCCCAGCCTTGAAAAGGTAAATGTCCAATTCTGAATGGGATTGCCATAACCATTCCCAAAAACAAGAGCGAGCCTTGCACCTAAATTGAATGATCAACACCTTTGGTGCAGAAAATTACAGAGTGGCAGATTATGGATTGAGAATTGAACAATTTCACTTAAAAAGGGATACCGAAAAGCACCGTAGCCATCGGGAATAAGCTGGATATTTAGGGATCAAAAGATCTGGGTTTTAAGTTCCAATTTTACCAATTATTAGCTATGTGTCTTGGGTTCTGAGTCTGTTACTAACTCTTTAAAAATAGGAAGGTTAATATTCTGTTATTCAAGTAACCAAAAGAGAACGTGAATGTTCTGTGCAACATAGAGCATTTTAGTAACTGTGTAAACCTACCATCTGGACACTTCAAAACTTTTCATGATAAGGAAAAGGTTAGGGAAGGTAAAAGCAGCCTTAAAATACGTTCCTTTCCAAAATTAAGAATATCTCTTTCATAATCAGTGATAAATCCCTCACACCAGGTAATAGGTTTCGCCGGTTATTTAAGTAAATGACCGAAGGGATGGGCTATCAAACGCACCTGCGTCAGGTAGCAGACGGTCAGCGCCCAGCACACGGCTGCGTGGTCCACGGCTCCCAGTCTTGCTGGTAGTTAGGCTGGTTCCATATGTCTAGGTTCTGGACAAAGCAATGTAGGTGGAAGGTGGGTCTCTTTCAGGTCTGGTCTGTAAAAATAGCCAGCACCACCTGCTAATCCACAGTCTTCCTGATTTGACGTCGGAGGCCACAGGCTCCAGATGGCACACCTAGACACGAGCACTGCCCAATCCACGTCAGCAAGAATTCCACGAGCAGGAGTTAAATTGTTGTATTGAGCCACACTGACTTCGTGCTTTTTATCTGTAACATGGCCCATTCTATCCTAATAGTTTGCACAAAGAACTAAGCTAGATGGGGTTAGAAGTAGGGCTCCAACCCCCACCCAAATCATAAAACAAGGTTTTTACACGCTTGAGAATTTGATAGTGTATTCATGCCAATGAGGCAATGTGCTAAATTTATTTTTTATTTCTCATTAACAAATTATCTTCTTACCATGCGTCAAGCATCATACTAGGTACAGATATTTCTGAATCTTAAATATAATACTAGGCGGACCTTTACCAGGGACTTAATCACTGGCATTACAGTACCTTCTGAGCCCTCTGAATTCAGTTATGTGTAAATGTTAAGAATTTAAAATCTTAACCAGTCAAGTGAAATAGTTTTTATATTGATCAAATAATTTATCAACAGTACACTCCATTTTTATATCCATCCTGAAAAATATATTTAGAAAATGACTAGAATAACCTATTATAGTATCCTTATCAACATGTCCCAAATCTTTACAAATGCATTTTCTATTACATAGTAACACATGTTCTTGTGGGGAGAAAATCTACTATTGCTTTTTTTTTTTTAAGATTTTATTTATTTATTTGACAGAGAGACAGCACAACCAGGGGGAGCAGCAGGCAGAGGGAGAGGGAGAAGCAGGCTCCCTGCCAAGCAGGGAGCCCGACTCGGGGTTCAATCCCAGGACTCCGGGATCATGACCTGAGCCAAAGGCAGACGCTTCACCAACTGAGCCACCCAGGCGTCCCTGCAGGACAGTATTCTGATTGTAGAAAACAAAATGAAAACCCAGCAAAACAATGTTAAATTACACAGTACTTCCCATAGGAAAAAATGTAAAGACTCTTGAACTGGAAGCCCAGCCATGTCACTGTCACGCACAGAAAACTCAGTCCAAGCTCTATGCAGAGACCGAATGCTTGAACACCATTTACCATTCTTTGTTCTCATTCAGGTTTACATAGCCAGTCTTCCACTCGCCTCCGAGGCTCTTGGTGGCGGAGTGTGTGCACTTAGCTGTCTTCCTGCCCCCAGCGTCTGAGAATGTAGTGATGAGCCCTGACATACAACGGGTACTTCGTAAATGCTTATGAAAAGATTGACACAAATTAATGACAAATACAGGGAGAAGTGCACTGACTAGCCTTCGTGATCCATACTTACCTTAAACCCAACCTCGAAACATACTTTGAAGATCCTTACAACAGGGCAATCACACGATGGGCTTGCTGGCTTACACTGTTCCGGTCATACACACGCAAGACCTCCTGGCCTCCTGTCACGCACTGCGAACGTGTGTTCCTACAAAAGCCATGTTACCACAAACCTACACACAAGTCTGGTAAGCTAAGGTAGGAAACATGGAACTCTTTTTAAGTAACAAGTGTTTTAATTATACCATAAGGAAGACAATTTGCTGTGGACTATTCTGCAAATCTAAACATTTCATACATTGCCTCTATTAAAAAAAACAACCTACTTATTAAGTTAAATTTTAATCTTAATTTTCTGGTATGATGATTCTTCTAAGTTCTCATCATCATAAATTCAAGATACAAAAGTTTTAAGAGTAGGAAATAAAATTTTTCTCTTAAATTTTCTTTGCCACTTTTGTTTGAAAATTAAAAATGAAAAAAGGAAAAATGGATGACATGGAAAAACAAACGAGGTACAAGATTCCAGATTTACATATTGATGAACAAGAAAACATTTGAGATGACGAGGACTTGAAAGCTCAGGTTCCCTGTGGTACCACCGTCTAATCATGGCTGAACGTTAAGACCTCAGCGTAGCTAGATTGTAAGTACACCGCAAATACCCAAAGAAAGGGAAGGAAAGCAAAATCCTAGGAGTTGTAGGTGTGATGTCAGGAGTTTTCCAACACAGAAACCATTCTATTAATCTGGGAAGTTTAGCACGTCTGGGAATCCCTTTGGAATTGGAATTTATAGTAAAGCAAAATGGATGCTGCCAGGTCAAACATACAACTTCTAGCAGATCTACGCAGACTTTTTATCCAAAGTACAAGGAACCTGGCTTTCATTTCACTTTTTTTTCCCCCACACCTTAGACTTCGAAGTAGGTTTCAAGGAATTTTTCCTTCCAATATGAGGATTCAACCAACTTAAAATGGAAATGCAACAAAAAAACAGATGCTCCTTTGTAGAAATCCACTGTCACGGAATGCATTAATCCCTGGACTAAGATTTACTTTAAACATTAAAACGTTCTTTTCTGGCAAAGTATATCATGGAAACGTGACAAAAATTCCTGAAAATTTATCATGGACTATTTTTAAAATTCAATTGCCTTTTTTTTTTTTTTAAAGATTTTTTATTTATTTGACAGAGATAGACAGCCAGCGAGAGAGGGAACACAAGCAGGGGGAGTGGGAGAGGAAGAAGCAGGCTCTCAGTGGAGGAGCCTGATGTGGGGCTCGATCCCGGAACGCTGGGATCACGCCCTGAGCCAAAGGCAGACGCCCAACGACTGCGCTACCCAGGCGCCCCTCGATTGCCTTTCTTCGATCATGTGACTGCTCAATCGAAAAAAAAATTAAAGCTCAGCTGTTTCTTCCTTTGGAATATGGTACAATCTTGGAAATTTTATATCATTTCTAATATTTTAAACTGTGAAGAAGTGACCATGCATCAAACTGAAGGCCGTGAGTGAATGCTTTGCTTTTAAGAGCCAGCTTCTCGAGACTATAAATGTGGTTGTTACAGGTAGTTTTCACTAACGTCTTGTAAGATACTCAGTGATAGTCTATCAGCCCTGAAAAAACGGTTGCTGCTACAAACTTACATATAGTGAATGAATGACAAAAATAAGACTATTTTTACTATGATGAATTTAAATGGAACAGCCATACAGGGTGAGTGTATGTCTGCGGCTGAACTACTTACTAGCGAACGGGAAGGCAGACGAACTTTGCAGGATCTAGCCAGGCTGATCTGTGCAGGCTTCTATGCACACACGGGGTTAGGCGCGGAGGCTTCCTGTAAAAGTTCTGGGAAAGAGCCTGGGCCTACGTTTATCATCGTCAAGAACAACACGAAGAAACATGCAATCAGTTCTGAGAGCGAGATGACACAAGTCTCTCCAGAGTAGTAGGATAATATTTAGATAAAATCGGATGCTATTTACATTGTCAGATGCATTGTCAGATTTATCACTAGCAGCGAACACCCCAAATTACTGGCAACTATACCAAGCCCAAGCCGGTAGAGATGTTGCACCACTGGTCCCCATCTAGTAAAGAAAATATCACCATTCAGATACTTTAAAGATCTTCTATCATCCCAAGATCTTAAACCAATATTCTTAAATTGTTTTATTCAAAGGTACTTTTGTTATCTTGCCTCTACTACCCTAGCAACAAAAGTCCTTTGAAAAATTATAATATCCGACATATATAAAAGTCTACTGCTGTAGAAATCTCAAAAATGTAATGTTAGCAATGATAATTATCTAAAGAAGTCAGCTTCATGGAATAGCTTTTGAGGATTTATTGCTCAGATGCATTCAAAAAATTCTTAAACATAATGTGGCAATGGCTCTAATACATCTGTAAACAGAATACCACTAAAAAATTTTTATTGGCATGAAATACTATAATTATGGATGTGTAAAATTTTTAAATCTTAAAGCCTCTTAACATAATCATGTATATCTATGTACAAAACATACATAAATTTCACTTTATTTAAAACATATGAAAGAGGAAATTTCAAATCACACTAAACATAATAAATATAGAACTTGCTTTGTTAAAAATCTACAGTATACATTCAAGTAAAGGCTAAACTTCCAATGCCAACTATATAGGAGACAAAATTAAACATTTACAATAATCAGTTTCCTAAAAGTGCTATTTTTAATACCTATAAGAGGAAACTCATTCTAGTGCTTCTGTTTCCATCCAAACATATACATTCCTTTATTCACAGAACCAGATGCTTCTGTTACTAAAAATACATATCCAAAGCTTTTATATCCTTTTAAATAGACTTAACATTTTAGCTCTTTGGGGGAGGAACAGGAAAGTCCACACAAACACCTCAGACCATCTTAAATTATTAGAGACGATTGACTTTATGACACACCCTGTTTCAACTCAGATGTGACACGTGATGAACGTGTTAATGAGAACGGTTCCGGTCCACACGTCTACGGCAAGTCATCTTTCTCTACGTGGGAGTTTGTGCAGGTCGAGGAGCGTCCACTGTGGCAACCTTCCTGTGACCCAGGTCTGGAGGCCATGCTCCACTTCTGATTTGTACCTTCTCTTCCAACCGGATTTGGTTTCGTTTCTTCAGGAGTTATATTCAGTACATTGATGGAACTGTTGGGAAAAGAAAGATCTTAATAATCGTTTCCTCCTTCCTTTATACTTAAGCTCTGCCTGAAGGTCTCAATTCAAATGGCCCCCTTGTCCTATGCTAAGTACATTTTGAGGACACACAGATTAGGAACCTATCTCTCCACCTATTTATCTGTTTACCCATCTATTTATCTTACTTATTTCTTTGGTCTACTCTGAAGCTCTCTAGGCAACTGAAGCTTAAGCCAGACAGAACACATGGGCTTTGAAAGCTCGAGCCCCCTGATGTCCCCATCTTCCTGCCACTATTTTATAATCTCTTTATTGTTTTCTTCTTTACACATCCACTTGCTCATGTATGCCTTCCTCTAGCCAGCCGTTCACCCACACAGCTATTTAATGAGCGCCTACAAAAGCAGTTAAGGGGTCCAGACTCTGAAGTCAGATGGCTTAGGCTCACCCCAGCTGGACCGTTCAGCTCACTGTGTCAGTGTTCTTCAACTTCCTCAGCTGTAAAATGGAAATAATAATAGTATCTATCTCACAGGGCTGGGTGGAACTGAGTTAACACACATTAAGCGCTTAAACCAATGCTCGCTTTAACAATCTTAGTGTCTGAACACAGGCACAGCTGCTACCCTTCAATGGCACAATCTGAGAGGTATGCTCTGCGACCAGCATCCAAACAAAAAAATCTGGGACGACTGAGTGGCTCAGTCAGTTAAGCGTCTCAGGTCATGATCCCGAGTCCTGGGATGGAGCCCCAAGTCAGGCTCCCTGCTCAGCGGCAGTCTGCTTCTCCTTCTGCCTGCTGTTCCCCCTCACTCATGCTCGCTCTCTCTCAAATAAAGAAACAAAATCTTTTAAAAAAATCTGCCTAAATGATTACTTTCAAATCTAAGGAGTTAAGTCGACAAATGATACATTTTTATCAACTGAATACCTTATATAATTTTTTCCACAAATGTACATTTTTCCCCTAAATGTGCATTTTTTGTGACTTTGTTCTACTAACTCAACCTCAATGTAGCAATCCTAAAAAAAAAAAATTAAGTTGCTTTAATTCTAAAAATCGAAACCCAAAACAATTAAAAATTTTACTTACACTTATTTGCCAATACTTAAAAAAGGAACTTGCTTATAATTCAGCCCTCAGAAATCCTGCCATCTCAGATGAGTTGAGACCAACGAGCAACTAAATTCTTTCCGTAATTTTGTACCTGAACTACTTTGTGTAAAATTCCATTCTACGGTGAAGAAGCAATGAGGTTGTTGCTGTAGAAATTAGCTATAAATATTCCTATTCATTTTCCTATGATCTTATCACAAACCCAGACCCAAGGTGCTTCAAGAATGAGGAGTCCAAATTTACCAAATAACTTAAAGTTTTGAGAACTATGTCAAGCTCCACAGCTTCTCTCCTGATAACCAGTAATACAACTCTTCTCTATGTTTTATCCTCAGAGGCCAAGGACCATGAACACGAATAGCTCAATGGAGTTTCTTTACGCTTAAAATTCTGTTTCTATGCCACTGGTGTTGTTTAGCCCTCGGAATACATGCAAGAGAAAAAGCACTTTTATAATCCATATAATGTTTACATGCATTTTTATTCTTACAGCCTGCTACTGAAGGCCGATAATGGACCGAGCACTGTTTTAAGTGCTGTATACATACGATTGCTGAAATCTCAGAACACCCTGTGCTGTAGGTACTAAATACTGGACTCTATTAAGCACAAAATAATGTCCTAATGAATTATTGTGTCAAATATTTCTTAACTAAAAATAAGTAGATTAAAAAGTAAGAATTGTAGAGACATAAAAATAATCGAGGCAACTTCTGTGTTCTCTCTTGGATACAGAATGCATTATTTGAAAATGGTGACTAGAATTTGTGTTATTTATATAGATTGTTCTGACTGGTCAAATCTGGGAGTTTAATAACATTCTGCATAAGAAAATACTCTGAGCTTACAGTATCTTTTGACCGTAAATCAACCTTGCACTTCCCAAACTCAACCCGTTAGTCAATCTTTTGGCTCAAACTGCAAAATATATTCCAAATCCAGTCATGTCTACCTTCACGGTACGACCCTTGTCTAAACTGTGACCATCTCACTGAGACTCTCCGGAAGCCTCCTAACCTCGTCTCCTGGCTTATAGCACAGGCTCCTACAGTCTGTTTCCCACATAAGAAAATAGTCGTCTTTTCAAAACAGATTTTGTTTTTTCACTCTCCTGTTTACACGTCTCCGATGCTTCTCCTGTCGCCCTCAGAACAGTATCTGACCTACAAATACAGACTAAAATACTTCACAAATGAAATGTCAAGTACATGTATGTGTGTGGGGGCAGAAGCGTGGGGTTATGGATGAACAACACGGCATGAGCTGGTAATTGCTGAAGCTGGCTGATGGGTACATAGGGTATCATGACCTTATTCTCTCTACATTTGCGTATATTTGAACTTTTACATAATAAAGTTTGTATCCTCATCTACTCACCCAGGGCCTTATAGGATGTGACCCCTGATCACCTTCCACCATCCCCTCCCACCCCTTGGGCTTGCTCACTAACACCACTCACCCTCCACAAACACACCAGCGTCCTACCTCAGGGATCCCTACACTTGTCTGGAGGACTCTTCCCCACGCTCTTTTTTGCCCCTCGGTGTTTAGAGTCCCAATCCTTTTACAGATCAATATATATAGTGTCTTGTCCTTTTTAAGCTTCATATTTTTGTTTTGAAATTCATTTATTTAACAATTCTTGGTCCAAGGGCCAGTGGGCTTCTTCAACACTTAGGTCCACACCATCCTCTCACTACCACAGGTCAAGTGTGCCGGAGCCCTGACCCCTGCTCTCTAGGACACGTGCCAAACACGCAGGACCCCATGCCGCCATCTCCTACTTTGGTTAAGAGGAAAGACCTTTGCTCTTTTCTATTCCTCTCTCACTAGGAATGTTCTATGTGCTTATTAGCTAATTAATCTTGGAATAGGCTCTGAGGTAAAATATCGGTATTATACCTTAGAAAATGATTTAACAACTTGAGATAGAGAAAAATACCAAAATGCATCAGTTAACAGAAATATATGGGTTTAAAAAAAAAAAAAAGAAATATATGGGTTTCCTGGGGAGCAACTTTTCTTGATCCTGTCATCCTTGGGCACAGATCTTCACCAGTCACGATGAGGACATTTTTCTCAGTTCTCTGCCCTTCAACACCAATAAAATGGGCACAGCAAAAGAAATTTTGAAATATATACTCCACAAAGACTGTGAAAATATCCTTCTATTTAACAAAATTAAAGAATTCAAAATACTAAGTGATACCTGTAAATAAGATTGTATTTTAAATTGTATTTTGGATGTGACATGAAAGGAATAACATCATATGATTTAGCTTCCAGCAGACAGGGACCAGAACTACCTTGTTCGCTACTATATTCCCAGTACCTAACAGGTGTCCTTACATATGTAAGGACATAATGGCCACCCAATAAATATTTGCAGAATGAATGATCAATCTACTAAATTCCTCTCCAAAGCCACCAGCGTCGCTGACACGACAGACATGCCAACTCGCCCTCGGCAGTGCACCTCCAGCAGTGGAACAGACACGTGCAAAGACCACCTACAGACCAATACCTATGTTCAGACGCACAGGAACGTGTCTGGCAAAAGTCCGAAGTAGAAGGAGAAGCAGGAAGAGACTTAGTAAGTTTGGATGTGCAAACTGGAGACCCGTTAGACACACCGTGAGGCTTCTTTTGCCGTGGCCTTGAGTGCACTGTAAGACTGTCCCGATCAGAACCTGTGAAAAGAAAAAAGAAAAAAGGCAGTCCGTATGGTATCAAACAAGGTGAAGGTTATTAACTATGATGATCACCTGCAGGGGAGTGAGGTCTGAGATCGAACAAGGTAATGTGGGTGTCCACTCCAGCCCGACTCCAGTCTAGCTAACCTCGCCATCTCCTATGCATATTCCATAAACATCTACGGATCTAGTTTTAAAAATATTTGGTGATCTCCAAAGTTTTATATTAATAATTGACACTATTTTATTTACATGCATTTTCAGATTAAAGGGTTAATGAAGTACTCACTTCCTGAGAAGGCACTGAAAAGTTTCATATTTTCTGAGTTCTGGTGGTCAAAGGTAGTCATATTTAAAAACTGTTGCTTTAACCAACTGGCTCTTTCTTCTTCAAATGCCTTTCTCTATCATAACAAGCAAACCAAAGAAATACTGATCAATATTTCAACATTCACATTGGTGGCATTTCCCATGACTTCTGTAGTTGTTGGTGTTTGTTTTCTGGCTATCATATAGATTTTGTAAGTCAAATGAATTAACCTAGAAAACTAAGAAAAATTTCATTTAAGAAAATTATATTTAAGAAATAAAAAAATCACCCACTTCACCTAATAAACCAACTCATCACAACTTTCACATCCGTTTTGAGTAAACGCAAATGGACAGTGCAAAAAAACAGCATATTAGCATAACTCCTGAACATACAGATTATTGTAAATAGAGAATTACTGCAACAGAAAAATACCCACTGCAAGTGAATCACTTGAGAAAAAGGAGCTGTGACTTCAGGCATCGGTCTCAGCCTCTCATACCAGCGGTAGCAGCCACCACCACGAAACCACAAGAGGGCACATGTCAGACGTTCCCCTTCCCAACAGCTGACCATCCTAAACTCTCCCTCAGCACTCAGGTCTCTCACACTTCCTTCCCATCCTTCCCTGGCCCCACTGGCCCCAGTGCCCCCATAGACAGATTCTCCTGCAGAGAGCTGGGAGCGGCAGACAAAGGAGCCAGAGTTATCTCCTGGGAAAGGCTGGGAGACAGGGACCCAGAAACAGGTTCCCAGAAGTGAGGAGAAAATGGAGAAAATACTGGTGCAGATTGTTTTCGTTTTCTTCTCAAGTTAGCTATCGATAAGACAGATTTTCACAGCTGTGGAGAATATCCATGCTAGCTACTTAAACAGAACATGGTCTTTCATTCCTAAATACTAATACAAAGTCATGCAGCACCAGACATTTGAAGAAAACTAAGACCATGAAAGAAAAATAGCCAAAATAAAAAGACCTGACCACAGATAACAGATAGTTCAAGAAGACCCTTTAAAAAAAATTCTAACACAAATGATCAGATTTACGAACATCTGTAAAATAATATAGTGCTATTCAGAAAAGAGCAAGCAAGAAACAAGGACATGAGAGAACTTAAAAGATAAGCCTGAAACAAAAACTCAGTGGATGAAGTGAAGAATTAAAAGTGAGAGAATATCCCCAAATTCAGAACATAAAGTCAATCTATAGATGTAGTCAGAAGGCCAATCATTTGTCTAATAAAAGTGTTCCAGAATGCAAGACATGTGAAAGAAGGAAAAAATACAGAATCAAAGAAAATATCACTACATTGAAGAAATACAGTGTCTTGAGGCCAAAAAGGAGCTACACCCAGATATATCCCAGCAAAATTTTGAAACTTTAAGAATATAAAAAGGAGAGAAGAAGGAGAGAAGGAAAAAACAAAGCAGGATATCCACAAAGTACTGTATATGTAGGTTATATAATAATCAGCTTCTTATTAGCAAAACCAAACAGCAAAAGAAATGGAATAACTCAAAGTTTTGTGGGAAAAAGTCAGAAACTAAATTCTATATCCAGCCGAACTAATCTCATGAATGTCTTTTTGGGTATTCTAGAATTCAGAATATTTTTCACTCACACAATACTTAACGAAAAAAATTACTCAAGAAGGTAATACAGCAAATTGAAAAAGGAACCCAAGACAGAAGATAACACGAGATATAAGCTGAATGTGATTCAAGAAATCCTAAAGGAAGCTATAAGAAAGCCAAAGGACTCACCACACAGGGATATATGAAAGTCTCTTCCAGGTGGCAGAGTCTTAACAACAGAGTATTTCCTAAGGGGCCAAATGTATTACTAGGTTAGAGAATGAATCACATTTACAGAATCATGATGTTGTCAGTGTTCCTTCAATTGTTAAGTCTCAATCTTGCTCAAAGTCCTTACGCTTGGATTACTTTACAGGCTAATACTCGACAATGAAAAAGAAAAGCACAAACAAAAACTGGGAAGTAGAGGGACAAGAGAAGGGGAATAAGGGTGAGTCCAAGAATGTCTTCATCTTTCATTGTGGGAATAAACTGACACTGTTTCAAGGTGAGCAAACATGAAATAGAAGCATTACATATACTATTCAAAGAAAAAAAGTCAACCAGAAGAAACCATTTTTAAAAAGTTTAAAAGAGTAACAATATAATGAAGAAGTCATGTATATTGATGAGGAACAGTGTAGACGGGAGGTGTGAGAAGGATACAAATTCTTTATCTTTCATAGCAGGGGAAGCAACAGACTTATCAAGGATAAAAGGCTGAAGTGCATTAAAGTTAAAATAGTACTTCCCAGAAGAATTACAAACTTAGTGGTTCCCTCTGAGGAATAAAACTGGGAAGAAGAATGGGTGATATTTTTTCACTTTGTGGCTTTCTGTAAGGGTTTTTATTTTTGAAACCACATTCACACATTACCTCTACAATATTTTCAAGGGAAATATGCAGGTTAATACACCATTAAATTAAAAAGCGAGCTGTAGGAGGTGTCTGCACACATCCGTGGGCGGGGGAGGGGGAACTTCCGTTCTGTACTCCCCACCACCCCCCCTTTTAAAACAACAAACATGCTCTCAGTTGCACTGTCTTTTGATGCTACCCCTACTGACAGTGGACAGATCACAAATGTCCAAGAGAGGTCGCCTGGGGGAAGCTAAACACTTACCAGTAGAAAGCCAACCCGAAGGGGATAATGGGTGCTTATGGTTTTCTAAAAAAAAAAAAAGTTTCAATTCCCAAATCTGGTAAGGGCAAAACGACACCCTTCTAAAGTGGTTCATGCGCTTACAATCCCTTCCAGTTCACGTTACTTTTCAGATGACCGGTAAAATACTTGAGAAAAAGCTGGATAGCAAAGAAACAATGAAAGGCAGGACTTGGATGCATTCTGCTGGGCCTCCCAGAACTTTGAAGAGCTCTACAAGGAAAGCTACTTGTTGAAAATACCTCCAATCCTAGGCGAATAGCCGCTTCTGTAAAGCTTCGTCTTTCCTTCTCAAAATTCTTTTTTTGCTCTTTAAACAGGGACCATTCTTCCTTGAGGCGCTCCTTTTCTTCCAGCAAATAACAGTCTCGTAGCAGTGAGGTGGTGTCATCATCACACGCAGTAGCGAGCTGCTGCTATTAAATTTTAAAACATAGTAAGTTCCAGAGGGTCCCTGCAACACTCCCAGTTAAAATTAAAGCAAGGGAAGCAGGGTCAAACTTTAGGGGAAGAAAAGAAGTGAAAAATCAGAAAGTCAACGGAGGATTCTCATTTTCCAACTGGCAGAGCACCGCCGAAGGAATGGCACACGTTGCACCTGTGAGCAAGCGAAAACCTGAGCTGAGAGCAAAAAAGGGACAAACACAGATCTTCTAAAATACAGGAATAAAAATCTGGTAAGGCTCAGTAAAATCCTGGCCATTCTCATGGGAAAACAGCTTGAAAAGGCAACTCACATTTACCTGTAAGAGCTGCTGCTGAGTTTTAATCATTTCTTTACACTGCTGAATTTCTAACTCGAGTTTTTCAGTTTCTTGTTCGTGGTCTTGTCGTGAGATTACGTCTTCATCATTAAAACCTTCTAGATGTACCTTTGAAACTAACATAAAACCAGTCATGTGACATAGGTTTCACACCACTCAGTTTATGGTGTTTTTTTGTTATATTTAAAAATCAAGGCTCTCAGAATTTCTTTCTAGAATTTCATAGATTTTCTAAAAGGTACTTATTCCCTTTGCCCTTTAAAAATTTCATAAGCTATAATAATACAACAACTAAGTTTATATAGTATAGGAATTCATGACAACTACAAATTCGTAATATTTTTGGAGTAAAATGATATCTTTACTATTAGTTCTATTATGAACATTTAATTTGTAATCCATGTTTATTCAAGACTCTGTCCTAATTAAAAACGGACAACCTATAAGCATCGGAGTCCGGGGATCGAATCCACATCGGGCTCCCTGCTCTGCAAGGAGTCTGCTTCTCCCTCTGCCCCTCACCCTGCTTGTGCTCTCTCTCTCAAATAAATAAAATCTTTAAAAAAATGGACAACCTATATTCACAAAAGAGAAAAATAATTAACAAATGCATAAACTACTTTCGACACTTCTTCAAAGATCAATGCAGTGCTACAAATCTTGCTCTCTGGTATTAAATTCAACAAATGTTAAGTCCAAACATACTTGCTGTTTACTAACAGATGGCGACTGAAATCAGTAAAATCTCATGTAAATCAATTTTGGTACAAAATTTTGTGAATTACTCTTTACTACTAAAGATTACAATTGACAGTGATTTTGTGACTTTGGCATTTAGAATAAATTTTCTTTCAACAGACTTCATTCACTGAGAAGAAACCTTCATTTTCTTGATTTAAAAGCATGCAAACTTTAACAAATATAAAATATTAAGAATACATTCATCAACGTAGATCTATACTATCTTCAGTGACAGGGAATGGTGTCTAAAATAATACACCGTCAGATGAAAAAAGCAGTGTAGAAAAAATACATAATATTCAATTTTTGTTTTTTTATATACATATTTTTAAAGATTTGAGAGAGAGTGCACACAGAGGTGCACGAGCAAGAGGAGGGGCAGAGGGAGAGGAAGAGAGAGAGAATCTCAAGCAGACTCCCCACTGAGCATGGAGGCCCACATGGGGCTTGATCCCATGACCCTGAGATCATGACCTGAGCTGAAACCAAGAGTCAGACGCTTAACGAACTGCGTCACCCACGCAACCCAGTTTTTTATATATTTTTAAATAAATATTTTGTGGGCACCTGGGTGGCCCTGTCGGTTAAGTGTCTGCCTTCAGCTCAGGTCAGGATCTCAGGGTCCTGGGACCAAGTCCTGCATCGAGCTCCCTGCTCGGCGGGGAGTCTGCTACTCCCTCTCCCTCTGCCTGCTACTCCCCCTGCTTGTGCTGTCAAATGAATAAATAAAATCTTTAAAAAATATATATTCTGTAAATGCCTACAGAAAAATCTAGAAAGATAAGCACCAAACTGTTAAATGTCATGTACAGGGAACAGAAACCTGAATATTCTACTTCATATACTTCCTAATTGATATTTTCTATTAAACATCTATTACTTTGAAAATAATTTAAAAATAAATTATTAGGAACCTAGGAGTATGCAAGTATTTAGGAATAATAACCAACAGGTTCATATTTATATCACATCACGATTAATAATTCTTAATTTCCAAGATCGGTAAGAGACTCAGTTCACTTTATTCAATTGTACACCTTGCACTCAGAATAGATGGAGATATGTAGTGTCCTCTTTTTAGAGAAAGATTCAGTCTGAGGGGCAAAATATTTCTCAGTGAAGTTCAAATCTCACCTCTAGAAGTTGACAGAAGTTTTTTTTTTTTTGAGATTTTATTTTTATTTATTGGACAGAGAAAGACACAACGAAGAGAGGGAACACCAGCAGGCAGAGGGAGAGGGAGAAGCAGGCTTCCTGCTGAGCAGAGAGCCTGATGACGGTCTCGATCCCAAGACCCTGGGATCAGGGCCTGAGCCGAAGGCAGACGCTTAACAACTGAGCCACCCAGGTGCCCTTTGACAGAAGCTTGACTATCAAACCACCAAACTGAGCTCAAGTACTTCAGGGTCAGCCCCTCACGTGACTTTCCAAGGGACTAAAATTAACAGCTGAGTGTCACAACTCAGAGTGAGGCAGTAAGTTACCTTGGTTGTCAAGTTTTTCTACATGACTTTTCAAAATTCTCCACTGTTTTCTGATGCTGTTGGTAAGCTGCTCTCTCACAGTCTCACAGGAAAGGTCCCACATACTCTCCCTACTCAGTTCCCCAGCATCTTCTTCAGCATCAGAGATAACCTACAAGAAGAAAGATGAAAAGGAAAGACTAGTATCTTCAAATGGCTCTAGATACTCAGGCAGCAGTAATCAAGCTGATTATCAGAGATACCTATCAAAATCATTTCTGGGCTGTATCTTATACATATATGACCTAATATTAAACATAGAAATTCTCCAATTCAAGTCTCTTCAAATGGAATTTGAATCCAAATACAGTTAGTGACAAGAGTCACGGAGCCGTGTGAGGAAGAATTATTCACTCCTTGCCCAGTGTTGTGTTAGAGCTCTCACATGCTAAGGACTCCTCAAATCATGTTACAATGTGGGAAAAATGATGCTTAGAGAGGTAGAGACACTGTCCACTATCACGCAGCCAAGAGGTAGAATTGAGATCTGAAGTTAGATCAACTCTTCTCCAATCCTACTCTGTTTAAAACAGTTAAACCAGTGAGGTTATCTACAAAGTAAAAGCAACCGTGAATCCTATTTTTCTTATATAATTAAAAAAAATAAAACTAGAGATTTTCTTTTTACTCTACAAAGACATTAAATCATAGGAAAATACAGCAAACCAGTGACATAGAATCACACAGAATCAAAGCAGGATAAAGAACATAGGGAAACACCACTAAAATATATTACGTCAAAATAATCTGCAGCTACAGAAATAATAATGTTATAATATATGTATATAATATCTGCATAAATTTGTTGTTAACATCCAGGAAAGTGGACAGAGATACACTTCCCTATTATGAACAATAAAATATCCTTCTGGGGGTAAAAAGAAAACAGATTGAAGATGAAAGAAATGCTGATCATGCAGCAGGAATGAGGGAGCTACTCAGCGGGGAGAGCTGTATCAATAGCCCCAGGTCGGCAATGGCTGCCAGGGGTCAAGGTCTCCCAGGGGGAGCAGGCTGGGGCCAGGCCCAGCACGGAGCTCACTGTGACTCTGATTCTTGCCCATCAAGCCTCTGGAGCTACTTGCCAGTAATTCTTCCAAGGAGCTACACCTTCTACGTGTTAAAGTGTGCCAGAATACTGTTAAGTCCATTATTTAAAAAATTAACAATAATTGCTTCATGCTGGCCAGACTGAATGAAACTCTGAAACCACAAAATGAAAATAAAAAATTAACTTGAATTTTGGGTATATGTTTTGGCTATACTTAAGCACAATAATAAATTAATGAAACCTGAAGGCTACCTATGCATTATAAGGTTAATCTCATCCCTCTTGCTTTAATGTTCCAAAATCCTTAAAAGAAAGGAAGGACTGAATTAAATTGTAAGAGAAAAAAATTATAGAAAAACAGATCTTTTAAAAACAAGAAATATACTTAAAAGATAACTGTTTCTCCAAAGGTAAACACCTGAATTTTTAAGAATTATACAGGCTACTACCCACTGGCTGTAGTGGCGAGGAGAGGGGAATTTAAACATCTTGAGAAAGGTCTCCCTGCTTTACTCCCTACTTGTGCTGAACACAAGCTGGTAAGGTTAGGGACGGTGGGGCCAAGAACCCAGGCTGCGGGAGTAGAGGAAACTGCTCGCTCTGGAGAGGTACCTGCGTGTTCACAACAAAAAGTGACAGACTTGGAGAGAAAAGGCGGAGGTCAAACAGGTCCTGAAGCGGGGGTTTAAAAGAACACTCAGGTTATGTTTTTGTAAAAAAAGAAAAAAGAGGTAGAAGGAGGGATGGGCTGATCAGTTAGACTGATCTGTGATACCACAAGGTAAATAATCCCCTAATACAGGTTTAAAAAACAAGTTCTGATGACTTGCTGATAATCAGCACTTCCCATCGTTATTTTCAGATTTTAGTCACTTGCCTGAATCCAGAATTTAAACATGTAAAGCAATTAAGTTCAAAGAAGTTTTCACCATTATGTGACTTGTTTTTTTCAGACCTCTGCACGCATTACTTCCCTTGCGTCACATGCTTCTACCCCCAAAACACCTACTGTATTGTTCAGAGCCAACTCAAATGTCCCCTTCTCTGTGAGGCCTTCCCTGATTGCCACACTTACTTACTTCGTTCCACATGTCGTACCACCCTGTTACAGCTCCTGCCACGTGTAACAATTACTTGTGTAACAACTACCCATCTCCCCAAAAGAGCTTCCTGAAGGATGCAATGGACTGAATGTTTGTGTTCCCTCAAATTCCTGGTGAAATCCTAATGCCCAAAGTGCGAGTATTCAGAGGTGGGGCCTCTGGAAAGTGAGGAGGTCATACAAAGCAGAGTCCTCGTGAACGGGATGAGCGCCCCTGAAAGGGCCTCTGGTGAGCTCTCCTCTTCCCGGCGCAGGAGGGTGAGGGTACAAGGTGCAAGCAGGAAGACATCCGCTCCCCAGACACTGACCCTGCTGGCACCCAGCGTTTGAACCTCCCAGAGCCGGAACTGTAAAAAATACATTTCTGTTGCTCTTAACCACCCAGTCTGTGGTAGTTTGTTGTAACAGCCCAACTGAGACAAGGGAAGAAGTCAAAATCCTTTCAGCTTTTTCTTTCCAGGGACCTTTAACATAACGTACATTCAGCAAACTTCTGGACTGAATGGTTAGTTGGTTCCCAAAGTTACTACGTGTTTCACTCTGAAGGTAAAGCCTGTTTGAGTGCACAACACCTGAACTATGGAGAGGACACTCAGCACAGCGGCTAAAAACATGGACGCCGGGGTGAGACGGACTCGGATTTAAATCTTAGTTCTGTCACGTGTGATACCAGGCTAATGAGACCAGTGTGCCTCAGTGTCCTCAGCTATAGAATGAGAATAATTATGATATGAAAAGCATCAGAAGAATGAAATGAGACAATGCTCATAAAGTGCGTGTCACAATGTGTGGCAGAGACGAAGTCCTCGCCATCATTTCCCAGGCCACGGCTAGAAGCATACAGGGACACTTTCTTGTTGTTGTCACAGTGACTGGGGGGTAGTACAGCAGTGAGCGTCCTGTCCAAACTACCAAGGGTGTCCCCCCTGGGAATACCGAGCTAATGTCTGAATTGTCGATTTAGCAATCCGAAACCATAGTAGAGAGGAAAGAGCCACTTACAGTTCCTGTACTATCATCTGCTCTTTCTCTAGGTTTCTGCTTTTGGGGAGAAAGAAGAGAAATCATTTCCTTTTTCATTTGCTGAAGAACCTTCTTAAGTTCAGCATTTTCCATTAGGATTTGTTTCTGACGATATTCATAATCATTCAAGAGAATTTTATACATTTCATCTTCGTTCCTGAGAAAGAAACTGTCAGTATGAAAATACAGTTATAGAAAAGAAAACTCTGGTGAAATGTATCAATTTAAATTGGACCTTACCTGGCCTCGGTTTTACCCGTCCTCCAGGAGCCTCTTTTTCCATCGGCTCTCCCCACATAATTTAAAACTTCCATAGCTACAAACATGAACATGCAAATCAAAACCAATTCTTACCATACATATGTTTAAGTGTATAAAACCCTAACACACTCTATACACACTGGAGACATAAGTCAACCTGGTACAGATTAGGATTTGGGCTCAAACAGCCCAGATTTGAAGTTCCAGTTCTCCATCACTGATAAGCACTGAGATCTTAACAAGTTATTTAACTACTAAGCCTGTTTCTTCATCAATACGGAGGGAATGATGAAAGTATCTACCCAAGAGTTGTGAAGAGTAAAAGAAGTTGTTATAACACTTAACAAAGTACTTGGTAAGTATTATTTTATTATCATCATTAATTTTATCATTGGGGCTGGCAAGCTATGGCCTGCAGGCCAGCTGCCTGATTTTCTAAATAAAGTTTTATTAGAACACGGCCACACCATTTGTTTATATAGTTTTTACACTACAAGCGCAGGGATGAATAGTTGAGACAAAAGACTACAGACTCCACAAACCTGAACATATTTACTATTAGAATCTTTACAGAAAGAGTCTGCCCAGCCCTGCGTTGTCATCATCAAAGGCGTCAAGGCCCCTGTGTATTAACGTCTCTTCTGTCCCAGGGGGATGGAAGCAGTTGGCATTAGAAGGAAGATGACAATAAGTTGCTGTAATTTTAGACTTGATGAAATCATTATGAAACTGTCACTTCCAATTAGGTTCGGACTAGGAAACAGCCAGACTCCCATAAAATAAGGGCTGTTACCAGTTACATCTTCAGTAAACTTCTCTAATTAGGTGTTACATTTTATACTTCCAGCACTGCATCCTGCTCTGTATTTAATTCACGAATGAACACGAGGTTAACCAATGAAGTTTAAGTTTGATTACCTAAAGATTTTCCAACCTTGTCTTAACTGCTTATTACACTTCCATTTTTCAGTAATTAGCCGACTAACTGCAAGAGCTCTGCTGTACAGATCGGCAGTGACGCAGCCAGCTCTAAGCGCCCGCTGGCAGCGGACGCGGCCCGGCACGTGACAGCCTGAGACACCTGCTCATCAGCTGTTGTGTCAGCCAGTCTGACCGGCTCAGCTTCGGAAACCACAGTTTAGGGCATTACCGTGCAATGCGGGGTGGAGCACAACCTACGGTCCACCTGGAGACCACTGTTGGATAAATCCATGCATAGATGCCCTGTGCCGCATCTTCCCAGGCCAGCAAACTATCTGCGTAGCTCTGGTCTTGTGTGTGTGTGTGTGTGTGTGTGTGTGTGTGTGTGTGTGCGCGCGCGCGCTCAGTTCTACTCTTTCATCTGTGCGATTTCCCTGAAATTATGCACATACTTGGATGAAGCTGCAAATTGATTTTCAAAAGAATAACACTAGAAAAAAGTACACCTTAAGCATAAACATAAACATAAGCATAACATTCACAGTCCATCCTGCAGACTAGCCGCTTCAAAAATGCACAGCTACATTTATTTAAAGGAACAGATGTAAATGATTTGGTCTGATAAATAATTTTATGAAGTTAATTCTAAAATCACATTTTTGATACTCAGAAACTCATCTTGATTTTTCATATTACCAGTTCTTTACTATGGAACATTAGAATATCCTCTTAGTTTTTCCTCTGTGGAACAACTGTCATATTTAAAAAAAAAAAAAGGTAATTCTTATAAAAACAAAGGACGTAAAGCAGAATTTTTATTTTTCATGAATGAGTTGTCTTGATTTCTAGTTTATATGGACACATACCATTTACAATTGCATAAAGCATAAAAATAATACTTCCTGAGTTATTGTGCTCCATCTATTCACATTTATCTCTTAGCATATTAGCTTATTTACTTTCCTCTATCTTAACCAGTTGTTTCTTACCTATTTTTTTATCCTTCTTGTTCATAACAAGTTGATGCAGACGTTCCTTTAATTTATTATATTCACGTTCTTTTCTCTTCATATCATGATTATATTGAGTAGCCCGACTTGCAATGATATTTTGTAATTTTTGTACCTGAAAAAAGCATTTTCCATCAAATGTGTCCTTTTATGATGGATAACCCCAGTTAAAATTTGTAAATTCAAAAAAGAAAAGAAGACCTAGCATTCACCTCCTCATAAAAGAGTTTACTTTAGGATTATTCTTCCTTCTCAATAACCACTGGAAATCACTTTTTAAAGTATCATTAAGTGGATCACAAAGTTTTTATTTTTTAATTCTGAAATCTCTAGAGCTGCTAACTTCAATTATTTTTCTATCCTTTTTACGCTACATATAGACTCTGATCATGTAGAAACCAGAAACTCTTACAGAAGTATTAAAGTGATTAAAGTCTCATCTGAAGCAAGAATTGATCTGACTATCTGTAGTGACTTCCTTATACTACTGACTTGAATCACTTTATTCCTTATTAATCTGTGACAAATTAGCCACAGTACGTCACAGCACATAAAAAGGTTTGTTTTTATCTGATCATAAACAGTTCTCAAATCAGAGTGAGTCCAAACAGCAGACAGACTCTGGCTCAAGTACCTACCATATGTCAGGCCCTAAAGCTCAGTGTTGAGATCTACGGTGGCTTCTCAGGTGGCCCTTGACAGAAGTGTGTTATATTCTATACAAACATTTTTAATCTCTGCTGGAGATCATCATGTTTAACTTAATTCTTACTAAAGATTAACTATATTCAAATCACTTACGTGTAATCTGCAGATCAAGTCAAAATTTTCTGTGAAATAACTCAAAGAAATGCATAAGTAACTTTGCAGTTTAATTAAGATATTTCACTATCCACTAACTACACTACTAAATAGTCAAACTATGACAGAACAATCTAAGTCACTATAAAATCATTAGAAGAAATACACTCCCCTAAAAGTCCTTAATTACAGTTTAAAAAACATATACAATACTGAAAATAAATATTGTATTTTTATAGTTATCACATGGTCAGGGATCGAACTGCAGAGCAGTAAGAACACAATGCTTTCTTTTTATACAAATTTTTTTTAAAGATTTTATTTATTTATTTGAGAGAGACAGAGAGAGAAAGCCAGCGAGAGAGGGAACACAAGCAGGGGGAGTGGGAGAGGAAGAAGCAGGCTCCCAGCAGAGGAGCCCGATGCGGGGCTCGATCCCAGAACGCCGGGATCACGCCCCGAGCCGAAGGCAGACGCCTAACGACTGAGCCACCCAGGCGCCCCTCTTCTTATATAAATTAAAAAATAGTGATTGCAAGTGCATTAACTCTATAGATCCAAATACTAAGTAACCACTGTAGCAGAAATGAGATTAAAATTATGATGTCTTTAACAATCAGAAATAAGATTTTTAAATGTGAATTGCTTTTTTTTTTTAAACAATAACTCATGTCCATTTAGTCAAGTAATTAATTGCTTGATTGGATGAACAATGTCAGTATTTAATAGAAAGAAGAGGCATGCCAGATATTAAGTATAGGTATGGCAGAGAATAAAAGATCTGCATTTAAAGTACCCTTGCGCCTGAGAAAAAGGGACAATGCACTGGAGTCTAGGATGGACAGGAAAGGACACTGACTGTCACAAGCTATGGACCGATATACTAAACCCCATGAATCCACTTGGGACAGGGGGTGCCAGGGAGAGTTCCTGACCTCAGTTAAACATGCTGCAATGCTGTACTCAGAGGTCCACCACACCAGTTTGACAAAGGATGAATTAATGTTCTTGTTTTAAAGTGGGGTATGGTCACGTCAAATAAGAAAAAAAAAAAATTCACTTAAACTGACAACCCACCTCATCTTTTTCATTTTTCAGTAGCTGATGCAAATTCCGGTTCTTGCACTGTAACTGTCTGTCTCTTTCCTGAAGCCCAATCATTTCTCTCCTGGAGGTTTCCAGTTGTTCCTAAAATATCCACATGCAACTGTGATTACAATTAACATACAACTCAGAGCAAATGAATTCTTCAAAGATCAGTAAAAACAATGTACACATACTCAGGTTTGTTAGCTAAAACTGCAGTTTAATGGCACACAAAATGTTTACTTAAAACAATTATTACAAAATAATACTATAAAGTTATAAGTTTAAGTTTAAATATATTTTAATTCATTAAAATACCAACATTTTTTATGTACATGCAAAAGCGTTTCAAAGTGGATCCCTTGAAAGGCTCTTCACTTATTCCAGTGATGCTGCCACTGGACAGTTTTTAAATTTCCTTTTAGTACTTTTTAACACTTCTATGGTTCACTCCTTTAGAAAGAACCAAAGTGATATGGACCTACGTCTAAAGAAGACGTATGACCAAGCAAAGCGGCAACCCTTCAGGTCAGAAAGGGTGGGTCTCCCTTACAAGTGCCAACCTCTGAGGATTTTTTTCCAGAGAGGAACGGCAGCTTTGCTGGAATCAGTACGAGATAAGATGTTCATTCTGAATTTGTTCCACACATTTCCTGAGGAAATGTGCCAAGTTCTGCATGAGGCCATTGGAATATTTTTAAAATCCTCTTATATTTATAAAATATAAAAAGCCACTCAAAGCTAAGTGACCACAAATAAAAACCTGCACAATCCCTATAACGATGGACCTCAAGATGATTTAGGAATTCAGAAAATTTAGGAATATACCTTGGATAACTCTCAAGTTGTCAGAATTTTTGGCACCCTCTTCTTTGGAGTGTTTACTACTTCCTATCATGCCAGACCATGTGGAATGAGTGAACTTAGAGGCACTGGGCCAGTTGATACGTCCCACATGTGTCAAACCAGATTCACTTTGAGTGATTATCAGTGCTTTACTTGAACTCCCCATCAGCCCTGCAAATCTGTACACCCCCTCCTACATCACTTATCTCATACCATCATCCTCTGTAAACTTGAGACAGAGACCAGACCGGCATCTTAAATTCATGATTCTCTTATTCCCCAAATTCAATTTTTCATAAAATTCTACCCATTTTACCTCCCTAGTTTGCTTCGTATTTCACTTTTACTATCTCCACTGGCACTACCTTAGCTCAAGCCCAAAACCTTTCTGGCTTTGGCAGCTGCTGCTAAGGTCTGCTAACAGCCGTCCTTTCCATCATGCCTTCTGGGCTCCCTACCTCCATTCCAAATACAAATCTGCACCTTCCCCATAGTTTCTCCACCTTACTGCTAGGTTGACATGACGCCCATGACGCCTTCCTCTCGCTTACATTCCTTGGTGCCTCTCACATCCTCGGACGCCTGGGACCCACCCTCACCTCTCTCGCTCTTCATCATCACTATGTACTTCAGCCCCTACAGAGCTACTGACCAGTCCCTGAACGTCAAATGCTCTCTCATACCCTATGCTTTAACCAGGTTATATACCCTCTGCCTAGAATGTCTTTTCCAAACATTAGCAAATTCCTATTTACTCCTCAAATCTGAGATCAAGTGTTAACTCTCTGTGAAGCCTCCTCTTACCTCCCAACCAAGAACAACTAATGAAGCAAATAATTATGGTTCAATGTATCTCCTTCCACTAGACTACAATCTCTTGAGAGCAGGGACTGGGATTCACTCCTCGGCGAAACCCAGTGCGCCTCGCACAAAAATACTCAATAAATTTTGCTCAATAAGTTGAATGAATCACATTCTAGATTAAGAAGCTCTTCAAGGACAGATTGGAAACTTTTGCCACTGAACACACATTTCTGTCCAGAGAAAAATACCAGATTTTGGCCTAGGTCAAACGTGAATTAGAGGAGTTCCTGGAAACCATTCTATACTCTGGGCTGTCCTAATAAGCAACCACTCCTTAGAGGAAAGGATAAACAGGCCCGGATTACCAATATCATTGTGTAATTATTCACTAGCTACTTAAAAAACATTCAGCCAAGGTTACCCACATATAAAAAGTTTCAGTGCAGAATTATGGCCTTCAAAGGCTTACAACTCTGAATCAGTCTAATTCATAAGAACTTCCATAGGTCTCTCTGATTAAGATTAAAGTATTATCCACAACTCACAGCCTTTTTATAACCTTGGAGGCCACTAACTACCCACTCCAGCCCACCACAGTTCCCACTACAGGAATGAACTCTATCTTTTAGGCATTGTAGGATGTATACAAACCTAAAAATATTAAAGAGAAAACACTGTTATCACTTGGCTTAGCTTATGAGACATTTGGCTTATTGAAATACAGGTCGACATGCAATTTCTACCTTAAGTTTTGCATAGCAGTTCTGTAGATGGTCCATATCACTTCCCAGTTTCAGATTCTGTGTTTCTACATTTTCCTGAGCTAGAAGGTTCTTCCGCTGAAGTACAAGTAGCTCATTCATACAATTTAAAACAGCAACTATATTTAATTCTCTCTTTGTGTCTTTACCTTTGGATTCTTCATATAATGAAGGAAAACCGAAAGTAGTCAATTCCTGGTAGGAGAAAATGTTTTCCTCAAAGTTGGTTACCAGATGACTTAGTATAGAAACAAATGATAAAAATCTTTTCTCACAAATAATGAAAACTATCCTAAGTTAAGAAAATTGTAAATACTCTGCTCTGCAGGTGCCTGCATCCTGGGGCAAGGCACTTAGTACATCAGTAAAATAAGGGACAGACTCCCAGTGGAGAAGTCCTTAGGGTGATGTGGAGGCCAACCTGCTCCTGAGAAGCATGTTTACCATGTATGCAGACGAAATGATCACCGCGGTTCTTTGCCTATCAAGTATGTTGAAAGTCCCAGGCCAATACGTAAGAATATACTTGTGCTTGACAAGTGTTTTTCTCATAACTTTGATATGTTCTATTATATAACATGATTTATGCTATTGCTTCTCACACACAAAAAATTTTTACCTGATCAAGATATGAAATACTTTGTTCAATATTCTCTTCTGTGCAGAAGGCACTGAAAAAACTGTGCACATTTTTTGATAAAGGTATTGAAGAACATAGCACTTGCTGTGAGTATAAACTTGATGGAGACATCTTTGTTTCTGAGGTATATTGACAGATATTTTTGCTTTCTGAAAGAATAAAAGGCATTTACTTAATTTATAAAACATACACAAACTATCTCCATTACCAAACATTCTGAATTATATAAATATTTTTAATATTTTCAAATTAAGACAAAGTGGGTTTTTTATATGAAAACTACATAATAAATTTGACCCTTGAGCAACAGAGGGGTCAGGAGCACCGACTCCTCACACAGCAGAAAACCTGTGTACCACTTTTGACTTCCACAAAACTGAACTACTAATAGCCTACTGTTGACCAGAAGCCTTACCAATAACATAAACAGTTAATACATATTTTGTATGTTATATGTATTACATACTATATTCTTACAATAAAGCAAGCTAGGGAAAAAAGTTACCAAGAAAATCATAAGAGAAAACACATTTACAGTATTGTACTTCATTTATCGAAAAAATCTGTGTATAAGTGGACCCACACAGTTCAAACCCATGTTATTCAAGAGTCAGGTGTACTTTTTTTCCAAGAAGATACAACTATAAAGTGCCCTCAGTAGGCATGTTAAGCTACAATATACTATCTTACTTTATAGTATTTCAGACTTATAAAAATAAGACAAAACCACTTGAGTCAAAGGTTACTTATTAAAGGAATAAATCACAGCAACATAATGAAGTAGCCAATAAATTTATTTCAAATGCATAAACATTCCTCTCCAAAATAGTAACAATCAAACCCATTAAAGGCACTGAACCCCAAAATTATGGCACAATTCTTAGCTTTCCTAGATAAATTTTCTGAAGATAAAAATTAGATATTTTACAACTATTTATGTCTCTCTCTAGTCACATCTTCAATCTTTGTGGTAATTATTTTATAGTTTCATTTAAAAATTCACCTTTATGATTACTGCTTTAGTTATACTTATTTTAGACTCCATTACCTGAAGACAGATCTGGGTCTGTAACAGTCATCCACTCTCCCATAGCAGTCACCAGAGCCAGGCTACCTGAGGAACCAGTTCAGCAGTGAAACATTTAGTCCAGCTGCTCTCACTCTTCTATGTAGGCATCTCCTTAAAAAGCAAAATGTAAAACAGGAACGTTTAACTCCAAATATAAAAGCAAATATAAGATCAATGTGTAAAAAGAAGGATTTTGCATTATTTATTTCCATACACTCCCATATAGAACACGGTAGAGCTCAATACTAACCGTGTGTGTGTGTGTGTGTGTGAGTGTGTGTGTGTGTGCGCGTGCGCGTGTAAGGATCAGGAGTAAAGATTATCAAGTTCTACCAAGGTATTCACATTATTTCATATATAAAGTACACGGCACATGATTTGACTCACAATGTAAATCTAAGACACTTCGATTTAGTACAATCTAAGCATTGTACTAAGTAAAAAAGATTTCTGTATTATATCCTCTAAAATAAAGTACAAAGTTATTTATACAGATATGAGGATGAAAAACTTCTTGGCCAGCATTCTCATTTTTTGTTTCTGCTAACTATGCTCCACAGGAGACCGGGTAAATAAATGACACATTTATACGACAGAACACCTTTAAACACAACCATGTGGAATTAGGCCGGTTAACAAATACAGATGAATGAAGTGGACAAGTTAAGAACTTTTCATGTAAACGTTTCATGTAACATTTTTAGCCTACCATCATGTTTCCACTTTTTGAGAGAGAATATGTAAGAAATAAATATTTCTCCATCATAAAAAAATTCAAATGAAATTATAAATGACAACTGGGAATTGATTTCAAGGTCAGGGATACAGAGAGAGGAGTAAAGACTACAGGCAAACTGGAGAACACACGCCACCACTTTGAACACTGGTTTCTCGGCTACAATACATTGCGGCCAAAAAAGAAAGCAGGTCGTTATCTTTCCATCTTTCAAGGGATGCTGGCATTCTGGATTTTTATGTGAAATCTCACAATTCGTAAATGTTAGAAGCTCCTTAAAAAGATTATGCAAGGTACCCTGTGGGAAGGGGGCGTGGCTGGAAGGAGGATGTGAGAGCCTTTTGCATCTTGATCTAAAGAGAAGGCTACACAAGCGACCACGTTGTACACTTAAGATCCGGGCACTTGACGGGATGTAAGTTACACTTCTAACAACAACATTTTTTAGTAAGCCAAATAAAATATGTCTTTAGGCCAGATCGGGACCGTGAATCAGAGTTCACAACCCCTATTTTGAATATTTAAGATTGTGGAGAAAGGGGCACCGGGTGGCCCAGCTGGTCAAGCGTCTGCCTTCGGCTCAGGTCATGATCCCAGAGGTCCAGGACCGCATCGCATCATCAGGCTCCCTGCTCGGCGGGGAGTCTGCTTCTCCCTCTTCCTACCCACCCTCCTGGCCTCCGCTCATGCTCTCTCTCTCACTCACTCCCACTCTTAAATAAATAAATCTTTTTTGAAAAAAGATTGTGGAGAAATATTCATAATGTAATACTGAAGTGAGAGGAAAATTTTCATTCATTCAGTAGGTTTTTAATTGTGCTACCACAAGCCAGGCACACTCTCTTCTAGGCCCAGGGGAGGCCCTGCCCTTAAGTTCATATTCTAGTGGGGGTGGAAATAGATAACTAAGCAGTAACTTAACATAACAGAGAGTGATGAGAACTATAAAGAAAACAAAACACAGTAACGTAAGAGAGCACTGGAGTGGGGGTATCCAGATTCACCAAGGAAGGCTACACCGGGACGCTGACATTTGAACTGAGACCTAAATGATACGCAGTCAACCACAAGATGATCCATGACCAGAGCAGCCCAGGCAGAGGGAACGGCAGGTACAAAGACCCAAGATGGAAATGAACTTGGTAAGTATGAAAACCATAAAGAAGGCCAGTACCTCTGAAGCACAGTACACAAGGATAGATGGTAAGAAGCTGGATTTTCTCTAAGTTGCGATGAAAAGCTATTGAACGGAGTTTAGGCAGGAAAGCCAACAGGATCTTCTTGAGGCTTTGAAAAAGATCACTTCAGCTACTCTACCCTCTGAGTATATCACAGGTGGGCAACAGCGGGAGGCTGGAAGATACCAGGTCATTGCAATAGTTCAGGCAAGAAGATCAGTCTTTCACTATAGCTCGAACAGAAGTAACACAGGTGCATAAATCAGGGATGGGTTCTGGAGACAGAACCTTCAGGACTTGAAAGTAGAATGACATATGGGCAAAAGAGAAATCAAGGATGATTCCTAGGTCAGAGAGTAGCCTACAGAATATACTAATGCAAGTGATGCTATGTGCTGTATTACGTGTTACGGTGTCACACACACACAGGGGGATACCCAGTCTGGCACAGATTTTTACTATTTTTCTACTCATGTGCCTTGGTAAGAGCACCTTGAACTATTCTGTGCTTCCGCTTGTCCTTACACGGGTGCCTTCAGCAACAGCAGGATAAAGGTTGAGTCTGCACCAAGAAATGACAATGATTTTACTTTTCGCTTCCACGGATAGTAGCCATAAACAAAACAGGATCCAAGGGACAATAAACCCATCTATTCTAACGCAGCTCTGCTTTGGGTAGGTTACTTAACCTTTCCAAGCCCTAGTTTCCTCACTGGTAAACTGCCGTACACAATGACTCTTACTTCACAGTTTCCCCAGAGGATTACGTGAGATCATGCGCATAAAGAAGTATTCAGCACATGGCCTGGCGTACGGGACACATGGAATGACTAGTTGTCTTCATCACTGCCGTCATCATCATCATCTGGCTACAGCTCTATTTGGTATAAATGAGAGGATTCCAAAACCTGTAACAAAAGGCCCTGTTGCTCTTAATAAAGGTTGAACACCTTAGAAAATTTGGAGACAGATATCCTCATAAAAACACTTTAGGCAGTGGGATTAATTCTTTGCAATCGTTAAGGTTGAGGGGAGGGACAGGATCAGAAGAAAATAGAAATAGGCACTTTTTCAAGCCCTTCTTGTTCCTGTGTTTTTGTTTTTTTTTTTTTAAATAAGACACAACATCGTCTTAAGTGCCTTTTCTCCCATACAGAAAGCTCAAACACCAGAATGTCTACTATCCATCCGGTCTTTAAAGTTACAACTTCCATCAGTCTTCCACTGTGAATTCAGCTCTTCAGCATCTACTGGTTTGGACAGTGAACTGCTCCCTGCCCTGTTAATTAGAATAACAAACACAACACAAAACAACCAGCTGTGAAATATTCAGGTCTAAATGTTCACAATGAAAACCAAAACTCCACTTTGCAGCACTATGAAACAAAGAAGTTACCAACAGTATACGATTTCACACAATCTCAGTCTACGTACTCTCTTCTGTTCAATGATGCACCAAATTATACACTAGGAGGCTTGTGATAAAAGTCACCCAACCAGACCATAATGTACAAACCAGAACCAAGAGACTAATTTAAGCAAGTTATTCTATTCTAGCTCAACCTTAGTCAAATTTCATTGTTGAAGGTTACAAACTACTTAATAAAGATATTATAATAAATCAATATTAATTTCAAAAGCAAAAGAAAAAAGGTAACAGCAGCATGTCTGCTTTGCATAAACCTAATGCTGTCACAAGTACACTTCAATTTGAAAGCTTCAAGAGCAGCCAAGAAGGACTCCATTAAAGCTGAGTGCTGGAACACACGATGAAGTTCCATATTACAGATGAGTCAAGTCATAGCAAAGCATTATATAGTGGACCATGAGCCTCAATGACAAGTCATACAAGAACAAACTTGGTTATAACTAGCATTGTTATTACAGTTTCAATATAGAATAAGAAAGGGAAGAAGCTGACAGTAAATCACATTTTGGTTCAAGTAATCCATAACCCCCATTTCTCTCTCCATACCACTGGTTAGGGAAGCTGTCCAGATTCCAAGACAGGTCAAATTCATGAGTGAATTTTATGAGCAAGACTTGAAGATTAAACAATTTAGTCACCCTGCAAAAATTTCATTCATCTAAGATTGTTGAGGAATAACCCTGAAATATTTTAAAGAAAAAACATCTATAAAGTAATACCTAAGAATTCTTCCTCCTAATCTTTAAGTCAGAGAGACATGGTTTTATTCCTTCCTGGTGGATAATATGTATATAGGCACCTAATAAACTTCCTTGATTCCAAGTATTTCTCAATGTACATTCCAGTAAGTTAGTCTACATAAGAGGAAATCTTACTAATTGCAGTAACGCTGCAGTAATTTCAGTAAAAATGTTACCTTACTATTTCTGAGGAACTACTTTGGCTTCCTTAATATGTTGCCATATTTTCGGTGTAAATAAGCAAGGGTACCGTGTGGTCTTTCCTGGGTAAAATGATTACGCAGACCTTAAGAATTATCTAATAGCATTTTCTAGGTTAGAATCCTGACAGAAAATTGGGAACTAAGGAGACATCTGAACTTAACATAATTGCACCCTTTCTGAAATGAAGATTTTAATAAGTTTCATAAATCTATCATTCTTCATGTCAAAACACTTTCTTTCATATATATTTACCTGTATTATAGACAGAAAGCTTAGGCTTAGGGAAGCTAAGAGGATTGCTTGAGGCCACATTTCTAATTGGTCGTGAAGCCTTCCAAAATGCTTTTTTCACTCCCTCACCACGTAACCTTTCTACACTGTACATGTAAACCTCTACAGAAAGAGTTAAAAGGAGAATAAAAAAGATTTCCATCAAGTTTCTTTAAAAGAATGAGTCCCATAGTGCACCTGAAATTATTCCACTCAGAGCATACAATCCTTAAAGGGACTTACCTAGTACTTAAATTGAGGCATACTTGTAAACTTCTCTGCAATGCCACAAACAGCAGCTTTTTTCTCTCTTAGAAACGTTTTGCTTTGCAAAGGTTTAAAAACAATTCTCAGAAATGATATCAGTTCTACAGAAAGTTTAATGAGGGTGAAATAACTCGTCTTACCATTTTAAGACAACATCAAAACTCAAAGTTTATAGATGTTCAGTAAAAATATTTGTGGTTCAGGTTAATTATACTTGGGTTTTTTTGTTTTGTTGTGTTGTGTTTTTTTCCATCAGAAAAGTTCCTTGGATGGTTATTGCTCTTCCTTTTATCCAAAAGACTCAGCGGGTCTCAAGGTCTCGATTTACTACAACAATCACCTGTAAAATCTGGGGGCAGGCAACCTCTAAGATGGCTCCCAATTATCCCTGTTACCTGCTGTACACGCCTTTGGGTGCCTCTACTCCTTGGCTGTGGGCTGGATTTAGTGGCTAGCTTCTAACAAATAGAATATAGCAAGAGGTAACGGGATTTCTCTTCCAAATTTAGAAGGCTAAAAGGCGTGGCTTCCTTTTGGGATCACCTATCACCCACTGTCTCTCGGAGCAGCCTCATGAGAGGCGGTGTGGAAGGTTAACTGATGTCTCCAACCAACAGTCAGTGAGGACCTGGGGCCTGGCCAGAGCCACAGGAGTGTGCTTACAAGTATTCTCCCCGGGTCAAACCTCGATGACTGCCACCTTGGCCAACACCTTGATCACAACCTAGTGACAGATTCTGAGCCACAGGCACCCAGACAAGCCACACCCAGATTCCTGACGGACAGAAATTGGGAAATAAATGCTTGCTGTTCTAAGCTGCCAAGTTCTGAAGTAATCTATTATGCAGCAATAGATAACTAATACAAGTTTTTAAAAATATATATACATTTCTGAGTCCCTTCCGTAATATTTATCTCTCTGGCTGAAACATAGCTCAAGTGACATCAGACACGTCAAGAGCAACATCAGCTTTATGACAATACCACCCAGCAGCACAATTAATCACTCCATATTATTACAGGTGGATGCCTGCCCCACTGGTTTACGAACTTCTACAGGAAGTTAGGAGCCTTCCTACAGGGCAGGGATCTTTGTTGTATCAAGCAGTGCCTGAAACAAAGCAGGTGCTCAGTAAATGTTTATAAAATGGACTGCCCACCCACTTCCAGCCTGCGCTTTCCTCTTTCACCAACCCCAAATTAACGCTTGTTCCACGCCCAGAACCACCACACCATCCCATCCACAAAGGTTCTCTCGGTGCTCTACTTACTCACTTGTGGCCTCGTTCCTAGCTAGACTCCCACGTGCTGCATGTTTCACACTCCTGCATCCCCTCCGCGAATCTTAACAGGACAAGACTCAGTAGGTGGTGACATATCAACATGTTCACTCCAGCAAGCAAAGGCGGATAAAGGAAAACAGCAATGGAAAGGAGGCAGAAGATGGGAGTCCTTTAAAGTATTACTCTCTTCATCTTCCAAATCTCTAACACTTCTACCAGCTGAAAGAGAGCTCAGCAGAAACATAAGTAGTATCTTGATTACAAGATTTCCTTCACACGGTACAATATTTTAAGTATTCTTTTCAAGTTCACTTGAAATTCCAACTTGAGAAGTCTCAATTGCCTACCTAATCAGAATTCTAAAGCTTCAATCAAGTGTCAGAAAATAATAGCTTTCATTACACAGGAAAGCAGTAACATTACACCGTCTAGGTTTCTAAATACTGCACAGGATTCGTCACAAACAGCTAACTACTAAAGTCTTCGCTAAAATCTCACAGTTAGAGTTTCCAAATCGTCAGGCTAAGAAAATAAAATTATGAAAACTAAATCTTTAAATATTATTCCTAGCTTACAAATGCAGTCATAAAAATTAAAACATTGTCATCAGCATATTTTAAATAGATGTTATGACTCTCAAAAAGCAAACATATTATGATTATTTAAAAAATGACTACCACCACTATATTTTTGTTCCAAAGGAGACTACAGATTCTAATTGCATTAAATACTTCTGCTGCCTTACACAAAACCACTCAGGCGCACACATCAGTGTAGACACGCACTAACTTCAACTTCGTAGAAAATCTACCGTTTACAAATTTAAAATCTAAACGAATTCATCTGAGTGGCAGGATTTAATAGTGGACTTTCCCACAGAAGCAAATTCCTCATAACTTAAATCTGAATGACGATCTGGTGCAACTCAACGCGGCGCTCCCTTCACCGTCTGCCCCTCTGGCTGAGTCTGCGGGGATGGGACGGACGCTGGGGGCCCAGCGCGCACAAGCCTCACAGGTCTCAGCCAGGCAGGCTGCGCTCACATCGTGACCGGTCTCCCCCCCTAGCAAATGGGGTGACACCATCTTCTTTGGAGGGTGGCTGTGGGAATGTAATGAGGTCACAGGTGAAAACCAGGCACCGCACACCTGGCAGAGAGGGAACTGATCTCACAAACACGTGCCAGACGCTGTTCTCAAGCTTTACATGTATTAGGAAGCCGAGCCTCGCAACAATCCTACATTATTTCCCTTCTACAGGTAAGGAAATCAAGGCACAGAAAGACAAGCCGCCCCCTCCCCAGACTCCAGAGCCCATCCTCTTAACCAACGCAGGCTGCTGCTTCTGCAGGTGAGAGGCTCAGAAGCAGCACGCCTCCCACCCATCCTTAAGGGCCCCACTCATTAACCGTACCTCCAACTGGGCCAAGGTTGCACGAGACAGCGTGAAGACACAGGTTGGGGTGAAATATTGCACGGGCATCCCTTTGGGTTGAGGGATACAATCCCGGTGAAGCTCCAGGCCAGAATCTGCCTTAGAAAGCCCCCCTCTTAGTAGCTTCAGGAGCAGGGAACTACGTGCCGTTTTTTAAACTTCAGACACACACCCTGGAGCCCACCGTGGCTGCAGTGTGAGAAACAGTATGCTGTAATGGTTAAAAGCACAGGCTCCAAAGTCAGACCTCCTGGTTTCGAACCCCAGGTCCACCACTCACAAACAAAGAGGCCCTGACCAGATATGTCTGGACTTCATTTTCCATATTTGCAAAAGGAGAGTAAAAACAGTCTTTAGTCTGTATGCAAGGATTATCATACGGCTAAGTAACACACTGAGTTTTAAAAATTTAATAACCTTATTAAGTTTATGCATGTGCAGGGCTTAACACGGGGTCTTGGGTACATGGCAAGTGCTCAATAAATGTTAGTTATCACTAGATATTTTAGTAACTTGGAAAGATTTCATGATATTTTGGGGGGCTTGTTTTGTTTTTCTTAAAGATTTTATTTATTCATTTCAGAGCGTGAGAGAGAGAAGATGAACAGGGGGAGAGGCAAAAGGAGAGAGGGAGAGGGGAAGCAGACTCCTCGCTGAGTGGGGAGCCTCACATGGGGCTCGATCTCAGGACCCCAAGATCATGACCTGAGCTGAAGTCAGATGCTTAACCAACTGAGCTACTCAGGCACCCCTCATGATATTTTGTTAATAAAAAAAGTTGCAGAACAGTATCTAACGTGACCTTATTTGGCCTTAAAAAAAAAAAAACCCTAAACTATAGGAGTATATACCTATAGGCATAAATTCTGCTCTATAAACATAGAAGTTTGTATAAGAACAGAAAAAACTAGAAAACAAAACCAACCCGTGAGGAAAAAAGGGACTTTATCTCTTTATGTATTTACCCATGCACACAGATAATTATCAGTAATCCCTACTTTTTTGTGTCTCCCAAATCTTCTGTAAGTGAATGTGCTTTTCTTACAATGAGAGGGGAAAAAAAAACAACCATGTTTTTAAAAGGCAATTACAGTGATAAGCAGCAGCAATGGGCGTGAACAGCATCACTCTCAAACACCAAAATTAATGGCCGAATGGCCTAAGTAACAACAACAACAAAAAAGAAGAGTTCCAGATTAATCAATTAATCTGCAGTATCTTCACACAGAAAAGGAAACAGCTCTGTCGGGCAAAAACTGGTTAGAAATTCTACGAATGTCCTATAGCTACTCAGATAACCAATTATGGAAGGGCAATGGAACTTTAGCAGAGGTCAGAAGTTTGTAGTTTCTTTTTTTTTTTTTTTAAAGATTTTATTTATTTATTTGACAGAGATAGAGACAGCCAGTGAGAGAGGGAACACAAGCAGGGGGAGTGGGAGAGGAAGAAGCAGGCTCCCAGTGGAGGAGCCTGACGTGGGGCTCGATCTCATAACGCCGGGATCACGCCCTGAGCTGAAGGCAGATGCTTAACCGCTGTGCCACCCAGGCGCCCCAGAAGTTTGTAGTTTCAGATGGCAATCTAGCAGTCTACAAAAATTTGCAACCCGTAAATCAGTGTTTCCACTCATCAATTATACTTGTAGGCACCTATAACTACATATTCTATCAACAAATGAGCAAGCATATCATAATGGCAAGGAACTGGAGACAATCTAAATGTCCATCAACAAAGAGCTAAAAGCCAGTACAAATAGTAGAGCCAAAAGATGGGCTACTTCGGGATTATTAAAGCAGATCTGCATGTATTGCATGAAAAAAAACAAGTTATGGATAATAAGAATAGTATGATCACCATTTTTCATTAAAATCAAACTATCTAAATACTACCTGAATTTAGGAGAAAGGTCTAGAAAAGTTATGAAACTGGTACTAACAGGACAATTCTGTGGAATGAGATGGCTGGGTGTAGGGAGGGGTGGAACCTATCTACAATCACTTCTCTAATACTACATTTTGATATAGCTGGAGTGTTTGAGGAGCATGGATTATTCCGAAAAATTTTTAGAGGCAGTGGATTCATGCAGAATTAATGAGATAATGTGTGTGGAAATACCCCCACCTCAATCCCAGATGGTAGCACCCCCACCCTTTAGTGGAAATATAACTTAGAAAAATGAGAAATTCTTTCCACCAATGAATTACACTTCTAGTACCATTCCCACATATTCATGCATACAAGTGAGCAAGGGTGATGCGGTCTTCACACTGATGCCCCACTTTGTCGGAGCGTATCTGTGGGGATCTAGCGCATCAAGGAAGACTCACCCACCCGCCCCCGAACCCCAGTGCTGTGAAGACACAGGACAGAAAGAGTACTGGCAGACCTGGCAAAAGGGGACTGTCCCTCTGGCTTAATTATAATCTAAACTTGGTAGGAGAAAAGAGGGGAGAGATTGACTTTGATTTATAACTATTAACATTCTTTTCAAAAAAGAACGTTCTTACTCTATCGACCTTCTATGACTCAAGCAACTAATAAGGTGTATTTCTCTCCTTCAGGAGAACAGCTGATGACGTTACAAGGTATGTACTTAGAGTTATGCCACACCATCTGATATTTCATTATACACTGACTTTCTATTGCTAATGTTTTCATCTGTTTTGGTGGTGGCTCCCCAAATGAATTGTTAGTTGTTTTTTTGTTTGTTTCTAGGGCACTGTCACTTCAGGGAAGGTGCACAGGACGGTGAAAGAGCATGAGCCCAGGTGTCAGGGGCTAGGGTTCTCCACTTCTCCCTGAGCTGCTCACCAGTTCTCTCGTTTTCAGTTTCCACATCTGTAAAATAAGGAGGTTGAACTAGATGATCTTTAAAGAATTTTTAGTCTATTACCTATGTTTTTTACTTTTCTCATGGGACTTAATATGGAACTGAGTAGAGCTATTCATATCAAAATGTCTTCTTTACATTTTTATAACAATGTGCACACATGGTCTTCACAACCATATGTTTAGCAAATGAGATTCTATCAAATTTTAACAATGATACTTTATTAAGCATAAACCATTTATGAGGAACAATTTAAAGCATTTTACATGTATTAACTCATTTAATCTCACAATAACTCAGAGCGTTATCCGCCCCCATTACAGATGACAAAACTGAGACCCAGAGAGTTTTCTTGCCTGAGGTCACACAGCTGGAATGTGACAAAGCCAAGATTCAAACCCAAGTAGTCCAACACATTTAACTATTACACCGTACCGTCTTTATTGTAGGAGGAGGGAATACACAGTATGTGAGCTGCTTTTCAAACTGAACACACACACAGGTCCTCACTTTTCTACCAAGTCACCTTGAGATGAAATTACAATCAGATTGTAATTATTCCAACTGAGTGACTACGTGTAAGAGCAGACAAAACATTAAATGTTATAGCAATTCAAAAAAATTATTTTTGAAAAATCTAGTGAATAAAGACGTCAAATTGCGTGGCTTTCCCTGAACTGCCATTCCCTTCTGTTTGTGCTTCCAGGGAGATCTCGCTGTAATGAAACTTCTCTTCCACCACCTAAACCGAGCTCCTGGTCAGCAGGCCGGGCATCATGCTGTTTGTATTCTGTTCTGCCATGAGGTACCATAAATGACCCATTGTAAGATCCAGTAAAACGTTCGCTGAATAAATGTCAACTAAGTTCAATGACATATTAGTGTGAGGTACACTACTTTAACATTATGATAGACAAGAATCCACACATAAGCCATGAGGCATCTTAGAGCTTTCAATTCAGTCCTGATTGGTGCCAGCTCAGAGAAGCTGCAAGGTGGCCTAGTATGAGAATCAAGAGCGTGACAACTTAGAGACAGTACGCCGATCTCAAACTCTTCCAGTGTACATGTAGGAAAGCTTCATATCCTTACAAGAGCATTAAGACAAAAAAAAGGAGCACCGTTTTAACATCTATCTTACTTTGTAAGGTTGAAAGTCGGCTAAGAAGTCCAAGTAAAAAAAAGTTACCATTTATTGGGATTTGACTCCTAAATGTATTAAAGACCATGGAACAACAGTAACAACACCAACAACCAAAACCCCACCATAACTCATGAGTTTGCAATAGTGTAATCATGTATCTGTAGTAGCTTTTTCAATGATTCAGCCCAAATTCAATCATCGGCTATAGTTCTGAAATTGTGGTCCCAGGGCCAGTGGCATCAATAGCGCCTAGGAACTTGCTAAAAATGCAAATTCTCGGGGCACCTGGGTGGCTCTGTCAGTTAAGCTTCTGACTTCAGCTCAGGTCATGATCTCAAATAAAATCTGTCTCTCTCAAAAAAATCTTAAAAAAAACGTGAATTCTCATGTCCCACTCCAGGTCTAAAAGATTCAGAAACTCTGGGAGTGGGGCCCACAAATCAGTGTTTTAACAGAACCTCCACGGGATTCTGATGCATCAAATTTGAGATCATAGCTATACTCTACAGAACGTGCTTCAGTAGAAGTTAGTATTCTACTTACGCAGTTTAGAATATGGAATACCAGCAGCAACATGGACGGCACTGGAGGAGATTATGCTAAGTGAAATAAGTCAAGCAGAGAAAGACAATTATCATATGGTTTCACTCATTTATGGAACATAAGAAATAGGAAGATTGGTAGGAGAAGGAAGGGAAGAAGGAAGGGGGGGTAAACAGAAGGGGGAACGAACCACGAGGGACTATGAACTCTGGGAGACAAACTGAGGGCTTCAGAGGGGAGGGGGGGTGGGGGATTGAGATACGCTGGTGATGGGTAGTAAGGAGGGCACGTATTGCATGGTGCACTGGGTGTTATACGCAAATAATGAATCATGGAACATTACATCAAAAACTAGGGATGTACTGTACGGTGACTAACATAACAAAAAATTATTATATATATAAAAAAAGGATATGGAATACCAAAAGGAAGAACCTAAGGATGCTACAGAATGGATTTCAGGAATAATGTCAAGTGTTCCAGAGTACTAAATGAGGGTTGAAAATAACAGTACTAGAGAATGCCTGGCTAAGGCTTATTAAACCTTGGAGGGTGGGAGAACCTTTGAAAAACAAATTTGGCAGGTGAGATTCATACATCTATTCACACATTCTATAGCCTAGCAAGTCCACGCCGAGGTATAAATCTAAGAGAAACTCTTGCATCTATGTGCCAAGAGGCATGAACATGAACAGTGGCACTCTTCACAAGAGCCAAGGAGCACAAGAGCATAACCCTGGGAGCAACCCAAACACCCACCAATAGGAGCACGAATGAACTGGAATATATGCAAAACAGAATATTATGCAGCAGTTGGAAAACTGCAGTGACACACAATCTAGAAGAATGTCAGCAAATACTAAGTGGATGAATTTCAGCATTATAGTAAGTGAAAAATGCCTCTGAAGACAGGGCATGTAACATAGGTGTTAACTATGTATGCGTTTGGAAAACTCACAGAGGCAATAAAACTATGTTTTAAAAGATACCAAGGGAAGGACGGATGTAAGATTCAGTAACCACGGGGCGCCTGGGTGGCTAAGTCAGTTGAGCCACTGACTCTTGATTTTGGCTCAGGTTTTGATCTCAGCATCGTGCGATCGAGCCTCACACTGATTGGACTCTGCGCTCAGCACAGGATCTACTTCCTTCTGTTCCTCCCCCAACTCTCTCTCTCTCTCTCAAATAAATAAAATCTTAAAAAAAAAAAAAAGATTCAGTGAACAGTTGCCTCAGGTGAGACAAGTAGGGCAAAGGACTGGACAGGCCCATATGGTCATATAGAGATTACTGTCAAGGTCCTAGCTTACGTTAGGTAGTACTTAGTATTAGAACTAAGTAAATAGATGAATTATGAGAATGTGTCCTAAGCCAAGCAATATAACTAATTCTTTGTACCTGAAGTCCTTTATTTTTTTTTTTAAATATGGGGTGCCTGGGTGGCTCAGTTAGTTAAGCGTCCGACTCTTGATCTCAACTCAGGTCTTGATCTCAGGGTCATGAGTTCAAGCCCCGTGTTGGGCTCCATGTGGAGGCTACATTAAAAAAACAAAATAAAAAATAAAGGGGAGCCTGGGTGGCTCAGTTGGTTAAGCAGCTGCCTTTAGCTCAGGTCACGATCTCAGGGTCCTGGGATTGAGCCCCACGTCGGGCTCCCTGCTTGGTAGGGAGTCTGCTTTTCCCTCTCCCACTGCCCCAACCCCCTATCGTGTGTACACACGCATCCATGCGTGTGTGCACAATGTCTTAAAATCTTTAAAAAAATACACACACACACACACACACACACACACATATACACTATTCCTCAAATATGTCAAACACTTCTAAATTCTACCCAGTCCTGGCTATGAGACACTAAGAGCCCTGGGTCCTCAGCCTGACAGCTGCCAAGGCAGGCTAAACTGTTTTGGGTCACAGAATCCAAAGCCAGTGACTCTACCCCCTTAAAGTACAAAAACAAGCAGTTTTGGCTATAGTTTCAGAACATCTATGAAACCATTCAGATCTACACAGGATCCATGAACAAGGGGTGAAGAATTGGAACTCCTGAACTAGTTAATTACAAGAAACTGGTGGGAGAGAACAACTCTCAGTTGATGTGGGTCATCAGCCATCCCATCCTTACAACAGCCCCAGAAAGGAGGAGATACAACACTGTTTTATTGAAGGAAGAATCTGAGACTCAGAGAAATGAAGTAACTTGCCCAGTTACAAACCTGGGGGGTAGGAATAAAAATCCAGCTATTTAACAATATGGAAGGTAAGAATAAAAACTAGCTATTTATGATTCCAGTGCCTCACAGGTCCTGGCCTCCACTTGAATCTCAACAAGTATCCCAAGTAAATGATATAAATTCTGTGGGCCCAACTCTTCATTATCAAATAACACAGCTGATGATGGGTTATATTTATTGATGATTTCTAGGATGTCTTTTTGAGTTTATAGTCTAGACCTATGTGCAAGGATATTTCTAAAACTTGGATAAAGACTAAAAGAATAATGTTGAAGGAGCCAACTTTTAGATAGGAAAGTACAAACAAGACAAACTCAAGACTGGGATCTTAAAAACCTAGACTAACTCTCAGATAAAAATGCAATGGCCAGTGCCCATCTTGAATTGTAAGTAGCTACTGACCACTCGTTAAACTCTATACACAAGTTTAAATTCAAATATAGTGCCATGATTTCTTTAGAGCAATACTCTTCTAGCAATCTCCTCCCAAACTGATGTTTCCAGAACATTAAGGTTCCATTTTCAGCAGCCCTGGCACAAAAATATTGTACCTAACTAGGCAATTAATGGCCAGGGCCTGGCTGATGGACTTAGACATGACGATGAGAATTGTGAAGGACAGATAAATAATTCAGAAGTTGGACTGACAAACACGATGACAAGTATATAAGACAGAGGCATTTATTCTCTCATGTAAAAAGCAGTCTTTGGTACTAGACAGAGAACAGAGTCACTCAGATAAAGGAACAGAGGAGTAAGGTGAATAAAATCGGGTTTGGTTAAGTATGTGATGATAATGAGCTCAGTGTACAACTTAACTGGTTTAGAGATGCCTTCATAAGACATTCAAATGGGGATAAACTCTAGGGCTTGGAGATCCAAAGACGTCAGGGCAGAATTAGGAGTCATCAGCATGTATGTGGTAGTTGAATCCATACAGAAAAACGCGGCAGCAGAAAGAACCCCAAAGAATATCAACACATAGCAGGTGAGTGAAGGGAACCTGGATATAGGAGCTAAAAACCGGGGTGGGCTTTAGGAAAGCCAAGGGAAAAGAAACTTTTAAAGAGGAGGGGGTGATGAATAGCAGCCAATGACATGAAAGAGCAAGATCTGAGTAGAAAAATACAGTGGATCTGGCGATTAGTGACTTTATGACAAAAGCTGAGCAGTAAAAATGAAATAGAATTTTAGAAAAGTGATCAGCAAATAAGAAAAGGAGACAATAAATCATGTGCTCACGAAGCTTAGTTTCCCAGAATGTGAAAACGGACTTCTTTAAATGTAGAAAGGCTTTATTAGATGCTCACGTATCCACTAGCAACTCAAACAAAACAAAAACCTGTCCTTAAGTTCATTCCTATTCAATTACAGCATTTTTATATCAAACAGAAATAATATTAAATACTTGATAAATGTAAGTTATTTTTCCAGGTACCATTCTGGATATTAACATATTTTCTTATTTAATCACAACCCTATGAAGTAGGTATTATTATTCCTAACTTACACATGAGACTCAGGCAGAGGATAAGGTCCAATAGTAACTTGCCCAAGATTGCGTAGCTAATGGTATGATAGTCAAAACCAAAATCTGACTCAGCAGAGTTAGAGGAAGGGAGGGCAATGTGGGAAGCAAGAGTTAACAGATGAGAACTGTAAATATTACTGGCTAACTGGTTGTAGTTTAATTTCTACTTAAGAACTTATTTTTAATTTGAAAGATAGTTTGTGGCTTCTCTCATCTCAGAATCCTACAATGCTGGAGCCTGACTTTTTGTACTGGCCCTTAGGACACTTAGATTCTGTACTGCATTATAATTTTGTTATTTCTCTTACCGCATCACAAGTTGCCTGAAAATGGAGCTATATCTTACTTATCTTTGTATCCCTATTCCCCCAATCTTAAAAGTAAAACATACCCAATAAAGGTTGGTTGTATGAATAATCATTTCTGCTTTCCTCAAGTTTCTGGGGGCTTCAATAAAGTATTTTTCAACTATTTAATTGCTGAGTAAGGCTAATATCTCTCAGATGCTACTGAGACTATCTATGTTCAGAACATTTTCAGATTATTCAAATTACTGATTTTGATGGAAATACCCTTCTAAAAATCAAATATAATTCCCTTGGATAATACCATTGAAAGATTCCCTAGCACCTACTGGTCAAAGGTCATGGCCCTGTTCTCCAGCCTTATCACTCACACACCCCACCTGGCTCCAACAACCAATCCACCAGTACTTCCTCAACAGTATATTGGGCAGAACATGACACCATGCACTTACCAGGTGAACTGCTTCTCTTCTGTCAAGACACAGCTGAAATTCTCCTTCCTAAAGCCTTCTCATATTTGCAATTTTCATTTTCTACTTTTGCTCTCTCCCTTACTACACTGTTAATTTCCTAAAAACAAACTCCTCAAGGCAACACTCATCTTTTTTCTCTTCAGGCCTGGCAAGGAGCAGCTCCGTAAGTGTTTATAAAGCAAAGTTCAGTACATCTGCTGGTACTATGTATACTATTCACACACTACCAAAAGTAAAGATTTCAGGTTGTTTTCCATTAGCAATAATGAATGGTGCACTTCTCTATTCTATCTCATCTCATTAACTTTTGAATTCAAGATTAACATGTACCTTCATTACAGCTAATCATAATCACCATCACCAAAGACACAAAAAAAGCCCCTTGGACAACAGAACCCTTTGTGTCTTGAGCAAATAATCAAACCAAGACTTATTCACAACTATTATAAAAGACACCCCCAAAAAATCCCTTAAAAAGCTTTGGAATGCCTCCAATTTAAGGATGGGAAATGAATTAAAATCACACAATTCTGGGGCAATATCTTTCACCTTTTAATCTGTAGGTGCCCCCTACACAGAAGACACTCGTGTCATATCCAGCTTTGTCAAAGAGCAGCTAGGTCAGGTTTTTGGAGACCCCAAGAATATAATCTTTGTGCTGGCCTCCAGGTTTTGACACATCATCTGAGCAGTGAACACTGTGGTTTCTCATATAGCGCCTCAGCATGTCTGGAAGGGAATGTGCTTTAACAAGTCTTGTCACAAGGCACAATGTGTTATGAGGAGATCTTCACATTTCATCCTACAATAACAGTCTCTGCAGTTATCTTCAAGCTGCTTCACCCATGTTACTTAATCCTGGGGCTTTTTTATCTTCATTGCACAGATGGGGAAAGAGAAGGGAAGGAAGGGATAAAATGACTTAGCTGAAGAGGCCCTGCAAGTCACCAAAAGAGCCTTCATTTCAACCATCAGCTGCTAATCCTCTTTTCAAAGAACCATTTTGTTTGAGGAACTTTCACTGACAGCAAGCACAACAAAGGGTCAAATTGGTCATTAGCTTTACTTGTTTAGTGTGACTGAATAACCTCAGCTTCCTAGGCCTCTGTGTTATGATAGCTCTAGAAGATTTTGATGCATTAACTTTTGCTGACTGAATCCAAGTTCCTAAATCTACCTCTAACTTCTAAATTCCAAGATAGCGTGACTTAAAGTTTAACGCTAAAGGCATTTTTGTCTCTCTCCAGATCACTCATCCTTTTCAAATTTTATTCAGTCTCTTAAATGTGAAGTCACACCAACCTTTCAGTTCAGGATCAAGGCTACCAGAATTTTCTTCTACCTAAAGAGGAGACCAATCCCTCCCGAGCCACGCAATGTTCCAAGGTATCCATCATTCACAAGAGACTCTAATCTGTGTTGTTAGGGAAGCCCAACCACCTCAAACTGCAGATAGCTTCTACTTTTACACTTCTGATCCACTCTTCCCTTCCTGTCCTCTCCCCATGATGCTCCCCACCCGCAAAGAGAAATCTCAATTCTCTCTGATTCGACAAGAACTACATCAGCGTTGCAAGATGACATTTTGGCAATCACAACTCTGGACCTTGAAATGAGGGAACAATCTAAAGATCCCCACATTACATGTGCTAAGTACAAATTATTTAGCAGATTCCATTTTCTGGGCCCAAGTGACTTGCAAAACAGGGAGATCAGCATAGGCTCAAGAGCGAGCAGGGAGCTCACAATTCGGTTTACCGTTCTTGACTGTAAAATTCTACACCAAAATATTTTCACACTTGCCTGCCTTTTAGATGATGTAAGCTCTTCCCCTTGACTTTTAACTAGATCTCTCCCCCTGCAGCGGCCACGGGCCACTCAGTAACTCATTCTAAGGACTGCCTCTTGCGGCTCGCCCCAACAAATCCAGAAGCCCGCAAACCCCGCAGCCTCCGCTAGCGACACACCGCAGCCCCAAACTGGCCATCCCCTCCTCCCCCACGTCCCCGCGTCGCTCGTCATCCCACGCCAGGCGCCACCCTCTCTCCATCCCGGAGCAGGTTTTGGGCTCCCTGGTCCGGAGCCCTCCCGTGGGCGCAGCAATGCGACCGCCGGCGGGAGCGGACCCGAGCTGGCACCTACCTCCCACCTCCTCCTCCAGGCACGGCCTGGGTCAAGGCTCGCCCGCCTCCTCCAACTGCCCTAACGGCCGCGCCGAGCCTCTCGCCGAGAAGCGGGCGGCAACAGTGCGGCGCGCCACCTTCACACCCGCCTTCCGGCCCTCCCCCGCGTCGACTCCCTGCGCTCGGCTCCCGCCCCAGGCCCCGCCGGCGCCCCCGCCCCTCTCCGGGCGGGCACGTCACAATCCCCGTCGCGGGGGGAGCGCTCACCGTCACGGCCCCCGAGAGCGGCGGGGAAGCACCGCTCGCAGTCCTAGACCGGCTCGCGCAGCCCCGAGGGCCCGCACAGGCGCGGCGGCACGCAGCGCCCCGCGCCCGCGGCCCCGCCTCCGCCTCGGGCTCCCGCCTTCCCCGCCCCGGGCCCGGCTCCGCTCCGCCCCTCGCGGCCACCCCCTGCCTCGGCAGGTCCAAGGTTCCACCCGCCCCTGCGCCGACGGAGCTCGGGCTAGCCTTCTCCATGGCTCTCGCGTTGCTGATGCAGGCGATGAACAACCGCGGCCTGCATTGGCCCTGGAGGTCTTCCCCCTCCCACAAAAACCTTAAGATAGAAAACCTTATCCCTAGAGCCGGAGCGGGATGCGGGCGCAGCTGCGGCTGCGGCACCTGTTACGCCCTGTGATTCACCCGGCCGGGCCCTGCTCCCCGCCCCCTCCTTATGCCCGCAGAGCTGGGGCCCCTGGGCTTCGGGGGGGAATCGGGTCGTGGTTGCTTTAAGGCGCGTGTTCCGAGCCCCACCAGTGAACCCCAACACCCACCCTTGAAGCAAAAGTGAAGTTCCCAGAAGACCCACGTGCGCTGGCAAAAGTGGAGAAATAAACCAAACAACAGCCGGCACCCAGAATTAGGTCAGGCCCAGGGGAAGGGAGGTTCAAGCGTTGGGAATTGTGGATTCAAACTACCCAACCCCGGGGGAGTTAGATGTAAAATGAGAGCAAAGACACGGACCTGGGCAGAAGACAGCGAGAATACTAACAAATGGCAGTCGTGAACTACAAGTTTATGCGGAAATGTCCCACACCCACTCAGCAAAATATGTGCAGAGAGAATGAATGCTTGTGCTGCACCCGTAGCCGGGGTCAGATCCGCTCCTCCCCTATTCCATGTCAGCTTAAAATTCTCCAGGGAGGAAAAGGGGCCAGAGAAAGGAAAGGGATCAGATGGTGAAGTCGCAGGCATAGGAGTTGTGTTATAAACACAAAGATGTGCTTTGATGGATTTTGTTTTAGTGAAGCCAATGAATTTACTCATGAGGGGAGAAACAGGTTTGGTATTTTAGGGAGGCTCCTGAGAGCACTTTGGAACCTAAATAGTACGAGACAAATACAAGAAGGATTAACGCTGAAGAACAAGGGAGGGAGTAGTGATCCCACCTCCCCCACCCCCAGTTTACACGCACAGACCCCCAATCCTGGATGAAAGATTGAGAAGAGAAAATGAGCACGCCACGGTGACAACTTCAGAGTCCAGTGAAATCCTCCTCTTTGCTTTTGGCCTAAGCCATCAGGAGGCTGGCTAGATGCCGGTAAGCATAGGTGAATGACAGCCAAAGAGCCTGTTAGGGCCCATCTTTCTAAAGACGCTCTAAGCGCAGGGCTAGGGGGGAGGAAGAAACCAATTACTACCAGTGATTACCTAACACCCTAACCTAGGCTACTGATGGGGGCGGAAGGGAGTTACTCCTGCTCCCAAGAGGGGTTTGAAATTTCCACTGTTCACCCGTCAAAATCCCACACGCCTTCCCATCTTAGGAAACAACTCAATGTCACAGTTTCTTCTTGACATAACAAGGCTTCATTTTGACCCATTTCCCCCCACAATCAAAAATGGAGTGCTCACTCTTCGATAGGTAGAAGTGTTGAGCTCAATCAATTCAATAAGTAGCATCTGACACACCCTATTGTGACCTAACCACTAAACAGAGCTGGATTCTAAGAACGTTTGGGTGAGGCTGAGGTGAGCTCTGGAAAGTTCGGACCCGTCCCCACCCCCAAGGATGAATCTGATCTGTCTGAATAAAACAGCAGTTTTCAATTTTTTGGCTCCAGGAAACCCTTTCCATTCCTAAAAATGATTGAGGACCTCAAAGAGCTTTTGTTTGTATGGGTTATATCTATTAATATTTACCCTACTAGAAATTAAAACAAATTTAAAATGTTTATTTAAAAAATAAAAATTACATCTTAATATAAATGGCACATTTTTACGGAAAATAACTATTTTCCCCCAATATAGTAAAGAGTGTCATGATTTTAAAAGTTTGTAGATTAATGTCTAGCCTAATGGAAGGCGGTTTGTTTTTCATATCTGCTGAATTTAATCTGTTGTACTATTTTAGGTCGCCTCCACTATACAATCATAAGAGAATGGCAGTAAAAAGGGCAAATAACATTTTAGCATTAAAATTGATTTGACTGTACCCTCCCTGAAAGGGTGTTGGCAATGCCCCCCCCTCACTGTGCCCCCACCCCGGGGGTTCCTAAGATTACACTTTGAGACCCACTGGTCTAAAACTGTCTTGATACTCTGTCCCCCTTTTGTCGACCACCGGTTTAGGAGCTGAGTGTGTGACCTAATTCTGGTGAGTACATAAATGTGAAGTGGGAGGGTATGGGGCTTTGGGGGAAGAATTTTATCCCTGAGAACCCAGAAGAAGTCTTTTCCTTACCTCTTGCCTTGGCCATCCTCCAGTGAGCAAGACATGTTTGAAGCTGTTGTGGTACACCCTACAATAGTGAGAGAAAAGAAAAGAAAAGAAAAAAGAAAAGAAAAGAAAAGAAAAGAAAAGAAAAGAAAAGAAAAGAAAAGAAAAGAAAAAAAAAACGGAAAAGCAACCCAGAACCCAGACATCACTGAGTCGCTGAATTAACCTCTCCTGGCTCTGCCTATCTCCAGACTACTCTCACGCTTGTTCACTGATGTATCCCCAGTGCCTAAAACAGTGCCTGGTACTTAGTGGTTGGTGCTCAACACTTATTTGGTGAATAAATAAACATAACTTCAATGTTTTTCATTTCAAAGTAATCACCTGACGGGCTGTATAAATGACCTAGTCCATTGATGCTGCCGAAAAGGTATCATATGAGTAGGCACTGAATTTGTTGAAAATAATTCCTTCTTTAAGAATCAATCTGAGGTTTGGAACAACCTGAAAGTCATTCGGAGCAAAATCTGATGAACACATTCTGGAGCCACGTTAAAATGCCAAACTTGCATATTCCAACTAGTTTACTACACTTGAGTAGATAAAGGTCAAAAACACGATGTGTTTGATCTTCTAAGACAGTAAACTGACTCCGAACATAGTTGCAAAGACGAAGAGTTCTAAAAATGTACGCCAATAACAAGTTGCAGAAAAAATATACATATATACATATGTATGCATTTAAAACTACATGTTTGTGTGTATGTGTGAATGAATCGCTTTCAAACTGTCTATAGACTTCTTGCCCCTACATTGAAAATCAGATCCTTTCTGCCCCCCACCCCCAATAAAGAACCTTTAATGCCCTTTCACTGTACTTCGCATGAAATTAAACTTCGCACCCAATCGTACACACATGATCGGCCCCCCATCCCCCTCTTGGAAATCTCACGTTGACACGCAAAGTGCCAGAGCCACAGTGGTCCCCTTCTTGGTTCTCTGGCCCCCTTGAACCTGCCATTCGGTCTGCCTACAAGGGTCTTCCCACAAAGGTTTAAATTCTTTTTCATCATTCAGACTCCACGTGCATATATAAAGTAAGCTTTCCAGGCCTGGTTCTATTTGTTGACTTGTTTCCTTGCTTATGGTATGTCTCCTCCCACAAGAATGCAAGCCCCATGAAGACCACGACTCTGGCTGTGCTTGTCTCTGCAGCTCCCACCCCTCAGTGCCTGCACGGGAGGGCTGCTAACCAAACTATTAATTGCGAGGTTGGGAGGGACATAGATAGGAGGGAAGGAACATCTGCTTCACATTTTATTAGCTTCTGTTATACATGAAGTTTTACAAGTATGACTTACTGTAATTTTAAAATATTTTCATTCCACTGAAATAAATAGGCTCTGACTTTAGTATTACTAAAGTACATACTTTAGTATGTACTAAATTAATAATCCACTCTCTATTTACGCATATGTGTGCCTTAGAAACCAACGTTTCACATACCACAACAAACATTTAGGTCACGCAGCTTCGCCTAATGTGTATATTCAAATCTGGATAGTAACGGACCAACTTATAAAGGTTTTCTGTTGCAGTTCATACCATCTGGATTATTTCAATAACCACAACAATTTCTGGACCTAGAGAAGATTTCTTGTCAGAGCCTGTATGCTGTAACAGATGAGAAGATGGGCTGAGTCACTTCTGCTTAATGGCAACACTTATTAATTCTGTGTTCTGGCCAGGACTACCTTTCCAGGGGTGGCAGGATGGATAAACAAAAGTCTTACTGGATATTGTACTAGTAACTCTCTTATCCATGGCCTCCTCTTATTTACAAGATCAATTTAAGGCTGTTTGTAATAAACTGCAAAATAGGGTAGGACAGACTTCAAGGCCCAAGGGACTTCAGAGTCCTCCCTGTGGGCTGGGGAGGTGTGGGGGTGCTCCACAGAGGAGAAAGAGCTTGAGTAAGGCCTTGGGACAATCTTCACTCAGCAAGCCTAACCAAAGGCAGAGACCCCCAGCTCTGCTTTCTGACTTCTAAAAGGTGGCATTACACTTGGTGACATGGCTCCCTGAGCTATCTGACTGAATCCCTGCATCATGCTGCATTTCCGAAGAGGATTCATTTCTGGCCAGTCCCTTTGGATTTGGGCCCATAGTCGTCCGCCTTGAAATGACAGTCCTGCACCACTTACAAAATACTGCTGCCTTTGCAGGAAAACAGACCACTGTGGTTCCCTTTTCCTTTTACCTTCCCCAGGTGAAAATTCCCAGAAAAGAAAACTACCCTTCCACATTGCCTGCCCCACCCCACCTTGCCACCTACCAACACACAGAGCAGTAGACAACTGCCTGATCACCCTCCAGGTATCCCATTCTTAGTGCTTTAGATTTTTGTCTGGTCTGCGGAGTGATTTGCTCTAGTTTTTTTTTTTTTGAAAGGGTCTTTTTGAGCAAGAATGCCAGATGAATTTTATTAAGCTCTAACACTTCGGTTTCCAACTCTCCATTTGTCCCAAAATTGATTTGTTAATTTTAAAATATGCCATGCAAAACTCAATTATGCAAAAATCACTCAAACAATTGTAAGATACTATCATAGAAAGGTGGTAAGGTATCAACCAGAGTAGTTCTCAAGCCCTGTATTTTCGGGAGAGAAGCATACCTCCTTTAGTAAATGAAGCAAACACACATGTAACACACACACACACACACACGGCGAGCATTTTGAGCATGAAGAGGGACTGTCCTGAATTCTGATGTTAAACACATAGACTATGTTAACACAAGTCATTAGCACAAACTCATCTTCTTTAGTATCCAGTCATACTTAGTATCTGATTTTTATATTTTTACTGAAAACTTATGGGGTCTCATCATACAGCATATAACACTTCACTTTGTAAAAACTCACCAATCAATAAAGAAGATGTGGCATACACACACACACACAGATATATATAGATATATATATACTGGAACATTACTCAGCCATAAAAAATCTTGCTATTTGCAACAACAAGGATGAATCTCGAGAGTATTATGCTAAGTGAAATAAGTCAGTCAGAGGAAGACAAATACCATATGATTTCACTCCCATGTAGAATTTAAGAAACAAAACAAAGAAAAAAAGAGACAAAACACAGACTCTTAACTAGAAGACAAACTGATGGTTACCAGTGGGAGGGGGCTGGGGGGGATGGGTGAAATAGGTGAAGGGGATTAAGGAGTGCACCTATTGTGATAAGCACCGAGTGATGTATGGAATTGTTGAATCACTATATTGTACACCTGAAACTAATATAATACTGTATGTTAATTATATTGGAATTTAAAAAAATAATAAAATATGAAAATTAAACATTACCAACCATACATATCTCCCATTGGGTGTCTCCTTCAGCCACCTTGTTTTTGCTCACCACCAGCACCGCCCCCCACCCCCGCCCCCGGCCAGGGACACATACAAACACATGCACAAAACTAACCTTGCTGACTACAGTGACTTCTAAACATTTCTCAGAGCAATTTGGCCCATTCTATTCTTCTAACCTTGCAAATTTAAACCCAGAGCACTGATCAGCCAACAAAAGACCCTCCAAGGAAGTAGGCAGGGGGTGGGGGACTATAAATGACCCCAAATGCTTTTTAGTTATACTGAAACCTATTTCAAAACCACAGAGCACAAAAATTCAGCATTAACTTGAATAGTTCTGACTTAATTCTGCACCAACGCACCCTTTTATTTCACATAGTCCTAGTCTCTCTCCACTTACTTGCAATTTTCCTCAATGGGTCAATGAATATGTATTGAATGATTACCATGTGCCAAGCATTGAGGGTTATAAGGTCCCTTCTCACAGCAGGAACTCAGAGTCTCCCAGGAAGACAGAGCAATGACAGTCTAAGTATTATAGGGAAGAAGTAGAGTGTACCAAAGGTTCTTGAGTCAGACTTCCTGGGCTAAAAGACTAGCCCAGCCACCTGGGTCCATGTTGACATTACTGAGCTCCCCAACCAACCTGGGGCTTCCTTCCCCTGGACATTAAGTTTAGTAAACAATAAATGCTTTGTGGTCTATGTTGCTACTAGATTGTTACTTGCAGCCAAAAGCATCCTATCTGATGGTACGTGGATACAGTGACCGGAGGGTATGATACTTCATTTTACTGGTACAAATATACTCAAGTCTCACACGTGGAAATAGTCAAGTGAGCAAAAAAGTCAGTGAAAAATGCAGCATAGGAGTTATGTACAAAGGACTGACTGAGTAGAATAATTAAAGCAGGAAAAATGTGGAGCAGTTTCTGTAATTTGAATTATAAATATATATCTAGGATAACATTTTTCTAAATTATATTTTCTTTCTTTACTAATTTAACTAGGCCAGTAAAATTAAAGCATATTGAGAAATACAACTTTTCACAAAATGATTTGCTCTTCTGAACTTTTTGGACCACAGCACTGTTTTCCTCCTAGTACTTGCTTTAGATATTTAGATAGATATTTTTCAGGAAAAGTCATGTGTAAATAATTCACTTAGAAATCAAATCATATTCTCAAGGTCATAGGGAAACCAGGTGTTTCAAAGAAAAATATGATAAATCTTTTTCTATGGCAAAAGACATCTTTATAGAACAAATAATTTCTTTATCATTATCCATTCTATAAGATCATATTTTAATATGCTGGATATCCTTAGAAGACTTTTACCCTATTATCATTTAAAACCCAGACTTGGGGTGCCTGTGTGGCTCAGGCGATTAAGCGTCTGCCTTCCCAGGGTCCTGGGACTGAGCCGCTGTCAGGCTCCCTGCCAATCGGGGAGCCTGCTTCTCCCTCTCCTTCTGTCTGTCCCTTCCCCCCCACCCCCGACTCATGTGTGCTCTGTCTCTCTCTCTCTGTCAAATAAATAAAATCTTTAAAAAAAATAAAAAATAAAACCCAGACTTTTGTATAACTATTTTAATGAAGAGTTTTCTCTAATAAGAATCATAATACAGAAGGCTGAGTGTTGCAACCAACAAAATAGTTCATATCTTTTTATTCTGCAGCTAGCATTTCAATTTTTTCTTACTTTTAAACTTCCTTTTGATTTCATTATTTATATTTTGCTAGGCAAAGTTTCTTTTCCTGCATTCTCAGTGAAAAAGAAATCTGGAGGCTTAGTTCCTGATGGATTTTATTTCCTGCTTTCTAAACCTCTATCAATGATGTCATCAAATAGTTGCTCAAGTTGAAACATAGTGGAATAGAATCCTCTATATTCTGGGTAAACTGCCCACATCAAATTTCAGATTTGAAAAACTCTGATATCAATTAAAATACGGTATTGATTTAAAGTAACAGCTTAAGACTGAAAATCATATGCAAATATGCCTGTCCCTTTAAAAAGAAAAGCAATTGCATTTTGGTTGCTGAGCTCTCTTGGATTTATTTTATCTTAGCAGCTGTTCCTGAAGTCGATGTTATTCAAATGAGGGGTTTCAAGCTCTTTGTTGTGTTTTTCAACTTATGGTATATGCTATCAAACATAAAACCCAAATTTAGAATGGGGTGGGGGGAGGGGACAATTAGAAATACCAAAGAAATAAAATAATATTGAAAAACCCTCTAATTTTTATTTAGCAAAGATAAAACTGATGAACATGATCTGCCTGAGGCCCCAGTACCAGTAGCAAGGCAAAACCCCCACACCTCTAAGCACCAAAAGTTGGATGATATATTTAGTAATAAGTGTATGTGTAGGGGGGAGGGGTGGTGTCCTAGATGGAAATAATGGAACTTTTCTGTGCTTATGGAAGAGGAGGAGAGAACATATCAAACACTTTTCATTCCATGTTGCAAATAAGCATATTATAAATTTTGCCTAATATAAGGCTGCTCTTTGACCTCAGAAGAATAACGTTACAACGTGTCCATTTTCTTTTTCACTTTTTTTAAAGATTTTATTTATTTATTCGACAGAGATAGAGACAGCCAGTGAGAGAGGGAACACAAGCAGGGGGAGTGGGAGAGGAAGAAGCAGCCTCATAGCGGAGGAGCCTGATGTGGGGCTTGATCCCATAACGCTGGGATCATGTCCCGAGCCGAAGGCAAACACTTAACCGCTGTGCCACCCAGGCGCCCCTTCTTTTTCATTTATTTTTGTTGCACTTGGGTTTGGAAAGGCAGCATAGCCGGATTGTTAAGAGTGCAGACCCTGAGCAAGAATATTCGCTCTGCCACATATTTGCTGTGGAAACTTCACTTTTCACTAGTTTACCAATGAAACCAGTTCACTTCAGTAATAGCAAAGTATTAAATTTTAACTTGCTCAGGAGTTATCGGCCTCATTTTCATGTCATATTTAATCATTTCCTAGTATTAAGGCGAATGATTTACTGAGTGGTTACTACTCGTCAAGCATTCTTCTAAGTGCCTCACGTATGAATTGATTTAATCCTCAGGACAACCCTATAAGGCAGGTATCATTTTGCCTTTATTTCCAGATCAGGAATTAAGCAGGGAGAAGTTAAATAATTTGCCCAAGATCACACAGCAGGGACATTTCAGAGCGGGGGTTCACAGGGCCCTCTTCCTTAACCACCAGGTCTTACCAACCTCTTCGGACCGCCTTAGTCTCTGGTGCTGTCCAACCATTTTTGTACAAATGCCTGCTGATTAGTGAAGAGTAATTTTTAAATTGGGATAGCCACCCTCTGTCTGTGTACGTGGGGACTCTCCAAGTGGCACAGAGCATGGGTAGTTTGAAGGGAATCGATTCCGTGGCCTCAGTTTCTACACTTCCCTAAAACGTATCTGCCTGAGAACAGGCTTGTGGTTTCTTTTCCATCCGCTTCCCACAACTGCCATTTTTCTACTTAACAAACGAAAGTCATTCTCATAGATCCCACTCCTTCCTATGGTGCATTGACCCAGGTGTACAAAACATGGAAAACGAGAAGCCCACGTTAGTGTTGAGGAAGAGATGACTATGATGAGGGGCGAACAGAACTGTCGCCTGACAGCATTAAAAATAATTCAAATGATAGATCATCACATGACTTTTGGCACATGATGGAGAATTCAAAGAATTGAGAAACACTGCTACAGCAAATTCCTTCCATTCCCATCTACTTATTTCCGTGAACAAAGCACCTCAGCATTTCTATCTATACAAACAGTGTCAAATGCATGAATAGAATTGGAGCAGATCTCAGTAATACACTCAGAATATAAATAATATTCATCCACATATCCACTGGAAAAGAAAAAGCCCCTTCCATTTCACTCACACATGCATTTCCAATAAAATCTTATTTTTTAATGTTTCAAGGTAGTTATCGATTTGCAATATAGCCACCATTTGATCAATTGTGTATGACTAATAATCTTAGTGATAACTCCATCCAGAGACATTTTTAACACCTAAAACCCAGAATCACAGGAAGTAAAATTTTTTAAGTATGTAAAATGTCCACTATACAGAATGGTCAATAAAAACTTTTTAAGTGTGAAAATACACAATGAGATACCATTCTGTGCGGAAAATAGAGTGAAAATATGAGGTCAAGAAGAAGGAAAAATGTAAATTTTCTGTTTCAAAGAAGGGCTAGTTTATATATATTTAAATGAATAATGCTGGGTAACAAATTACGTGGGATTTAAATTCTTCGGGATACATGTAAAAAGACCTAACAACTTTATTTTAAAATCTCACGAATTGCAATACACTGGAAATCACACCCGTTGCAAATTTATGATGAAAAATCATAGGTGGCAACATAAAAATGTGGGAGGGATACAAGTTTTTCAAAATGCTTTTAGGGAGGTAGGTGAGCACAAAGTTTGAAGACCCCTGATCATGAAGTCCCAGAAGATCTCCCTAGGGCACTTACAATCTGGTCCAGGTTATCACTAACATTACCATTTTACACACAAAAACACGACTACTATGTAAAATAAAACAAAATTGGTCACTGGTCTTATGCTCTGGACAGTCAGCAAATAAATACTAACAAACAGGAACTGAATAGACCACTTTGAGCTGACGCAGGCACTCTTCTTTATGTTATTCTTTCATCTCTACAGACACTGTGTACAGCTATGCCCACCACACTGTGTGTTTGAGGAAAACATAACGTAAGACACAGCTTTTAAGACCACATTTAAGATAAAGACTTGTACTACAAGATTTTCCTGTGAGTTCTATCAATAAAGCTTGGCCTATGAGATACTTAGGTTATATGATTTCTTCATTTTTTAAAAAGATTTTATTTATTTATTTATTTGAGAGAGAGAGAGAGCATGAGTGGGGGAGGAGCAGAGAGAGAGACAAGCAGACCCCTCACTGAGTGCAAAGCAGGGCTCGATCCCACAACCCCCAGAGCACAACCTGAACCCAATCCAAGAGTCAGACCCCCAAATGACTGAGCCACACTGGCGCCCAAGGTTTTATGATTTCTGAAGCCAAATTTATGAGCTACTTAGGTTATATAGTTTCTGAAGCCAAATTTAGGACCCATGACCTGATACATAAAAGTGTCCTTTGGAGGTTAAACCAGTTTACTGAAAATCAGAAATTTCCTGAAAATCCAGGGCCTCGGGTCAAATAAGTAGATACAATTCACACCATGTTGGCTATCTTGGAGTGAAAGTCTTATAATTTATTCTAGTGCCAAAATTAGACTCCAGAGAACTTGGATTCTTACTTTATTCTGCTAACAATCCTTAATAAATAATGTCTCTAGGCCTGATTTAATCATTTGTAAAATAACCAGGATTATTTCCCTATCTTTTGCTTCCCTTCTGCACAGACGTTCTATTCATTCATCAATTTAACAAACCTTTACCAAGCACCTGTTACGTACCAGAGCTGTGCAAAGTGCCAGAGATTCAAAAGTGAGTAAGACTGAGTCCCTTTCCTCCGGGAGCTTCTAGGCTATGATAATATGAAGACTGCTTAATTGTTTGAGATTATTATGATACAGAATGATGCTAGAGGAACATGGAAAGCACAGGGATAGCTCAATGGAGGGAAGTGTCCAGTCGGGGAAGACTTCACTGAGGAGGAAACACTTACATGTGTCTTTTTTTGGTCCGTTTGGTGCTTTAAATTTTTTTTAAATTTCATTACTTTTAAAGATGAGGCAATGCATTCATATAGTATAAAATCCAAAATGTACAAAGGGGCATGCTACGAAAGGTTCCCCTTCTACCTCCCATGCCCACCCCACCAGGCTGCCCAGTTTCCCTCCTCAGAACAACCAGGATGGCCATTTTCTTGTATACTCTTTCAAAGATATGAATTCTCTTTTAAAAGAATGAATATAAGATAATCAAGTGAAAAAGGGGGGCTGAACATTGCAGACAAAGGGAACAGCCCGAGCCTGTGGGAGAGTTGGGGCCCATAAGGCTGCAAGACAGAACAAGGTCAGCTCCTTGAGAGTCGTTCCCCTGCTAAGAAGTTTGGATCTTATCTTGAAGCATTTAGAGCAGCCCTCAGCCGGTTTAGAGCAGAGAAGGTGCCTGATTAAACGAGCACTCTGGCAGAGATGTGGAGAATGGATTAGAGAGAGGCAAGATCAGTGAGAGAGACCCATTAGGGGGCAACCATAATAATCCAGGGAAGGAGTGATAAGGACCTAAGTCAGGACAGAGTCAGTGAAGATAGGAAGGGGGCCAACTCCAGCTGTTAGGGAAGAAGGATGGACAGCATTATTGGATCAACTGGATTCCGATTAATTTAATTCTTGTTCTCTCCTCAACTAAGAGTTCTCCTCTCCTCCTCTGAGTCAAGTTGAGAATAAATAGAATTAATTATCCCATCCCTTTAAGCTGCCACCAGGGTACCCCATCTTGTCTAGCGATTTATCTTGATGACCTCAAGATGCCCAAGTTTCCCAAGTCAAATTCACCACGCAAATCACAATCCGCACATGGCTCTGTCATCAGAAAAGTCCCCTACACCAACGCTCCTCTCTGACCAGTCCCTTCACCTTCTGGCTCCGAGGGAAACCTGGTTTTGCCCCTAGGACACTGAATTCCCTGCAGCCCTCATGTGTGGCAGTCATTTCCTCTCACACATCATGGACCACCAGGCCAGAAGTTGGTACAGGTACTCTTCTTGCTTCTCCCTGCCACTACCAAACCATGGTCCCTTCCTTGCTCTCCCCCTCAGCTGCTTTGAAGCCAATGCCATCAGACCGTACCTCTCTCAGACCCCCTTTGCTGTGGCCCTCTCCTGTCCTCCAGGTCACTCCCACACAGTTCTTGGAGATTTCAACACCAGGTTTACTGCCTTTCTCTCTTCCATTTTCCTACATGAATGGTCCATCCAATCTCATGGCCTTGCCATTCTTCAACCTATTTGCAGTGATCATTTTTTCTGTCACACCACTTCAGCCACCAAACCACAGTTATCCTTAGACCCTGTCACTTACAACTGTACCCCTCAGTTATCTCAGTTCCAAGCATATTACTTCTAAGTTTCCAGCGCATACCTTCTTATACCTCAGCTCAAACAATTCTTCTACTCCACTAGGCACATTGTTCATTTGACCCTACCGTCCTTTCACTCTGTTTATCTGTATTCCTCAGACTCTCATTCCCTCCTTACCTAGCTTAGAGTCCATGGTCTTGCATTATAATTACTTGTTTAAATATACTCTTGGGGTGCCTGGGTGGCTGAGTTGGTTAAGCATCCAACTCTTGTTTTTGGCTTAGGTCATGATCTCAGGGGTCATGGAATCGAGCCCCGCATCAGGCTCTATGCTCAGTACAGAGTCTGTTTGTCCCTCTCCCTCTGCTCCTCCCCGTTCACGCTCTTTCTCTCAAATAAATAAATAAAATCTTAAAAAAAATAAATATACTCTCACCTCTCTTGGCCCTTTATTGCTTCCATTAATTGTCCTGAAAAAATACTTGCCTGCATTCTGTGTCTCCTTCTCTCACCTCTTCCTCCTTTGGTACATCTGACCACAGCCTATTCTACAGCAGACAAGATTCCTCCACGAGTCAGGGAACATGGATGCCAGTAGCTCTTGGGCACTATCTATTGCTTGTCACCAAAGAAAGATGAGAATGGTATCTATTCCAGAAAATTCTAGGAAGAGATTTTGATTGTTTCAACTTAGGCGATGTGCCCACGTTGGACCAATCACTGTCACTAAGGACCGTGGTCAATCACACCAGCCTGGACCACTACTAAAATCCTCCCGAGTCAGTGTTACCACAATTAGCAGTCCTACCAGAACCACACAGAGTAAAGGAGGAGCAGTGAAATGGCTGGTGCTGTTACCAAAGAAAAAGGGACGCAAGATAAGTGAAAACAACAGATACCTGTAATATAGTTCTTAAGGCAGAATAGGAACCTGGAAGAGCGGGTGGCAGACAAATCATAGAAGACATGATTGTAGCATATTTAGATTACAGATCTATTCCATCACCAAAGTAGAGTCTGTGAAATAAATTTCAATACTTCATCCAATCATCTATGAAGTATAAAATATAAATAATGAAAAATAAAATATTATAAAATAATATTAAGCAAGGGCCCTGTGAGGTAAAATTTTAAAAAGAGGAATCTAATTTATATGTTGCAAATTGGCAACACATGAGACAAATATTCATATCAGAGCAATGCAATTAATACCTTTCACTTTTCAATTGCATAAGAAAAATGCTTTAAATTTAACTCACTTTAAATTTAAGGCACATTCCACAGAACTAGTATAGGCAGTAAAAAAACATGAATACATTCTGAAATGTTCAAACGAACACAATCTGAAGAAACAGAACTAAGCAGGGGTGCTTGGCTGGTTGGGGTCATGGGTCGGAGCCCCACGTTGGGTGTAGGGATTACCTTAAAAAACAAGAAAGAAACAAAATAAGCATTTGAAGTTTTTATTTGTACAGAAAGTTTTTCTATATGGTTTGTTTAGCATAAGAATAATTTTTGATAATAAAATGTCCTCTCTTTTAAACTGTACAAAACAAACAAAATGAGCTAGGAACACCATAAACCCTGCTGGAGGGACTGAGATGCTAAAGTTCTCAGAACTGCTGTTTGCATTTATAAAATATGATGAACTATTTATAATTCCAACATTTTCAGAATTTCGGCATATTTAAATGCTGCTACCTGATTTACAAGCCAAGGGATTTAAGCTAGAACTGCAAGCAATATGGATAGAATAGTCAAACCCAGGCCAGATGGCTCTTTAATGCTTTTTAAGTAGGTTGGTGGTAACATGGTGTTATCCGAGGACCCAAAAAAAGCACTTCAAAAATATCTCCCTTATCCAAGTCTTGGTGCCTGAAACTCTACCTTTAGCAATTAGGGAAGGTAGAGGACATATGTTGCTTTTGCCTGTCCAGCATCTATTTCTTTTTCTGGTATAAACATCCTCTTTCCCTTAAGAAAGCACTTCTCCCCAGCTTTCCTTGAGGCAGTTAAGGGGCATTGATTATGACCCTAAATTTGGAGGTGAGCATGAGACCGGTCTCGACTAAGCAGAGTACTGCACCCTCTGGCCATAGCAATTGGTTTAGGGGACAGGCATAGAACCCAGTGAGATCCATTCATGGGATTTTGGATGGAGGGACTCAGAAAGAGACAGTACTACTTCGCTGGGAAGCTATCAGTGAAGAGTGCTATATGCCTGGTATGCCAGGGGCCATTTCCCCTTCTCTTCTGCACCTCCCCCACCTCTCACTTAGGTCAACCACTATGATGCTGAGATTGGGCAATGCCTTTGCAGACTTCTGCCTAGGACCTCAGAGCCAAGCAACCCTTCCACCGTTAACATTCTCTAGCTCTTCAAGATACCCTAGGACAATTCACTGACATCTATGAAACACTGACAGCCATGTTTCCCAGACAAATGCCAGAAGACATGTTCTAGGACATCCATTTTATCCCATGTGAATGCATGGCATTACTATTTCTGTTAATATTCATACAAGTTGTGGGGGGAGAGAAGTTTCTATTTGTAAGGAATCACTTGACTTTCATTATTCTTTGGATTTGGCCCCTTGGAAAGGAGCTAAATGGACATTCAAGTTTTCTGATTACAAAAATAGAATATAAATATTGAATTTACTCTGTATACAGTAAAGATGTCCCAGGTATTGTAAAGGTCTTAGAGTGCTGTAGTCAACAAGGACCTCTAAAATGGATCCATTCTTTTCCCCACTTGAAAGTCTTCCATGGTGACTAACAATGGCAACCATGAAGAGAAAGGCATGGTGAGATATTTTCACTTCTCACTCATTTCCAAATCTGGCACCATCTAGAGTGAGAGGAGGTGGCTTAGAAATAGTTCCATCTTATAAATATCTAGAAGTTTACTGACCTGAGTCTGTGTACATGTTCTGCTACTATTTTTCCTAACCTTCCTCCAAAATCACTCACTGACTACAGTGAGACAGAGGGACACTGTATGACAATGTCCCCAACATCAGGGATACAGAAACAAAAATGCCAGATAAGATATTACTCTCACAGAGCTTATACTTGCTGTTGCGTGAAACAAAAAGAAAACAAATTAGTTAAGAAGGTAACTTCAGATGGTATTAATTATATGACAAAAATAAAGTATGTGACAGAGAGTGACAGGCAGCAGGATACTTCAGGTGGAATGGTCATTCTACAATCTTAGGGCAAAGTACTCCAGTCAGAGGGAACAAGTGCAAAGGCCCTAAAGCCAGAAAAAGCTTGGTGTGAATGTACATATTATATGTATTAGTTTCCTATTGCTGCTGTAACAAATTACTAGAATCTTAGTGACTCAGAACAATAAACATTTATTATGCTATAATTGTGGAAGTCAGAAATCCAACATGGGTTCAGGGAGCTAAAGTCAAGGTGTCAACAGGGCCATACTTCCCCTGTAAACTTTAGTGAGAATCTATTTCCTTGCCTTTTCTAGCTTCTAGAGGCTACCAGCATTTCTTGGCTTGTGGCTCCTTCCTCCACCTCCAAAGCCAGCAGCCTAGCATCTTCATACCCCTCCATGACCTCCCCCTGTCTCTCACCCCACCCTCACCACACCACCTTCTTTTCCTTAAAGGGACCTTGTGATTACATTGGGCCCACTCAGCTAATCCAGGGTAATCAGCCATTCCCACCTCAAGTTCCTTAATTTAATCAAGTCTGTAAAGTCCCTTTTGCCATGTAAGCTAACAATTTCACAGGTTCCAGGAATTAGAATATAGGCAGTTTGGGGGTGAGAGGCATTATTCTGACTACCAGAGAGTCTGGAGGAGGAAAGTGGTTGCGAGTTTGAGCTTTGGTTGGCCAAGAGGGATGGGAAAGTGAAAGCAAGAAGACCAACTGAGAGGCTACTGCGACAGTTCAGGAGAGAGATGATGGAGGGGCGTCTAGATTTGGGGAGAGCAGCCACAAAGTTTCTCTGTGGCTCCGAAGCCTTACCCTGAAATACAGTCAATATTGCAGGGCTGCACTGGGTTAGCAACAATGCCTGTGAGAGATTCGGTGCAGTCCCTAGTTCCAAATAGTGCTCAAGAAATGGCAGCTATTATTTTCATTTGCTTTAAGCTTTAAGTTTTCATTTAAAAACATAGAGCATTTAACATGTAGATGAAATCTTAGCGATTAAGGAAATGAAGCCCAGTGAGCAAAAACAACCTGCCCGAGCATACCTTGTTAAGTCAACAGACTGATATTAAGCAGTTTTACGAGAGAAAGTGAGGACAGAAACCACTTCCTGTCATCCTTACAGAAATCAGAAAAGGCAGCTCAGAGCCCACTGGGAAGCAATGAGAAGGGTAGGGGGAGGGGAAGGAGGCTGAGCCCCTAAAGGCAGAGGCCTTGTAGTGTGGGGACAATGCAGAGGGTCTTCCAAAGACCTACTTTCAAATGCTCCTACTTATTGACTCTGTGATCTTGGGCAAGTCATTTATTCTCCTTTTACCTCATTTATTGTCTTAAAAATGGGCATGGTATCCCACTCTCTAAGGTAGTCATGAAGTTCTAATCAGAAAAGGTAAAAGAGAGCATTTTGTAAACTGCCAAGCCTATCAAGTTAAGTATTAGTCCCCACCTCCCAAGCAGCCTCCTTTGCATTCCCTCCAATCTTTAAAGGCATTTTCACAATGGTGTTAGATGGACTCACATGTTTCTGATACCCTCCTAGCCTAGTGGGTCCAGCAGTGTTCGCCAGTTTCGGCTTCTGAGTGCACCAATATCTTTCTTCAAAAGTGAACATTCAAACACAAAATGTGTTTCCTCCAGTAATATGGTTCTGGGTTTTCATTTCTCTAAGCTTTTTTTTGCTTGCAAATTCATTTGTTATAAACTGGAACTCAGATGCAATAAAAATAACTGTACTCTCCCAAAAGATAAAATAGACTGGAAGCTATACGCAGCTGGGAATTATTCATAACAAAGTCAATTTAAGGACGTGGTTAGCTGCCTAGCACCTATATGCCTTACATAACAAGCTCAGTTCGGCTTTAAAGAGCATTAGCAATAACAGAACTTGGAGGCCAAATGAGTGGCTATAAATCAATGCTACCATCACCCACAAGGTCAAAGCTAAAATAATAATAGTACCTTTTCAGCATTCACATATGTGAACTACAATATGTCCACCTGAGCATGGCTTCTCTGATCAGCAATCTGTAGCTACCTGCTCTGAATACAACACAACACCCAACCCTTTGTTTTCAAGAGTTCTCAGCTGTGAGTGTATCAAATGCTGTCTAGAACGAGGCCCACCTTCTCCCAAGGGAGAGCCCACTGTCTGTCTTCTTTACGGAGGCCAGAATGGAAATAAATCAGCCATTCGATATGTCTAATCAGATGAAAGCCTGTTCCCTGAGGGATGACCTCAATCCCACAGTGAATGGGGAGCAGATTAGCATATCACAGATCCCAGGGCACCAGACATTGTCTGGTAAACAAAATGAAATGAGAAACACAGGAGTATGACACAAAAGCCAAGACAAATGAATGCTTTACGTGTGTTCATGTTTATCTTTGTTTAAATGTAGATTTCTGAGACGAGAGGGGAGTCATCTGCAAATAAATGTCTGGTTAGACTACAGTGTCGGCTGGATGTGGGGATTTCTCATTCCGCAAAACATGTGAGATTTAGATTTCACAGGTAAATGCTTCAGGATGGTTGAAAATAAAGATGACTCCCTCCCACGATCAAACCTTCGTTATAAATTGGTTTTGTGTTTAGTCAGGCCTCGATTATATTGTAGGTACATGGAGAGCTGGAAGGATGGAGTAAAGAGTCAGAAAAATGAGACTAAAGATTAGCAAGAACTGCAGGACCAACAGTGGTTATGGGAATATGCTCAATGGTGAGGCGGAGAGCAGCCAAACCCACCATGGGGAAAAATCTGCAAGACAGGTGACATGGATTTTCCAAAAAATAAGATATAAGGGAAAAAATAAAAGAAGAGAGGGAATAAGAGACATGAGACCTATCAACCAAGTGCCATGGGTGGACTTTGTTTGGATCTTGACTTCAACGATATTAAAAGAAAGTCTTGAGACAATTGGGAATATTCAAACACTGGACATTTCATGAAGTGAAGCCTCGTTTTTTAGAGATAAATACTGAATATATATAGAGAAAATGATCTGATTTCTAAGATTTGGTTCAAAATATGAAACATGATTGATTGTTCACGGTTAATAATTATTAAGCTTGGGAGATGGGTACATGGGGTTCTGTAATATTATCCTCTCTACTTTTGTATTTGTTAGAATTCATCCATAATAAAAACCTCTTTTTAAATGAGCCGGCTGTAAATAATAAAATGGAAATAATTCTTGTTAGAAATACACCATTGTGCAGAGCCTGGCTGGCTGAGTCAGTAGGGCATGCAACTCTTGATCTCAGGATCATGAGTTCGAGCCAACCATTGGGTGTGGAACCTACTTTAAAAAATTATAATAAAATCAATCAATCAATCAATAAAATTTTTAAAAAAGGAAACACACTATAATATATATATATTTTTTTAAGTAGGCTCCATGCCCAGCGTGGGGCTAGAAATCACAACCCTGAGATCAAGACCTGAGTTGGGATCAAGAGTTGGATGCTTAACTGACTGAGGCACCCGGGTGCCCCTACACTATAGTATTTTTTCAAGTGTTCTTATATAAGGACATTGTAAAAATCAAATCAAAGTTCATAAGCAAAGGAGCTCTCCTCTAAATGAATTAACACACATAAAGCACTTAAAACGATGCCAGGTACACCACATGCTGAGTGTTCAATAAATGTTAGTCAATTCTTATTTTCTTAAATGTAGTGGCTCTAAATCTTGGCCTACAAATACAAGTGTTTAAGAAACAGAGCTTTGTTTTTCTACAACTGAACATAATGTCTTTTTAAAATACTTTTTAAAAATTTAAATTCAATTAATTAGCATATAGTGTATTATTAGTTTCAGAGGTAGAGCTCAGTGATTCATCAGTCTTATATAATACCCAGTGCTCATTACATCATGTGCCCTCTTTAATGTCTCTTTTAATACCACTTTCTAGCAAGATAATAGAAAAACCTGTCAGTTCTAAGATAGTCTCAAACTTTTCCCTGTAGTCGAATCTAAATTGCAGAGGTGTCTAGAGATCCAAGTGCTGGAGCTGGGGGTCTGGGATGGGGGCGGTCTATCTGATCCTCAAGTCTTCTGTTCACACTTGCCATCTGCTAAGACATCCATCATCCCATTTGACCCACTCACCTTTGTGTTCTCTCTTTTCCCCATCTTCAGGTTGGGTGGGTCACTAACCCACTTCTAGGTCAGTCTCAGGCCCTTGGAACTCATACTGCTACTCCCATCCCAGTGGGCCATCTGTGAGCGTCTCTAAGGCCATTTTTTCCCTGGGATTTTCCTACTTTCTGAGGTTCTCCCTGGGTGATCTCTTCTTCTGAATTCTTCTGATATTGATCTCTTCTTCTGCACCTCACAAACATAGTTGGGGTTTTGTCCAGCTTTATCCCCCTCCATCGTTCCCCAGTCCAGGCTGAGCCCAGGAGCTGGTGCAGGGCCTCCTTTCTCCAAGACCTAGCAAGACAACTTCCCATGGAGCTATCACTGTCAACACTGCCTTCTCTTGCAACCTGGGGAGCCCTTGCTCTTCCTCAACTATATTTCCTCCCCCTATTTTTCTGTGCCCTTTTACAACTCAAATACTAGAAAAAGTACCCTCTTCTCTGCTTCCTCCTCCTATATTCCTTCCCTGAGAAGATAGAGAAAGAGTAGCTGATGGAAAGGGGGAAAGGAAATCATGGGGAATATATCCATAAGTATTTCAATTATTTTTCCTTCCATTCTAACAATGCATGAATGGGAAAACGACATAGCTGAGCAACTTAACCTTTGCAAATTCTCATAATTAGTTTTAAGACAGCCTTGGCCATGTTTCAGAACATCCAGAACGACGGTCATATTGAGTGTCTGTCTTTAACTCAACCCCCAAAAGAATGATGAACCCTTCATTGTGGGCCTACAGGTACAAAGGAGATTTCTGCCTCGTTAATTTCCACAAAGACATAAAACCTCTTCCAACAGAACTAGTGAGAGCAAGTAAGTGCAGACCAGGAGAAGTGTAAGCAGAGAGCATTCACCAATTGGTACACTTTGAAATTTTAGGTGGAGGTGCAAATTTTGAGGAAGGTATTTTTGAAAGACCAAATAGAAGCTAGTAGAAGTAAATGTTGTGCTTTTAGTTCTGAGTCACCTCCTCCTGCTGTACATTTGGCGGTCCTGCCGTGCTGCTGGCTTCCCTGGCTTATGCATTCATGCAGGCAGTCAATACCTGTGAGTATCTGCGTGCCAGGCCGCGTGCTAGGAGCTCAGGCCCAAGCGAGAGTGAACAGTCTGTGCTGTGCTTTATCTCCTAATCCAACTTGACCAATCTATGCACATGAACTTGGGAAACTACTAAATCAGGGTTCTGGCCAGAAACATTAGTTATTTTGGGCTAAAAAATGTGTTGTTAGGAGACGTGAGACTAAAAAAACCCTTAACGGTGGCTTTCAGCGAACAGGCAAAGAATAGAATGAAAAGGCCCTTTATTGGTGTGTAACTGTGTGAACAGAGCAGGGCGGTGAGAGCATTGGGCCATCTGAGTATCAGGTTAAATGCCACTGTGTTATTACTGGTCTAATGAATTTTCAAAGTATCATTCCAACGCAAATCCGGTGAACAACAAAGATAAAGGAATTTTGCTGCCACAGCTGAAAACATTGCCACTACCAAGCATGCACTCAGACTGCATTATACTTTGGACCCGGTAGAGACTCCCTCCTCAAAACAAACATCTCTTTGAACCTATAGTTCTTCACCCAAGTTAAAGACCAAGAGAAAAAGAACTCATTGTATCCTAACAGTTAAGGGACCAAAAGGTCACGTAGCTACCTTATTTCACAATCTCACATATTCCCAGCATTTCTAGCTCCCTGAAAGTAAAGAATAATGTTATTTTTTCCCCTTACATATCACCCATTTCTCCACCAACATGAGAAGCTGAAACTTTCTTTGTCAAAATTCTATTAATTCATGACAATTAAGGGGTTTACAGCCAGTTGAATCAGGTCATTGGTTAAAAAGAAAGGTCCTCTTATAATAATTACTGGGGGGGGGGGTTGTTTGTTTGATTGTTTTGCTATGGCCTAACGTTTGAATAGTTAAGGCTCAAAGCTCTTTCCACATGAAATTAAAACAAAGTGGGTATTCAGGTAAGCTTTCTTCTGGGGGATTAGTGATTTTGAAAATTCAATTTATAAAACAAAAGCAAGAAATACCTCTTGTCAAATACTTACACTGTACTATCAGGATTGCCCCTGTTTTACAGGCACACTCTATTCAAACCTCACTTGAGATGAAAACTGTGTCCACGCCCATCCACCTAGGAAAAAGTATAACTGAGGAAAGAAGCAGCTTCTTTGACTAAGACCCATAAAGCGCCTCTCCGTGGTGTTTGTGAGTAATCGGGGAAGCATGTCCCAGCCTGCACCAGTGGAACCACAGAAAGCCTGATGGGGGAGATGATTTGCTGACTCAGCGTCTTCCTCTCTCCCCCAAATTGGGTCCTTTGCCACCAAGTCCAGGGCTTCACTGCACGTCAGACTGGGTCACTCTCACATGACTCTCTACAGAGTGTTGGTAATACACGCTATGATACCCTCAGAGCCTTCAATCCAGGGACTCAGTTGCAATAGGTTATTTTGTTTCCTACTTTTCCAATTAGGCCAGAGCCCAGATTTATGGCCCTCTTCCATTTTTGGCAGTTGGCTCTGCTTTCCCCGAAAAGGCAGCAAATCTGCCTCCAGCTTCATCCTCTTCATATTTTTGACTAGCAAATATGAAATTCTAATGAAAGTGATCTTTCAGCATTTAAATTCATAGCTGGGAATTCCTCTTTTAATCTTCCCAGGTATAACTGGAGAAGGATTAGACTTTATGCCTTTCTTCTTTCTACTGAATCTATTTATAGGGCCAGAAAAGACCTGGCACCCTGGTTTTCCAGCATATGCACTGTGGACATTTTTCCCTGTCTTTCCAAATCTTTGTAAACTGATGGACCACCAAAATCCATGTTTATATTGCAGCTGATGATGAGTATGGCCCTAACTAGCAGTCCTCATCACCCATGGTTCCTAGATCTTCTCGGTATGGTTGGTTGGCTTTTTTCTCCTACTGCTTTCAAGGTGATGATGCACAGGAAGCCATGTTCTGTGACTGGAATTAGAAATTCTGGCCATTTGAAGGTTAACACTAGACTCCTTTATCATCATCTGTGAGGAAGCAATCAGATACCCCCATTTTTTACAAACACTGGCAAGCCACCGTATGCCACCTGGTCTCTTCTTTATTAGTTTGAACAGCATGGGTTAAGAGATATTAAGTCGGCCAAGTCAATCCATTGCTGAGGGTGGTATAATTATTGTTCCTCCCTTCCTCACATCTGTCACTGTATTAGGTCCTGCCAAAGTTCAAATGAATTAAGAAATAAGATACAGGAGACACAGAAATGGCTTTAGATTCTTGGCTTTAGATTTGTAGAATTTGCCCAAATTCTCCCTCTTCTAAAAGTTTATCCACCAAGGGACTGGCTCAGACATGCAAACTTTCTGCAACAGGAACAAGCCCTATAACTTATGACATAGAGGGGGAGCCGACAGACATAGCCTTCAGAGGCTGGCAGCTCAGAAGAAAAGAGAGAGAGAGAGAAAACCAGGTATGCTCAGTTCCATCACCAAGTTCACGGATTTGGTAAGTCCTCCTCTTTCCCTGAGGAGAAGGTAGTGAAGGGGCAGAGGGAAGTTGATTGTGTTCTTTTCTTCTGGACATTGGAGTGGACGTTCTTTTTCCTCTATGGGCACATGAGTAGTGGGGACTGAGCGTTCACCTCTAACACAGTTGTAAATGCTGGGAGAGCTGAAGGAAGGCCAAAGGCGTGTTTGGTTGTTTTGTTCAGGCTGCCCTTGCCAAGATGGGCTTGGCTGGATCCTTGGGTAAGGTGGGTGTCAGCGCCACAAATGAATCCTCTCTGGCCCTCCTCCTGGCCAGCAGTGCCTTGGAAATGACTTTCCTTCTTTCCATCTCCCTCTTTATTCCATGCTAGGCTTGTGGAACTCATGACTGACAAGACCAAGATGACCCTTTCTCAGTGAATAATCACTAGCTTTAGGGGGCAATTTTAACTGTCTCAGTGCTCACCCTCCCACTCACATCCTACCCCAATGCAAAGGCCTAGATGAGAATGTCTGACGCAGATCTTGTAGCCCCGAACCAAACCTGGTGGATAGGCCGTGGCCAAGGCGCCAGGTGGGGGCAGGAGGTATACGCCACTGCCTCGGCCGTGCCCCTTCTTGATGCTACTAGAACTAACTTAAACTAAAAACAAGCAAGCAAAAACAAATTAAAAAAGAAAACCCAACTTTTTAAAAGTTCAGTGTTTCATCTTCTTATTCAAACATCATTCACTGATATTTTTAGAAGTCAGCTATCTTAAGAACAAGAAGTTGTTTCTCTTCGCAAAAGAAATGAAAATGGACAACTGAGAGGAACATATTTTCAGATAAGTAAATCATGTTTGTTTTATCAAGGTTTCCTTTTTAACCTATTTAGCTATAAAGATGCCTAATGTATATTTGTAGATACATAGATAATCTGTATATATTTATGTATCCTGAATTAAATAGCATTCTTAGTAAAAGCAACAGGATACATTCTGGCTGGTTTAAGCAGAAATAGTCTTTAAAAAAGGATATTGAAAGAAATAAGGTAGATCAGAAGGTCAGTATTTGAGGCTATGCAGTCAGAAATAAGACTGAAACTACACCATAGTGGCTTCTCTAGTGGAGACACCATAGCTCACCCCAATAGGGATGGATGGAGATAAGCTGCCAGGAACTCTACCATGGCTGCCCTTTAAATGTGGGATGTTTCCAATGCCACCCTCACCAGTGGCTCCATTCTTCACTGTAACTGAACTTAATTTTCCTCACTTCTAAATAAGAGGTTTGCATGGATAGAACTGAGTCAAGGTCACCCTGGTTGCAAGGAAGGCTATAAGAGTAACTTGAGAAAGAGGGAAATTCTCCAATCAGGAACAGTGGTTCAGAGGCTGTGTGATTGCAACACGACTAATGTTGACTTCAGTCCACTTCTTGATTGTAATATACAAACCCCACCCTTCCATACTTATATTTCCCAACTCTTAATTTTAAGAGTCATACCTTCCTCTAACAAGAATTGGGAGTTGGTAAAAAACCTGTCCCCCAAATTCATACTTGATTACCCTTTCCCCTTTCTTTTCCACCATTCAATGACCACCTGGCTCTCCCATTTTGTGAGTTTGCTGTCTCCTCATCCAAAAGGCTATTATTGTTTCTATTGTTACTATCCTGAGCTTTGGGAGGGATGGAAGAAGGGAAGCGGAAGGAGATAATAACTAATATTAATCAGGAATTTCTCTGAAGGCAGGAATTTCTCTGAAGGGAAGTAGAAGAGGATAATAACTAATATAAATCAGGAATTTTCAAGACAGAACTGAAGACAAATATTATGTCCTGTTGTGTCATTTTCACAACAGCTATCCTATTGTTTGAGCCTTCCTTTTGAAGTTTGACTTCACGATGCATCTCTTTCCCCAGGTACATCCTTTGTTGGGAAAAAAGGTCCAAGTTGTAACTCAAGCTTGCTGCACCTGGCTTGAATCTCTCTCTGAGTTTCTTTGGGCTCCAGGCTTTCCCTGAGCTCAGTGACCTGGTAAAAAATTAACCTCTCTCTGTAGGAAGAAGCTAACAATCACTATTTTCCTTCTTAAGTCAAGGATGACTCACACTAGAATGTGAGACAGAACAAGAGACATTATCACTCCTCATTCATTCCTTTTGTTTCTTCATTTACGTATTCTTTAGTCCTTATAATACCAGAGATTAATATGCTTTAATATCATAGCAGTCTTAACATTCAAGAAGCATAACCAAAGGGAATTCTATCGGCTTTCTGGGAGGTGAAGAAAAGCTCTGAAAGAACATTAAGTGGGATCCTAACATATGCTGAAATTTGTTCAATTCCCCACCTTTTCTAGCCACTTCCCACACCCTACCACAACTCTCGTAGCTCTCTCCTCCAACTCACCCTCAAAACTCCTCTACCTGCCAGCACACTATTTAGATTAGTTTAGCTCTTGATCCAGTGGCTCCTATTTATTACTCTCCAGATACGTATTTGGGGGATAGAGGACAACTCCCTAAGAAATCAGTGTTTAGCCATAGAACTCTGTGTGAATGAGCGTCCCTGTGGGCTCTGGTGGGGGAAGTGGGAGGATCCATGAAGAACAGAGAGAATTGCACTGAGACAGTGCACCAGTCAGCCGAACTCCATTCCCCCCCCCCCGTCTGTCTCCCTATTTTTCATCATAAAAGCCCAAAGAACAAGTTTGTCGAAGACAGAAATCTCAGAGGGTGGAAAGGGAGGAGGAGAAGCTAAGCACGCAGAAACTGAATCCTCAGGAAAGGGGATGATAAATGATTGTGAATCCAAATATTAATCATTTTTGTCTGGTCACCATTCATTTATTCATCCTGTGTGCTTTCATTCTTGAAACTATTAAGTCAATAATGTATACCATATCAGTGGCCCAATATTGGGAATTCAGCAACTAATAAGACAGAGCAGAGTCCATGCCCACAGTAACCTCACCGTGGGTTCCCCTCCCGTCCAGCCTGACTTCTTTCCAGCGGCTCTCTGGTGGGTTTGCTCCCGTTAGCAAGGTTGCGCCCCCTGGCGGCTCTCTTCAGCAACAGCGGACACAAGGAGCAGAAGATGTCCCAGGCAGCTCCCTGCTAAGGACAGCAGCTCCCCAAATGCCTGGTACGGGACCTGCTTCCATCAGTAGTTCTCTTAAAGTGCCTGTTGACTCAGCGTTTTCTGAAGGGCCTGATCCTTAGCACCAGGACTGAGTGTCTCAGCATCACCTCCAAGGAAACTGCTTGCGCTAAGCTGCCAATAGACAGTAGCGATGCCAGGTAGGCCCCTCTTCAAAGGCCTTTGCTCAAAGCCACTGGAGCAGGTTGCTCAAACTTTAGTACTGTCCAGACTCTTGAAGGAAAACAGCGCTACAGCCCCTAAAAATGCACCTGCAAACTCCAATGAAATGAAATGCTTCCTTAAGTCATGTCTGATTCTCTTTAAATGTTCAATTATAGATTATCATGGAAGTTTTTTGATATAATATACAAAATAATTTCTTCTTGGATCACTAAGATGAAAATAGAAAAAAATTAGTTCAGAAAATTTTCAGAATATATCCATTGGCCCCCCAAGCTGGATCCCACATCTGTGCTGAGGAAGCAAACCTCACCCCACCCCACACCATCTCACTCCTAGCCATCTCCTTCTGGGGCACCCGGAAGCAAGGCACAGAACGCTGATTCCCTGATGGCTCAGGGTGATGTTTCAGTTCTCCTAAGGAGTTCTCTCAGGACTGATCTGTCCACAGGAAGGTAACCAGGGAATTGACGAAAGCTGAACTTTTTCTTAGCTAATTTCCTCCCAGCCCTCAAAGGGCACAGGGACACCCAAACAATTCAAATGCCAGAAACTACTTCATAGTTCCGGAGCATAATTATGAGTAGCAGATACTTCTAGCTGCCTACCTAGTATCTGTTCTCCCCTTCTTTATGACCAAGAGATTCTCAATTTTGTTCAAGGTGACAACGAGCCCAACTGCATTTCCCGTGTAGCTAACAGTGATGGAGAGACATGGTTTTAGCCTTACGCTAGAGTTGTAAGCAGAATTGCTGGGCAGGGCTTCTAGAAAGCTTTTTTTTTTTTTAAAAGATTTTCTTTCTTCCTTTCTTTCTTTGAGAATGTGTCCACATAAACTGGGAGAGGGACAGGAAGAGAGGGAGAAAGAGAATTTGAAGCAGACTCCCCGTGAGCATGGAGCCCATTGTGGGGCTGGGTCTCATGACCCTAAGATCATGACCCTGAGATCAAGACCTGAGCCAAAATCAACTGTCGGACGCTTAACTGACTGAGCCACCGCCCCTAGAAAACTCTTAAATGGAAGTGGTTTAGGCAGTTTTAGCCGTTCACCTTACCCCTTCTCTAGTATGATGCTGTGAAACAATCACTGTCTTCCAAGAGGTGGCCATAAGCATGACAGTCACATACTGAAGGTGGCTGGGCTCTGAGGCTCAGAGGAGCCTGAGTCCCTGGTGGCCTTACACATCCTTTGTAGAGGCCCCAGCCACTTTTTTAGAGGTTTCAATTACTGACAACCAAACATAATCTCTGACATGCTATTTAAACACAACTTACATGTTTGCCTTGGAGTGGTATTTCAAGTAATATTTCTGTGAGATTATTCTGAAAGCATGTGGAGTCTTGCAAGTATGTTGAAAGAACTTATTTTTCTCTTCTCTCAAAATGAAAAATAGATCGATATGTGCTATATCCCCCAGTTTTATTGACATAAAGTAGAATTTATAACTCCATATTTCTGAAGTAGGAACACTACTTTGGTTGTTTTGTTTGTGGGTTTGTCTTATTCAAGATTCTCCGGAGAAAGAGAACAAGTAAGATATGTGTGTATGTAGAGAAGGAGATTTATTACGAGGATTTGGCTCATGTAATGGTGGAGGCCAAAGAGCCCGAAATCTGCAGTGTGGGCTGGCAGGCCCAGGAGAGCCGATGCCTCCTCACAGCCCAGAGGCTGGTAGCCTGGAGAATTCCCTCTTGAGTCAGGTGGTTGGTCTTTTGTTTTATTCAGCCCTTAAACTGATTGGATGAGGCCCTACCCTATAAAAGACGGAAATCTGCTTTCAAAAGTTCACCAATTTAAACGTGAATCCCACCTCAAAACATCCTCCAATAGTATTAACCATTACAGGGTTTATATTTTTTTTATTTTTTAAAGCAGACTGACTCTCGGATAAATGGAATGTACATTTGTGGCTTTGCCAAATCCCTGGGGTTATTTTTTTCTCTTTAAGAATGTAAACAAGATACAAACCCCATAGCTACCTCTTCACAATAATCATTCCTGGCTTTAAGAAAAAGTTAACAGAGATACATGAAATTTCCAGTAAAACCGTACTTATTGAAATTCCCACCCACACCCCACAAAATTTGCTCAAATGGCAAATTCCAGAGGGACCAGAATCTGCCATTAATTTGTAATTAACCAAAAGAAAGGGTACCTACTTTGAAATCAAGCAGGGAGCTCCAGGATTTAATTCCGTGCTGTAAGCCTGACATTCTAATTCTGGAATTCAATCACATCACACATCTTTTTTCCCCTTCAAAACAGTAATTTAAAATATCATATAGTTTTCTACATCTGAACTGTCAAGTATCCTGCTAGTTGCTGTCATCAGCATACCCTGTAAAGAAACCCTGGCTGGTCTACCCACAGAAACAGAATCGTGTTCTACACGGGATTTGGAACATCTTACATACATATGTTATAGATTATATATTTTGGAAAAAAAATTTAATAGGACACTCTTAAGGTTAAGAGGACAGCAAAGCCAAAGGTAAGATTAACACACAAAATGTTAACCATATCTTTTTCTTATTTGCTAGAGATGAGCCAAAAATCTGGCTCTAGTATTTCTAGTGGTAATAATGGTGAGAAATGCAATTGATTACAGGATTTAGAATGTTCCATAAGATAAAGTAAAAGGAAAACTTAATATTCCAGAGAAGAATATAGTCTTTCTTGATTTTGAATCTCCTACAAACATGAAATGTCATGGATAAGACCCTTGATAATATTCCTACTGAAATGCGTACAACCTATGTGCATTTATGATTTTCACACCACCTTTTACGATAGAATTAAAATACTAATTCTGAAAAAAAGAAAAAAAGAATTCTCCAAAAGAACAAAATAATTCAATCTCAGTATGTCACTCTCTGTAGTTTGATCTATGGGCAGAATTTGAACCCTAGAATAGTGATTTTTGAACCACGCAGCCTGAATATTCTTGAATTCCAGAGAGGTGCTTCCAAGGCTGCCCTCGTGGGGGGAGCAGGGCTGAGATGGAGGAATCCAAGGGCTTGTTATCATCTACTATTCTTTTCATGTAGTTTTGGATTCAGTTTGCTAATATTTTTTTGGAGGACTTTTGCATCTGGGCTTAGGAGGGATGTTGGCCCAGAGTTTTCTTTGCTCATAATGTCTTTGAATGCTGCTGGCCTTAGAAAATGAGTTGGGAAGTGCTCCCCCTTTTTTATTATCTGGAAGATATTGTGTAGAATTAGAATCATTTCTTTCTTAATTATTTGATAGAATTCACTATTACCATTTTCTTATATTTCTCATTTCTTTATCCAAGCCTCCCTTGGGTAAGGTTGACAGATAAGATATGGAATTCCAGGTTATATTTGAATTTTAGAGAAATAGCAAGTAGTTTTAAAATATAAGTTGGTCACATGCAATATTTGAACCATATTTATATTAAAATATTATTATTTATCCAAAATTCAAATTTGAGAGTTAAAATCATGTGAACACACAAAAACTTGTCCACGAAGGTTCATAGTGGCATTTTTCTTAATAATGAAACAGTAAACACAACCCAAATGTCTATCAACTGATGAATGGATAAACTGATGAATGTGGTATATCCATACAATGGAATATTATCAGCCATAAAAAGGAATGAAGTGCTGATTCATGCTGTAGCATGAATGGACCTTAAAAACATTCTGATAAGGTGAGAGAAGACAGACACAAAAGGCCACATATTATATAATTAACATGAAATGTCCAAACTGGCAAATCCATGAAGACAGAAAGGAGATTAATGCTGCCAGGGGCTGGAGGAAAGGGAGAATGGAAAGTGACTGCTAGTGGGCGTGGGGTTTCTTTTGGGGGTGATGAAAATATTCTAAAATTAGATAGTGGTGGTGGTCACATACATGATGAATATACTGAAAACTACTGCATTGTAATAAGTATTACTGTACTTTACCGGGTGAATTTTATGGTGTGGGAATTACATCTCAATAAAAAAATAACAAATGAAACATTTAACTAGGCACCATACTGTATTATCTGCTAAATCTGGGTGCATCTGATGAGACAAACCCAAGGGAATCTGGGAAATGGTGCCTTAGGGCTTATAATGTGGAAAACTAGGAAAATGTATAGAGGAGGTCTGAGACGTGGGGGCAGCCTCGGGTGGCAGCTGTCTGCTACAGATTCTAAAGTTGAAATGCTTGGGTCTGAATGCCTCGTCTGCCGCTTGCCAGCTGTGAGGCTAGGGAGAGTTACACGGGCATCCCCTGATTTGGAAAGTTCACATTACACCACTTCGCTTTTAGGAAAGACCTACATTAGCACCTGTTTCTACGAACAGAGGAAAGCTGAAGAGTACTTTTGCATTTACGTTACAGAGTGAAAAGCGACAGCAGCATTCAGCGTGACGGTTGCAATGGGCTGTCCCAGAGGCAGCGTCCGGGCTGCAGCGCGCCCCTGCCAAGCTCCTTCCCCCGGAGCTGGGCTCAGCAGCTCGGCCTCAAGCCCGCCGCTCTGAGCTGTGTCTGCGAGCATCTGTGCTTTATCTCAATTTATTTCGTGCATCTGTTAGCAAGATGTGTCCTGAGGTATCAGAAAAGCCTAAGAGAGGTTATTTTGGGGGTCTGGGAACGCTCAACAATTTTTTCCATAGAAATGAATGGTAATTGCTTCTTCACTCTGTGCCATTTTGGCTTAGGGAAGGTAGCAGCTCTACTCTGGGAGAGCAGAGGAAACCTTGTAACCATCTGTGTCTCGCTTTCCTCATGCATAAAATGTGTCAATACTGGTAGTACTATGGTTTCCTAACGGGTCTCCCTCTTTGCCTCCGGCTTTCTCCTTGCTGTCTCTGTTCACAGAACAGCCAGAGGGATCCTTGTAAAACCTAAGTTCGATTGTGTCCCTTTTTTTGCTCCAAACTCTTCAATGGTTTCCTAGGACAGGGACTCATACTGAGGAAACCCTTTCAGAAGTGGAATCAAAGTGGAGCAGGACACGGAAAAGAGAGATAAAGGAAAGAGAGAGGTACAGATTAAAGTGGTGGAAGGAAATTGCCAGGAGATCCTAGAAAACAAACCTTCGCACTTTCTAAACCCCACCCCCCCACACACACAAAATCAAGTAAACAGAAGAGGGAGCTCTGTGGTGTTAGAAAAGCTATCTTGAATGAATACTAAATAAAAATGAGCTACAGGAAGGAATCAAGATCAAATCCCAAAGAAAGTTGTTATAATTACTATGAGAGTAAGGAACAGAATTACACCCCGCAAGTCAATAATGCACACAAGAAAGTGCCTTTAAAATAAATTAAATCGATAGCCTATTATTTCAAAACAAGCTAAAATACACCCAGAAAAGAAGATACATGAGAAAACAGCATAAATTAGATTTAGTAAAACACAGAAATGAGATGACAGAACTCAAGAACGGTATGAAGAATGAAAGAAAAGGTTATTTTAGATATGAAGTCTGAACTAGGAAGAACACAGAAGAAAATAAACACAATAAATGTCTTAAGAAAAGTTGAAGGTGAAAAAGAGAAACATGTTAAAAATCAAAAAGATATTAAGAAGAGAAAGTACAAATATTTAAAACAGGCGAAAAAGATCTGTACAGATAAGAAGAGCCACCAAAGGGGAAAAAAAAACAATGTAAGAGAAAAAATACTAAAAACTATAATTTGAGAAAAAAATTCTTGAAAAAACAAAGATTTGAAAGTATATCATGAAAGAAGATACCATTTCCTGACACTAGCAACCCTAAGATGACCAACATGACCTGTAAAATTACTGGATTTTAAAGGGAAAGAAAAAAGCCTTTGGCCATCTAGGCAAAAAGAGCAAGTGCCTTATAAAGGAATGAAAATAGATTATCTTTAGACTTTCCAAAAGCAACGCTTCATGCGGTAGAAATTTGAATGACGACATATTTTAGACGCTCGGAAAAAGAAAATAAGTCAAGAATATTACATCCAGCAAAATGACTTCAAGTATAAAAAGTACAACCTGTTATCAACATGCAAGAACGCAGAGAATATTGTTCTCCCGAGCCCTTCCTGAGACAGCCAAAGTGATTCCAGGGATTCTGAAGTATTGACTGGCGGTAAGTACTGAAGATGTTGTCCCCTGTTGAATTGAGACTGATTGTGGGCTGATATGAAGAAAGCATCCCATGTCATGGTTGTATGCTGTGACAACGTAGATATAAAGCAACTATTATAAAAAAAAAAAACAAACAGGAAGGAGAATAAGGATAACGTTGCAAAAAATGTGTAACTATTTTCAGTAATCATAAGCGAATACTGATGAGATATTCTAATCTTATCATCCACTGTGTTCTTGAGAACCAGATTCTTTTTTTTTTTTTTAGATTTTATTTATTTGAGGGAGAGAGAGCACAAGCGGGGTGGGGGGTGGGGCAGAGGGAGAGGAAGAAGCAGCCTCCCCACTGAGCAGGGAGCAGGGACTTGGAAGCAGGGCTTGATCCCAGGACCCCAGGATCATGACCTGAGCCAAGTCAGATGCTTAACCGACTGAGCCATGCAGGTGCCCTGAGAATCAGAGCTCTTATATGAAAGAAAGGAGTCTTGAAATTTATAGTCTTGATATGTGAATGGAAAATGTCAGTATGAACACATAAAGAATTTAAAAAACAAGTATATGTGTGTGCATGTGTGTGTGTGTGTGTGCACATCTGTACGTATCTACTGAAAAGCTCTAGAAACAGGAACCAACCCAGGTACCTATGAATACCCCTAACGTTCAGACCATCGTCTTGAAACACTCTTTCAAGAAACCAAGGCTTCTTATTCTTGGAGAACTAGCTGATTTCAGGTATGGGGCAAGAAATATACAAAATGAGCCTGGAACATCCTGTTATTCCAGATGGTAAGGGATCCATCAAAGACTACAAGATTGTGTCAAAAAGACTCAGGGCCAGGGCATCTGGGTGGCTCAACTGGTTAAGTGTCTGCCTTCAGCTCAGGTCATGATCCCAGGGTCCTCGGATTGGATCGAGTCCCACATTGGGTCAGCGGGGAGCCTGCTTCTCCCACTTCCTCTGCAGCTTCCCCCGCATGTGCACTCTCTCTCTCAAAAAAGTAAATAAAATCTTAAAAAAGAAAAAAAAAAGGACTCAGGGCTGACTTGAAGAGGTTTCCATTGGCCAAAGATGGAGTAATTTGAGTTCAGTAAATGATAATAACTACCATGAATGCAACACATAAAATATTCTTAAATTGATGAGTTCATAATGATATTTTTAAAATATAAAAATAAGTGGTCATCTTTGGAGGATAATAGGGAAACTATTACTGTCTTGAAAACTGGTAAATATTGGGGCGCCTGGTTGGCTCAGTTGTTAAGTGTCTGCCTTCGGCCCAGGGCATGATCCCAAGGTCCTGGGATCAAGCCCTCATCGGGCTCCGTGCTCTGCTGGGAGCCTGCTTCTTCCTCTCCCATTCCCCCTGCTTGTGTTCCCTCTCTCACTGGCTGTCTCTCTCTGTGTCAAATAAATATATAAATAAAATCTTAAAAAAAAAAAAAGAAAGAAAACTGGTAAATAAATGGAAAGAATCAAACATTTAATATCCTGCCTTTCCTATATGAACTTAACCATTGAGTAACAAAATAGTAGAAAAGGAAAGCATTGCTTTATAAAACTACTCCAGTTAATAAATGAAAACTAAATGACATCATTTGAATATCACTAACTTGCAACTACCAGTGAATCAATGTTTCTAGGAAATGAACATCCACGGCTGCTAATATCATAAAAAAGAACCATCCAGACATTCTGTGCCTCCTGATGAATGAACACACAATCTATATTCCCCCCAAAGGAAGAGAACTTGAATCTTGCCAAGCCTCTGAATCCAGCTCCTAATCTGCAAGAAACAGAGGACAGTGGAACGTATTGAATGCACCATAAGGATGCAATCAGCAAGATCATAACTGTGGAAAATTCCATAGGTCACTGATTCTCAATATGTGGTCCCGGACCAGCCACAGCTACATCACCTGGGAATATGCTAGAAAAGCAAATTCTCAAGCCCCATCCTGACCTACTGAATCAGAAATTCTTGAAGTGAGGTCCAGCGATCTGAATTTTAATGAGCTCTCCAGGTGATTCTGATGCAGGTTTATGTTTGAGAACCAATGCTATAGGTCAAATGTCCAGGGTTCTTTCATAGAAGTGTGAGGAAAAGAAAGGGGTGGAAGAGACATATATCAAGACCTTTTAAATGGGTGAGATTAAATTACAGTATCTAAGCATCTGCATTTGGGTGAAAAACCATAAAGAACCATAAGGACATTATTCGTACAATGTCAACAGCATGGCTACCTTTGGAGAAATACAGGAGGTTAGAACTTTACTAAAGTCAGAGCACATGGAAGGATCTCTGGAGTGCTGGCAAATTCCTATTTCTTCACCTGGCTGGTGATTACAAGGGTGTTTGGCTGATAGTACGTCACCAAGTTATATATTTGTTTTGTGTGGTTTTCTGTATTTTTGTTTTATTTCACAATAAAAAGTTATAAAAAATTACTGTTGATTGAATGACATTATTTAAACCTCTTGGGCCTTAGCTTCTTTGCCTGGGCTATGAAGATACAGCTTCATGCTCACTCTGGAATTTTATTTTACAACCCAAATAGCGTTGACCTTACAGTAGTTATTTGTCATGGTTATGGGAATTGACTGCATACCTTATAGTCCTCCAAGCCAGTACTTAAATCATGTTTGGGGAGTGGAGAGAGCAGAAAGGACTGGCTTAATTTTGACAATAATTGCCTCTATACTCCCATTTTCTCTTTACAACTGCCTGACAAATACACTCTCTCACCAGAAGCCCATCGAAGAAGAGGAGAAAGCTATAAACGTGTGCTCCTCTGAGGCAGGAGCACCTCCTTGTTCTTTCTCTCTCTTGGGAGGATATATGTTTAAAATCACTATCCTGCTTAGACTGGGATCATCACACAGGCAAAATCTGCTCAGAACTGGCATGGGATTCCAGGTGCGTGGGTGGCTCAGTTGGTTAAGTGTCCAACTCTTGATTTTGGCTCAGGTCGTGATCTCAGGGTTGTGAGATCAAGCCCTGCATCGGGCTCTGTGCTCAGCGTGGAGGCTGCTTAAGATTCTCTCTCTCCCTCGCCCTCTGTTCCTCCACCCACTCCCCCTAAAAATTAAATTAACAAAAAAAAAAAAAGAAAAAGAACTGGCATGCAATTCAAAGTTGGGCAATTTCTTTTGGCTCAAATAAAGGGGAGCCTTAGAGAGGAGGTTTGAGCGACGCTACATGGCAAGGTCCAATGCCACGGATGACGAGGAAGAGACTGAGTTGTTGGTGTGGAGAGCTGAGCGGTAGAACTAAACCAGGGTAGGAGGTGGCAAGAGCCTTCATGGGCTGCTCGCGCCCTGACTGGTAGCCATCTGGCCGGACCTCTGTGGCTGCCAGGCCAGGGAAGGGTGTGCCCGTGGGCCTTAGGGTTTGTGTGCAAAGGTAATTACGAAGGAGCCTGAAACCACTCACTTGGTTTGGGAACGTTTACATCCCTTAATTTTCTTTCTCCCTCTTTTGTATAAATATTTATTCCTTTTATAAATAGGAATTTATATTGTTTTCTATGTGTTTTCTATTTAATTTTTATATTAGTTGATTTTTATGGTATTCCATAGAAATATCAGTCTGTGACTGATTGGAAATTAAAGCCCCCCATCCCCAAAAATGTGTCTGCCACAGATAATTTGAGAAGTACTGAAATATAGACTACATTAAAATTTTAAAATTCCATTCATTAAAAGGCATCATAAAGAGTGAAAAAACAAGCCACAGAATGGGAGGAAATATTTGCCATATAAAATACACAAAGGATAGTATCTAAAATATATTAAGAATTCATACAAATTAATTAGAAAAATGGGCAAGAGTTGAATGGTCACTTCACATAAGAGGAAGGCCTGAGTGCCAGTAAGTGTATGAAAAGGGATCAATTCAGTTGGGAAATGAAAATGAAAACCACATGGTCATCAGATGGGCAGAAATTTAAGTCTCTCAAATCTGAATGTTGGTTGAAAGTATGGAAGCTCTCATATATTCCTCATAAAAGTGTAAAGTTGGTGAAATCACTTTACAATAATCTCTGACACTATCAATCTACCAAAGCTTAATACACATATGTCCCATGAGCCAGCAACTCCACTCCCAGACACGCTACAGATATCTGACGCAAGTAAGTCCAACGGCAGATGCAAAAATTCTTGGAGCAGCATTATTTGTAACAGTCCCAAGTAGAAACAACTCAATTGTACGTCCATCACCTGAAGAATGGGTGAATTCTGGTATATACACACTTAGAACACTAAGCAGGAATGAAAAAGAACAATCCACAGCTTCACACGACACCACAGATGAATCTCTCGGACATACACAGTTGTCACAGGGCTTCATCATGGTTCCCTCAAGGGAACACAGGATGCTTCAGTGGATGAATTGGTCTATAAATTCAGATGTATCCTCATGCTAGAACATTCTCCTCTAGAGATTTAGCTCCACCTTAGAGCTGAGGTCTCATGGACAGGAGACTGATAGAGTCTGGGGCCAGAAGAAACTTCAGAATCTGACTTATAGTCCATGATATGCAAGTCAGAGGCTGGGACCAGAACTGAGGTCACCAGACCCCCTTGCTGGAGTCCTCGCACTTGAGATCACCGGGCTAAGGGTGGATGGAGACAGTTGTTGGAATTCCCAAGGGGTTAAGCAGAGAGGAGCTGTCGGAACATAAGACCTAGAGACACTAGGACTGGCAGAGGCTCCACATAATGTGCCTGGCTTCCCTAGCTCCATATCCCCAGCTGGGCAGTATTAGGCCAGTGGTTCTTGAACCATACCTATATTTTGTGCTTCAATTTGTTAGCTAACCCATCTCCTTCTTTAGAGGTTGGGTCGGTTCTATCAAAGTGTCCCTCCAACTCTTGTTGCCATTCCCTGCTGTAGGCGAAGCGTCCCCAGACTGCCTCTGTCAGGGGCCCAGGAGTTCCTGAGGTTTTTCTATCCTTCTGCTCAGTTCCCTCCCTCCTTTTGTTTATTGTAATTCTTTTTGGCATCTTTACTAGAGTTGAAGGATTAAGAAAAAATATTTTCTCCATTCCCTGTTAATCAATAGTCCCATGTCCTTGACCTCAAACTTTCCCCACCTTCTCCTGATCTAACTGTATCTGTCATTGCTCTTTCTCCCCTGCACCTTCTAACCTTTTCCCTTCTGCTGGCTCCTTCTCTTGCTGTATGGAATCACCCCCAATTTTCCAATTCTTCTCCACTCACCCCTGAGATCCAGCTCTATAGCCGCTGCCCAGAGCTAATGCCTCCCTCCCCCTTGCTGCCCCCTGGCCTGAACTATGTACTCATTGCCAAGTGCATTTCTCCGTCACTGCACCAACCACAATGCCAGCAGGTGCATGATGAGTATTTGCCAGATGAATGAATAAATAGCTAATTATTGAGGAATGAATGTGATATTCAAAATTGCACGGGTGATATTCATTTTGCTTGGGTGGGCATAAGTGATAAAGGTATGAAACTAATTTACTTCATGAAGTTGGGAGTTTTTTTGGAGATGTATTCATTTATTTGAGACAGAGAGTGAGTGATGTTGAGTGGGTTGGGGGAGGGGCAGAGGAAGAGGGAAAGAGAGAGAGAGAGAGAGAGAGGCAGACTCCTCACTGAGCATGGAGCCTGACACGGGGCTCAATCTCATGACCCTGACATCATGACCTGAGCTGAAATCAAGAGTCAGACACTTAATAGACTGAGCCACCCAGGCACCCCAAATTGGGAGACTTAACCCTCTCTCTGTCTGCATAGTGATGAGTTAGCTGTACTCTTTTAGAAGTGAAAGCTTTTGTTGTTCTCCATGTTTCTCCACTATTTCCTGACCCTATGAGCAGGGCCCTCCTAATCACTGCATGGCTTACTGGAAAAGGCACACAATGCCCTCACATGCCCACGGAAGGCCTCTCCTGGTAGTCCCCACTATGTAAAGTTTCGAATTTTGTTTAGAAACTGTGTATAGGAAAAGGGGTCTATTTGCCAACTATAGGAAACAAAACATATTATACAGACAGTCCCCAACTTATCATGGTTAGGCTTATGATTTTTCAGCTTTGTAATGGTGTGAAAGTGATTTGTATTCCAGTAGACTGTACTTTGAATTCTAAATTTTGAGTTTTGATCTTTTCCCTAATGATATGTGTATAATATTCTTCTGTGATGCTGGGCGGGGGCAGCAGCCGCAGCTCCCCGACAGCCCCGGATCACAGGGCTAAACAACCGATACGCTTCTAACTGTTCCACGCCCAGACAGCCGTTCTGTTTTTCACTTGCAGTGTAGTATACAATAAATTATCTGAGATATTCAATACTTCATTATCGAATAGGTTTAGCGTGAGGTGATTCTGCTCAGCTGTGAGCGGAGTGTTCTGAGCACGTGTACAATAGACTAGGCTGAGTTATGACATTCGGTTGGTTAAGTGTATTAAATGTATTTTCAACATATGATACTTTCAACTTATGGTGGGTTTATTGGGAACCCCGTTGTAAGTGGAGGAAGATCTGTACTTAATTACAAGAGTGAGAATTAATTTTCAGCTGTCTCCCCTGTGTTTCTTGGGGTGCTGCCGATTGCTGCTTCTTGGAACTCGTGTCTATGAGTGACTCACTGTTGAAAGCACACCTCTCTCTAACTCAGGAGCAGAATGAGCATTAACAGTCTGCTGTAAATCCTGTTGGTTCACAGTTTGAAAGCTTGTTTTGCACAGATGCTAATACTAATGTGTGGCTTTAAAACACTCCATCTATTATGCCAATGCTCTGTTCCAGCATCCCCTGCGAAGGGTTTATCTATTGTTTTACTCATCTCTCTTTACACGAATTGTCACTTGATGGTGAGAAACGCAGCCCACCCTCCAATATCCCAGAGCATAAAGAGAAGCCAATCTCCCTTCTGAGTTAAAAAACAGAACTACAGGGGCGCCTGGGTGGCTCAGTTGTTAGGCGTCTGCCTTTGGCTCAGGGCGTGATCCTGGCGTTCTGGGATCGAGCCCCACATCAGGCTCCTCCACTGGAAGCCTGCTTCTTCCTCTTCCACTCTCCCTGCTTGTGTTCCCTCTCTCGCTGGCTGTCTCTGTCTCTGTCTCTCTCTCTCTAATAAATAAATAAATAAATCTTAAAAAAAAAAAAACTACATTTGTGCAGGGGAAAATTTATATTATCAGTGTAAATAAATAATAGGGTTTCTACACTGCATCTATGAACTACATCAATCAAAATGCATTCGGGATAGTTATATGAAGGGGCGCCTAGGTGGCTCAGTCGGTTAAGTGGCCAACTCCTGATTTCTGCTCAGGTCATGGTCCCAGGGTCCTGGGATCGAGCCCCACATTGAGCTCTCTGCTCAACGGAGAGCCTGCTTCTCTCTCTCCCTCTGCCTGCCATTCTGCCTGCTTGTGCTCTCTCTCTGTCAAATAAATAAATAAAATCTAAAAAAAAAAAAAAAGAAAAGGAAAAAAAAGATTACGTGCAGTACTATACCAGGGTGCTGGGGACAGGACACCGAATAAAATATGGTTTCCAACCATAAGTTCTAGCAATCTAGTGAGGGTTCATCGTGGAGTACCATGGAGGGATGCAAATCATAGTTTTTAACCAGTCTTTAAAAATTCCACATTTTTATTTAGATTCTCATCCCTTTTATGAGAAGGGAAAGCATGAACCCCAGCTTCTCTTCTTTCCCCCAGTCGGCAATAATTTCTGAAACATTTTCTTGAGATATCTTCATCTAAAACAGAGAAAATGTATAGATGTGGCACCGTGTCTGTGGACAAGTCACCACGTTATCATGTGACCACTGTAGGGGACAAATTGGGGCTGACAACCCTAATCACATTCTGAGAAGGTAACTCTCATTAGACACAGGCCATTTTGTTCAGCTGAGCACTTTCAAGGGTGCCGAGGTTGGGTGCTGAGGTTGGAAGCTGGGGCTGGAGAAAGTTTGTTTTGTGTAACAGAGTGAGAAGAACCAGAGTTCTGTGTCAGTCCATGGGGGAGGAAGAAAAGAAGAAAGTGGAGAAGCAAAAGGAGGAGGAAGCAGAGGGGGCAGCAGGGGCAGAATGAGGTGAGGCTGCTCTGTGCGGGAAATGGCCAGAGAACCACCCGCAGGGGTGGGATGGCCCACAGGATTGTGGCTGGGAGTCCCTTTCGAGTAGTTTGCGTGGCTTCCATTCGTTTATCCCTGTGATCTTCCTCATTCCTCAGTAAAGTCTGCTCTTCACACACTGGACGTGGATGGATGGCTACTGGGCTGTGTGGTGGGCAGAACCGTGCCCCTCAAAATTGTTCAAAGCTCTGGAACCTGTGATTAAGTCAGAGAGCTCTATAGATGTGATTAAGGATCTTGCAGTGGGATGGTTACTCTGGATTATCTGGTGGCCCACTGTAATCACAAAGATCCTCAGAAGTGGAAGAGGGAGGCAGAAGAGGTGAGGCTGAGGGAGAGGTGATTACAGAAGGAAGGCCAGAAAGAGGCCAACATTGCTGGCTTTGAAGATGGAGAAAGGGCCTGACACCAGGAGCTGGAAAAGGCCAGGAAACGGGTTCTCCACTGGACTCCGGAAGGGAAAGTAGCCCACGTCAACACCTGCACTTTAGCCCTGAGAGACGTGTCTGACTGCAGGCCTCAAACTGTAAGATACCAAATGTGTGCTTTTAAGCCCCTAAGTGTTTGGTAATGTGTGACAGCAGCAACAGAAAACTAATACAGGGTGTAAGTCAGGGAGAGAAGTTGAGAACAAAGGCAGGACAATGTAAGTAAGATTTAGGGATCATCAAGAGACCAGAGGGTTGCTGTGGCAGGCATAACAGAATTTGAAGTCAGAAGGGTCAGTCTGAGTCAGGCAGTGGGGAGCCTGAAATGAGAGATTCATGAGTTTAGACACAATCTTCGGGCCACAGGAAAGCCACTGACCGGGTCCAGGAAGGAGAGGGAATGAGCAGAATTTCGGAAGTGGAGGCTGCGAGAACACTAAGGGACCTTTTGCAGTGCATTTTGTAAAGATGCCTGGGCCTGCCTTGGGGGCTGGGGGGCAAGTGGGCAGACCCTGGGACTGCCATCCCCACATCTCTAGGGCACTTTGCCTTGTTCCCTGCTTCCTATTTTCGGCTTCTACTTCAGATTTCATTTGAACAAGGGATTTGTATCTAAAAATGAAAACATGGCAGGAGCACATCTTGCTATAGAAAGAGGTCATGTTCCAGGTCACCCAGCTGGAAGGTGGGGAGGCTGGGACTTTTCCCTAAGAATCCTGACTCCCAGTCTTGAGTTCTTCTGCTGGAGGGCCGGAGGGACTGGAAGAGGGCGTAGATGAGGCTATCAGCTAGGGGATTTTAGTGGTGGACTACCAACGCTTTGAGCATGAAAGGAAGGGTTTAGATATGAACTACAAGTCCCAAGTATCAGTGTGTCTTAGAGACTCAGTGGAACCCGAGGCAGCAGGGCCTCACCCTCTGGTCAGCAGGTGCCAGGGAGAAATAGGAATCGGACCCCTCCCCAAATCCATGGACAGAAGGAACGGACACCTTATAGCTCTAACAGGAAGGAAAGTCAAATTAGCAAAGCCCAGAGTGGGTTGTAATGATGCAGGCAGTCCTTTCACCAGGGGGGTCCAGTGTTGGGTTAAAGCAGGAGAGCGAATGCGGCGCCGCAGAGACCTGCATTTGGGCTGCTGCCGTGCTCCCGGAGGAATCCCAGCACGGTCTATTAACCTCCTCACGACCCCGCTTCCAGCAAACTTGTAAAACCATAAACCAAACAGCTCTGTGAGGGCTCAGAATGAATGTTTAGGGACTGGTGGCTGTCTAAGCACACCTTTCAATTGTCAGGGTATTATTACTTTAAAAGGAACATTGTAATTACTTTTGCATTATTACAATACACAAAGTGATTTAAGCAGTAAAAAGGCTTTGATGAATTAGTAGTTCTTTTGATTCCTACAGTTTTGTGGCTTATGTTCAAATATATCTTTTAAAAGTTTCAGATCCATGGAAAAACCACCATAGCTTTTACCCAGATTTTCTTTTTTTCTGACTCCAAACCTGTATATCTTCCTACATTCTGGACCCTCCACCCAGAGTCCCACCCCCCACCTCCAGCTCAATTCGTTCAAAACTGAAACTCCTCACCTTGCACCCGGGCTTGTTCCTCCTCCTCTATTTTCTGTCCAGGTGAATGGCCCTTCCACTCATCTGGCCGTCCAAGCCCAGCACTCTGTGAGTTATCTCTAGCCTTCTCTGTCAGCCACCACCACGTTTTATATCCCTGTAACAACATCAATCACCACCATAACAATAATGATAGTGGCGGCCCTTTCTGAGAGCCCATTACATTTTAGGCACCTCAGATACATTATTGTGAATCCTTATTATTTCTGTAAATTTTATATTTTTATCCTCATTTAATAGCCAAAGATCCTGGGATTCAGATTATTTCAGCAAAGTCCACCTGCTTATAGGTGGCAGGTAGGGCCAGGATTTGAACTCACATCTGTTGATTCTAAAACATGCATTTTTCCATTGCCCAGAGCTGTAGCCAATAGATCACCAATAGTTCTGCCAAAATTCCCTGTTAAATGTTCTGAAAATCCACCTACTTTTCTCCATTCGCAGACCTGTTTGCTATGTTAGTTTACGAGTTTGTAAGCTCTCACCGGGAAGGATGGTACAGCCTCCTCACTGGTCTCTCATCTCCAGTCTTGCTGTATTCTCAACTAACTTCTCTAGTCATGTATTGGTAAGCTGCCTGGTCATAAACAAGTCCCTGCATGCTCACCCTGGACCTACTCAATGAGAATCTCCAAGCCTGCATATCAGTCTTACTAACAAGCAACTCCCCCCCCCCATTGATTCCTATGATCAGTCAGTACAGCCAAAGAGATCTCTAAGAGGGAAACCCCCGGCTTACAACCTTCAGTGGCTCTTGGTCCCCCAAAGGATAAACTGAGTACTCCTTCAACGGATACACAAGGGCCTTTTATGATGTGACTCCAACTTATTCTTTCTAAGTATGCTGGCCCATCAAGGTCACTCGGTGAACTGATGCATGGGATGGGAGGCAGAATCACAGACCCCCCAGAGAGGAGCACACCCTAATCCCCAGAATTTGTGAATATGTTGCCTTAAATGGCAAAGGGGACTTAGTAAATGTGTTTGAAGTTATGGACCTGGAGATGGGGAGATTATCCTCGATTATTCAGGTGGGCTCAACCTAATTAAAACCAAAGAAACTTTTCTAGCTGTGGTCAGAGAGAGACATGATGATGAGAAAAGATGACATAAGAAGGACTTGAACTGTCATTGTTGGGTTTGTAGATGGAATAAGGGGCCATGAGCTAAGGAATGTGCCAGTGGCTAGAAACTGCAAAAGGCAAAGAAACAGACCCTCCCCTAGAGCTTCCAGAAAGGAACGCAGCACCTTGATTTTAGCTCATGTTGGACTTCTGACCTCCAGAACTATATGGTAATAAATCTGTGTTGTTTTATGCTAAGTTTATGGTAATTTTTAAAAGCAGGAATAGAAACAAATGCACCTAGTTTTCCAAAGGTGACCTGCTCATCCACACTTCTTACACCTCTCATTTCTCTGCTTGGAGTCCCCAGTCAGGTCCACTTGAAAAACTCCTACTAACCCTTCAAAACTGAGCTCAAACTAGCCAATTCAGACAGGCCTTGATGAATAGCTCCCAATATTTTCACCAGTGCTAAATCTCCTTTTTATTTGTTTACTTATCTACATTCCCCATTCTCCTTAGGGCTGAGATCGGTCTTGCTGACTTTGTACTTGTTGCCTGGCATAGTGCCTGGCATTTAGTCAAAATTAGCTCAGAAAATATTTTCTGGGTAGTAACTATGGAGATATTGAAGACATTGTATCATAACAGCACCTCACATAAGCCTATTGCTGTCGGAGTCTGTGAATCCTTAACAGAATTTCAGGGTATTAAATGTCAAAGGTCATAATGATTCCCCAGGTGAGTCTCTTTAAGATTGGGAGTTTTTACCAATTATATTACTTTCTTTTGAAATCTGCTTTTTAAATTTTCCTTATATGGAAAGCAGCATCTCTTCTAATATATTACTCCAGACAGAAAAGACACAAGAAAAAAATTACCTTGACTAAAAGCAAATTCTGTATCCCAATGTCATTATTAAAAAATTAAGAGTCGAGTATTCCCACGAACCTGATTCTCACTGGTCCTCTTGCTCTGCAGGCACGTCCAGAAGTTAGAAGCATTGCCACATCTCCTCCATAATGTGAGAAAGCCCATGGTAGCTAAGGGAGCCCTGCGCGGACTCCAGGGAAGAAACCAGCCGCTTCCAGAAGGAATCCTTGGGTTTTGTCCTGTCATCCCTGACTTGACCCCACTTAGTGTCAAAAGGAGCTCAGGGCCCAGTCCCACACTTGCCTCAGGGCACAGGAGGGGAACCAGGACAGGCGCGTACTCCCCTAAGGTACCTGGAGAACTGTCATAATTTGTTTTCAGGAGTTGCTTGGTTCTCAACCCTGTCTGCAAATTAGAATCACCTGGAATGCTACTAGCCAGTTCCTGTGTAATTCTTACTGATTGGTGTGTGGTAGGACCTGGGGACCGGTGTTTTTCAAAGATCCCTAGAGGATTCTGAGGGACAGGCAGGCTCTTGGTTCCCAGTAGGCTATGGTTGTCAAATTTCAGTTGGAATAAGAATTAGAGGTGGTACGTGTGAAGCACGCGGCCTGGGTTCCCAGGGCCCCACCTCGGACGGCCCTGGTCCCAGATTCCCAGCCCAGTAGGTCTCAGGGGGAGTCTGGGAATCTTCCTGGTTAACCTGCAGCTCCAGCAAGTTTGAGGCAGCCCCTGCCACCCACTCTGGGAGTGCAGACACTCGGTAGCTGCCATCTGGAAACATCCGACCCCACCCATAGCCCAGCTGCTGAGGCCAGACCACTGTCCTAACAGGCAGGAACACTGGAAAGAGGCTCCTGGCCAGGGCCCCTGTAACAAAGGCCCCAGCTGTCTGCAAGCACCAATTTGTCGGTAGCATGCTGACAGTGTGAAAGGGTGAGAAAAAAGCATGACTGTATGCTGAGACCATACACAGAACACGGCCCTCCTTTCCCACCCCAGGATGAAAGCCAGTCAGGCCTTTAGAACTCCCCCCTGCCCCCAGTCACACATGTGCTATGACATATTAACATCGTCAATTTCAATGGTAGATTTCAAAGAGGAGTTAGGTGAGAATCCACACCTGAACGCCCACCCCACACTGCAAACAACAGGTTGTTTTCCACTCATTCAGCTTCAGTCCATCCAGGTTTTATTCACTCAGCTTAAATTTTGTAAAAACTGTTTTGACTTCAGGGCGCCTGGCTGGCTCAGTCCGTAAGAGCGTGGGGGCTCTTGATCTCCGGGTTGTAAATTCAAGCCCCACGTTGGTTGGAGAGATTACTTAAAAATAAAATCTTAAACAAACGCTTTGACGTGACTGACATAGTATACTGGGAATGTGTAAGTTTGTCACAATCCTGGATGAGGCTGCTGGCAGGCGGGTCAGCACTGCTCAGTTACCTGTGGCTTCATTTCAGGATATTTATATAGGCAGTCCACTCATGAAGGACAAGCAAACACTTCCTTATTGAAGCGCAAGAGAGAATATGACTTCCCCACTGCTCACACTCACCCTCCCAAGGCTCTTGGATGCAAGATAACCTAGAATGAGTCAGGCTGCCTTATCTGCTGAGACCAATGGGCTTCCAACCCCCCATGAATAGATCCAGTGGAGACCTGCGGCCACGGCCCAAGAGTGGGTCATCTCTAGGACAGCTGTGCTCCTGAGAACTCTGGGGATGATGAGCCGTAAGCAGGCGAGTCAGGGGTCCTCTATGATGAAGCCAAGTGGTGCCAGAGTTTGCTAAGATCCAAGGGTTTAGATTAAACTATTCCCTGAATCTCTTACAGAAAGTCTCAGGAATCTTGGAACAGAGAAGGCATTGGCTGCTGTTGGAGGACAGAGTCTTCCAGATGGGTTGACATGGCCTAGCAGCTATGGCTTCTTCCAGGCCTCCAGCCCTGACCTGACCCACAGCGAGGGCTTCTAACATAATCCTTGTAGCCACTGTACCTACAGCTACATGATGTCACCCCCTTCCCCTTCTGTAGGACAGGCTGCTTGGCCGGGGCTACAGCGTCTGGAAGTAAGTGTTGGTATGTCCAGAATTAATAACTTCTAGGAAATCTGAACATGAGAAGAAGTGACTAAACATTCATCTGAATCCCTTCACCAGCTTGTTAGTTGCTATCGCTGACCGCCAGCTCTAACAGCGGACGACAAATCTCCCGTTGCCCTTTGGAATCTTACTGGCTGCAAGGTGCCCACAATTTCTGGAAACAATGTCAGACCCATAGGGAGGGGGATGACTTGCCATTTCTGCACACACTTGCCGGGGCTCACATCCATTCCAGATTCTCTACCGTGCTTCACACAGCATATAAGGTATCTTGCTTCATTCTTGAGGCGGGTTCGGATCTTCTGTAAAGGAGGAGCAACTGCTTTCAAAGGCCACATGATGTTACCTGCCCTGCTGATGCTGTGATGCAATCATTAAAATGTCTTCATTCGCTTAGGAAAGGCAGAGTTTCATTCTTTGTTCTCAATGTGTTATTCTCCACAGTCCCATCCTAAAAAGGAAAAGTCTTGCTGAGTTCTCAGTGCGACTGGAGCGCTAGATGACAAGCTATACGCCACTGGGATCATCCACACGGAACTGTACTTTCATGATTTCAAAAACCTGCATTTGAAGGCTTCTATGAGCCATTACTAAGGGAGAAAACAGAATCTGACTCAAATCTAGTATTGGCGGAAATCACGTTTGTAAACATTTCTAACAAAACGGAGGTCCTTTAAAAGGCCCCGTGGCTTTGTGAAGCTCTGGCTGACTCCCTGGCCCCAACATTCTGTGGTACTTTGACTTGTATTTTCCCACGTGATGAGGGACGTTGCTCAGAGTGTTGACAGAAAGTGTCTTTTGCCTGTCACAGGACACGCTCGTGTACGACACACAGGATGGAGAACTGGGAATATTTCCACGGTCCTCCAAAAAAGGCATCTGTTTTCAAAAAATGTTTATGTTTAGCACAACGGTATTCTGATGCTACTAACTTATGGCATGAAGGTACCCATTCAGAGGCCCAAGAGGAGATCTACATTTAAACTGGGGGCACTCTGCTCAATTCTGTGGAAGGCTGAAGGCACCACGTGAGTGGGCACCAGTGCTCTGGCAAGAAGTTTACCCCCTGGAATCTCTAAGAAAATGATTACCTCCCAGGGCTGCCACCATTCACTCATTACATTTAACTGAAAAAAGATTTCACAAAATCCTTTCCTTACTATGCAATGTACTTTCATAGTTCTCATTTTATTCCATCCCATTTTTTAAAAATTTTAGTTAATATTTTTAACTGTACACCCAATGTGGGGCTCAAACTCATGACCCCAAGATGAAGAGTTGCATGTTCTACTGACTGGGCCAGCCAGGACCCCCTCTAGTCCACTTTTTAAAATGCTGGTCACATTGTATATTGATTGCCACTATATTGGTGCCTGACGCCTTAATGGACTGTGATCTCCAGTTGGAAAAATGCTACAACAGAAACATAAAAGTGTCCTCAAACCAAAGGCTCTAACAGAAAGCCACAAAGACTGCCTAGACCTTGTGGTCTAGAACATTCTCCCAGAATATACCCAATGGTGGCCTACAGCTTGTGGTCTGGGAAGCTGGGCTGTCTAGATGCATTGGAATGGCAGCACCCTGGGCTCACAAAATGGGGAGTAGGGTAGGAGAGGGCTTTGCATTCTTTTTCCTTTAGGTGCAGCCTCTTCAAGAACAAGCCACCAGGGGCACCTGGGTGGCGCAATCGTTAAGCGTCTGCCTTTGGCTCAGGGCGTGATCCCAGCGTTCTGGGATTGAGCCCCACATCAGGCTCCTCTGCTGGGAGCCTGCTTCTTCCTCTCCCACTCCCCCTGCTTGTGTTCCCTCTCTTGCTGGCTTTCTCTCTGTCAGATAAATAAATTAAAAAACAAAACAAAACAAAAAACAAGCCACCACTCCTAGCTCTTAGTGGAGCCTCTGAGCCCTGTCATCCCAGAAGGAAAGCTCCACTCCTTTGAGATGAAACTCACATGTCACTTTTATGAAAGTTTTCCTCTTCTCAACACCTATCGCAGTTAACCCACGCCTCATTGTATGCATAACTTTCTAAACTGTGGGTCAGACGCACTTGGGTGGCTCAGTCAGTGAAGCATCTGCCTTCGGCTCAGATCATGATCCTGGGGTCCTGGGATGGAGCCCCATGTTGGGCTCCCTGCTCCGTGAGGAGTCTGCTTCTCTCTCTCTCTCTCTCCTCTCTCCCTCTGTGTGTGTGCTCTCTCTCTTTAGTTCTCCTTCTGTCTCAAATAAATTTAAAAAATCTTAAAAACAAACTGTGAATCAGTTATGCTTTGGTCTTATATCCTTTACTGACCATAAGTAGCTTGAGGGCTATTACGATGGCTTACTCATGTTTGTGTCCTGATCTAGCATAGCGTCTTGTACATAGTGGGTGCTCAACTGATATTTGGTACATATGCAAGCAGGCCAGAGAAATGTTTTGTCTTACACCTGGAAGTTGAAAATGATTTATCTTTGAAAAAGTGTCACTAAAATTCTGATGTCTCACTTATCTAGCATTGGCACCTCTTACTTTTTGCCTGCCCATCCATTCCTCCCTCCATCCATCCCTCCTTCCCTCCATCCCTGCCTCCCTCCTTCCATCCATTCCTCCCTCCCTCAATCCATTCCCCTATCCATCCCTCCATCCATCCCTCCCTCTCTCCATTTCTCCATCCATCCCTCCCTCCCTCCATTCCTCCCTCCCTCCATTCCCCTATTCATCCCTCCATCCATCCCTCCATCCATTCCTCCAACCATCCATCCATTCCTCCCTCCTTCCATCCAACATTTGAGTCTACTGTGTTCCTATGCTAATCATTGGTTACTAAGATGAACAAGAGAGTCCCTGTCTCTAAAGTGTGTCTATTGCCTCCAAGCCCAGAGTCTAGTGGGGAAGAAGACAAGGTAGAAAGTAATGACAACACAGTATGAGAAGTGCTAGGAGGAGGGGTGGCTAAATTCAGTTTCCTGACTTACCAAAATCCAGTGTTCTCTCACCATATCTTTTGTCTGCTTCTCTCCAGCTTCTTAAACTCTTCCCTACCAGCAAAGATTTTAAGCTTTATATCCTATAGTTTATAATTATAAAAATCCATAGCTGTGTAAAAATGTGAAATTGTTCTCCTGAATGTTTTTTCCCAAGTGTTCCCATAGATCTAAAGTAAAGGTGATAAAACAGGAATTACTACACAGCGTGAAAAGCAAACTATTTAAGTTGAATAACCTCACTTTACTGCTGAGACTCTTCAAAGGCTTCCCTTTGCCCTAAGAATAAAACCTGAACTGAGGCCTTCCCATGACTACAAGTTTCTGCACGATCCGGCCCTATCCCTACACTCCTCTTTTCCTTGCTGTGCTCCAGCCAGGGTGACCCCTACCCTCCCTCTGCTTGGTACACTTCCTCCATCCCTTTGTATGTGGGAGATGGTAGAGAGCAGCCTAAAAACTCAGCAGAAAGGTCTTCCTGACCAGTTTGTATGAAGGCAGTTGCCCACAATTATTTTCTATTTCAGAAGTCTGATCTGACCACAACGTGTAATTATTTCATTTGATTACTTGTCTCTCTTGCTGTAGGAGCTCCACAGACTGTTCTGTTCACCAATTCAGCTGAGAAACCCACATGGTTTCTGGCACCTGGTAGATAACTTTATAGATATTTTTTTGAATACATGAATGTTAGGGCGGCTCACAGAAGAGCACCTGCTTGGGAAGGGAGGAGGTCTTTCACTAGCGAGGGAAAGGTCCCTGCAGCATCCAGCAGTGGAACAACAGCGCCACCTAGCGATCAGTCGTCATTACTGAGGGATTTGTTCTTTTCCTGAAACCTGCATTAGATGGCTTCTCCTGGCATTTAAAGGTGATTTGTAATCCACTACAAGCAAGCTTGTTTCTTTATTTCCCCTATTTGAAAAAAGAAAAAGAACCCAAACTGTACTCAAAACATGTCCCACTTCTCCCCCTGCACGGGGCGGGGCATTTGAAGGCTTGTGGCAGCTAGCTAGTGAGGAGGACTTTGAGAGTTGCTATGGTAACTTTTCCCTTTTTTGCTAATCCTTTGGAAACCTTACATTTTCAAATCTGCATGCTTTGAAAGGATCTGCTTGCATCTACTTTGTTTTTCAAGCTTTGCTTTGATTTACTATATTTAATTTGCTTTACCTTCTAATTTGTTAAATGACATGTTATTAAAATTCCCCAAGGAGTCAGCAGAAATCTGCTCTGCTGAAACACATAACTGCATTCTGGAAGCATCAGCGATTCACATCTGAGCACGGTTTGGAAAATCCACTACGTTATTAATGCTGAGGTGTTGTGGGCAGAACCAGCACTGTCCAGGAAGCTGCAGCAGGCAACTCAAGTTTGTGGGTGATGCTGGACAAGCCTGCTTCTCCTCTTCATTCCCTATGCCCATCAGTGCCTCTGCCGCTCTGTCCTCTGCGGCTGCTGGTCCTCCGTGGGAGGAAAGTGACCCTGATTGCTCATTGCACCTGCTTGTTTTCTGTCGTTAGGCACCCCGACAAGGCAGGAAAACAGAATGTTCCGTGCTCAATTAGAATGACGCGAAAATGCATCCCCGAGGTCTGTCCATCACAGATATGAGAAACATAAGCAACAGAACATGCCATTAGGCGGTAATGGCCAGAGCAGCGCCTCAGTCTCAGGAACAGAGGAAATGAGGCTGATTTCGGGAGGCCACGCAGCACGGCATCGTGTCAGTAGGCGAGTGAAGTGCTAAGTAAAGGAAATGCAGGCAAACAATGGTCACAAAAAGGCTCCTAGTATTGATGGAGCTACAAGAGCCTCCAGAAAAAAGGCAAAGGTAAAAAAGAAAAAAAAATTTTTTTTTTTTTTTTTTTTTTTTTGCATTGTGAGAGAAATAAATCCCAGCATCCTCTTAAACATTATGAAACAGCTTCAGGGTCCATCTTGTCCTTCAAGTAACAAGAGAGGCAGTTTCTCTCCGCCAACACCAAAGCCCCAGTGTCCTTTCTGTTAAGTGGTATGCACTTCCACTACCTTCCCATTTTATTTTCTAACATAGTATGTGGTGGTTCTTTTACCTGAATGCATGTTCCTTATAAAAAGGAAGAAATCAAATAACACAGAACAGTATGTGGAAAAAGTGAAGGCGCTCTCTCCTTATCTCCTTTCTACTCAGCTCTCCATAGGGGGTCGTCTTGGATAGTTTGGGAATTTTCCAAATGTACAAATGTATATATATACACGTATGTAAGTATATGTGTATATTCTGGCTGTGCAATTCAGCTTGAGGACTCCATGATCCCGTGTGCTATTTCTGGGGTGCAGTCTTTCTTCTTGCTTTAACTGGGGTCCAGTTTGAGTCTCAGACACAGGTGTCCTTCTTTGGGTGCTGCTTTGGTCTGCCCCCCAGAATCTGGCTCCCCCAACCCCCTGCCACTTCATGCTGATCTCCCTACACATCATGCTGGATCTGAAGATCTTGGACATGCTGTCTGGATTTTGTGCGTGCCTCTCTGCCACCTTCCACGTTTTTGTTTTTTTTTAAAGCCCAGTTCCATTACTGACCACTATGCTTCCTAGAATCATTCACCGGAGTAAAGTTCACCTGCCTTCTGTATCTTCAGAGTCACAAGAGTCTCACAGTCACAGTCTCACAGTGTCTCCCTATCTTCTGTTGCGACACAAAACTCCAGCCATCTTCCCAAGGGTATCTATATGGACTCTACACCACCTGACCTCTCTCTTCTTGCCAACTTTGTTATCTTGCTGCCTTAACATCCAGGCTTGGCTCTTTCAACACTATGGTTCCCCAGATTTGGATAAATAGAGCATATATCCATCACACACACACAACTTACCTGGTTGGCATTTTGCATACCAGCCATTTTACTTAACAATAAAATGAGAAAAAGAAATGTGTCTTCGTTGTAAAGCTTATCCCAGTGGCTTCACAATCAAATCATTTTGCCATTTGCTGCTAAGTGGAATTGTGATCTCAGATGGCTTTTGCACCTGCCTCCCCATCCCCCATGTACCCTTCACAGCCCCTTTTACCTATAATTTCTTTCACATTGATTGAGAAAGTATTCATTCAGGGCATAACCCTGTGATAGGCACTGCGAGGGATATGAAAAAGCCATGGGGCCAACTCTTTTAAAGAGGTGTTAATTGGATTTTTCCCATATAAAACCCCCCACAGCATTTTATTTCCTAACTCTGCTTCTCACAGTCAACTTCATTTGCCCATTTAATGCAATTTGCTTCTCATGATAAGATTCTATTAAGTGATTATTAAGACATTCTGAGTTACTTCAGCCAAGCACATCTATAATCATTACCTACCTCCTGGGGGTGAGGCAGAGTATAATTAGTTAAAGCTCACGGTTACCTCCCAGAATCTGGAGCTACAAACAGAGACCATGTCCGCACAGCCAAGCCTGGAGCCCCACCCGTAGTCTAGCAGCAGGGCCACACAGCCTGCTCGTATTTAAATCACAGAGATCCAGGTTACGTGACAGTGAGTGATTGATCTGTGGAAATAACATACAGGAAGTTGGCTCCCTCTGTCATGTCCCTAAGGGTTGATTTCTTGCGGTTACTAAACCATATGATATATGAGTCCTAATCTTACTACCAGTAAAAGCACTGGACCAGGATCTCAGGCTAAGATGTTAAGAAAGTCACTGCCCTTGAGGAATTTATAATTGGTAAACGACACAAATGGTAATCCACGCTTCTGGCAAACGTTCATGATTACTCAAAAACCTAGTTGGTTTTGAGAGGGAGTGGGAGGCAAGGAAAGAGGAAGAAAGAGGGAGAATTTGCCTCTGAGTGGTTTAAATACGTCACTGATGAAAGTACTTGAGTCAAGTACCAAAGGTCCCGGGGCTCCTGGGGTGTGCTCTCTCTTGGCAGCTAGGTTGCTAGTCCACTGGAAGACAGAAGCATTGAATTACGAGAGGGGGGTGAAGTTGTGGTCAGGAACCTACCAACAGCTTCCCTGGCATGCCTAAGCTTCCCTGTTCCCTGCTTCAGTGGGCATGTGGACAATGAGGACAATGGACATGGGTGACGTTCCTATGATAAGGGATCAGGCTGAAAACCTGGAACAGGAAACACGAATTCATGGAGAGTGCAGCGCAGGGACATTTCATATAAGGGCCAAGAGCCCCACAAACCCCAGCAACTCCTCACTGTTTCTTTGCCTCACAGCACAACACAAGTATTTCTTTCCATAATGACTCCAACACACTAAGAGAAGCTTACAACACAGCTGCAAAGAAAGGGAATGAGCAACAGAGGATTTCCACCCAAAAATAAATAAATAAATAAATAAATAAATACTTGTAGACACTTTTATCAGTTCTTAAAATGATTAAAACCAGTTCTTAAAGTGAATCTTAAGTAATAAAATGCAGGAGGGCAATGTGTAGTTCAATATAAAGACATGTTCTCTCAAAATTTTCACTGCCTTCAAATGGATCTGGGGACCTTGAGAGGCGAGGAGTGTCCTCTGGTTTGGAGGCTGAAGCAAAGTGGGCGCCGCTATCTACGGGGAGCCTGCCAAGGGACAGCACATGTCGGCCTGCTGCACCTTCCATACAGCCTGAGAGCTAAAAACAGTTTTCACATTTTAAAATGTAAATTGTAAAATGTCCAAAGGTCTGTTAGCTTTTCAGTGAGAACTGTTGCTAAATTTTGCTTCTTGGCTTGCAAGCCTAAAACGCTTACTATCTAGCAGGTCCTCTGCAGGAAAAGTGTGCTGAGCCCTGCCCTAAGGGATTGCAGTTTCCCCACTTCCGAGGGGCTGGGATCCGAAGCACACCTCGTTTTCTGACAAGGCTTCAATCCAAGTAGCTCATGGCAAAACTCGCTCACTGTGGAGTAGACGGTCCCTGCAGGAGACACGGACCATCGCCAGGACCAAACCTGGAGCTGGTATTAGGGAATGCGTGTTAAGACACGCCAAGTACTGCGTTTCCTCCTCCTCTCCTCTTTCTTGCAAATTAAATTTGATACTTTCAGATTTTATTTGTTGGCTGGGAAGAAAGGCAACTCAATGAGCTCCAAGAGGCAAACATCAGGAATAGGACACATCAGAAACAGCAGTGTCGGATCCTAGACTTCCCCTGGCATCAGCACCAATGGGATATTCCCCAGGGCATCCCACCTATAAGGGCCGAGGGGCAAAGGTCGGGGAACATGTTATTTTTACTCTAGAAGAGAAATACCCTTTAGAAAATGAAAGTGCTCAAATTCCTCTAATTTTTTCCCTTTTTTTTTTTTTTTAACTTAGAGAGATGCCATCACCACCTGTTCTGTCTTTGCTGAGGGATTAGCAACCCTTGAAAGGCTCTGCTCTTCAGGCATGCTGGGGGAAGGAAGGCACGGGCTCATCTTTGACTATCACAGGTGTGAGGTGGCCATTTCAGGAAGTCGGTAAGACCCCTGGGTCTCTGGGGGGAGGAGGAGAAACAAAGGGGTAGAAAACCTGACACAGCCCAGTTAATCTTAGCTTAAGGTAATAAATTCCACTGCTCAGAGTTTGAGCCAAAAAAACATCAGTCTTCAGGGGATTTTTATCATCTCCAGGGACAAATAAGCATTTCGTGTTGGTTTTTAAAATGTGCACGCTTCTGTGTATGTTCCTTATGTCAGTGCGCCTGGACAACAGCAGGCCACTCTGGGCCAACAGCACGCAGCCTGTGACATTCAAAATCACACATGGGAAGTATTTTTAATTGTCTCAAGCAACTGCAAAAGCACTCAGGCGCGCGTGCGCACACAGACACACACACCCACCCACCCAGCTCAGTACTCTGGGACTTCTACCACTGCCTCCTCCTTTGCTGTATGTCCCATTATAGGGACACAGAAGCAACGTTTATTGCACAAAAAGGGCCAGACTGATGCCACAAGCCCTGCCTGGATTTTCCAGGTCTTTCATTTCAGAACCCCTGAACACAAAAGTAATGCCACACTGAATTACACAGGAATTTCATGGCCCAAGTCACTCCTGAAAACACAGTCTTCACCCCCTGTGGGTGGTTTCATTGTGACTGTTTTCATAAGCATCTGTGAGAGAGGCTAGAAATACCAAAACATCCTGGAGAGATAAACTGTGGTCAGGAACCTACCAACAGCTTCCCTGGCATGCCTAAGCTTCCCTGTTCCCTGCTCTCGCTTTCCCCTTCTCTTCCCGACCCTGCCCTTCAACGTCTTTTCTCTCACACACACCATCTCACGCGTCTCCTGGAGAATGGACTTGGACCACGTATGCAATGAGTGGCAATCTGGATGAACACATTTCCTGTGTCACCAAATCGTGTCTTCTCTCCAAGCAGCTCTCCTCTGCACCCCTCCCTCCTGAGGTCTTGCTTCACGGTTGGCATTCAGCTCCGAGTGAAGAGGTGGCGCTCAGCAGATGGCTGCAGGCAGTACCTTCCCGCAGCCTGGACGCCCACTCCTTAGCAGAAAGAGCCAGGGAGCGCCATATGCTGGAGCTGCCAACATTGCCAGCAGAAGGGAAGCTTTGTTCTTTTGTTGGGCTTGTTTTGAAAGGGGAACATAAATAATACACACCCACTACTCCTGCCCCGGCAATCTGGGCAGGGCTTACTGGCAGTCCTTGCAGAGGCTCCAAGGCCCTAATTGGCTCCCTGAACGTGGCCGGGTGCAAGTGCTGGCCTTGACCACTAGATGGATTAAGTCTGATTAATTGCCAACAGTAAATAGTCCTCCTAGTGCTTTTCTTACATTTAATCAGTGAATGAGCTTTTTGCTGAGACAATCATGTTTCCCTATAAAAATTAAGATATTTGTTTTCACACAAGCCACAAAGTTTCTCACAAAGTCAGTTGGAACAATGGCCATCCCCACCACCTTGACCAATGTGTGTTGGGGAAAACGGAGAGTGAGGTGTGAGGGCAAGGGGCGGGGAGGGAGGAGGGAAGGTTTGAGAGTTTAAAGGGGTGGGGAGGAGGGGAAGGCTGAGGTGTGGAGGTAACTGGAATGGGGGGGGGTTAAAATGGGAGTACACTGGGAGTGGGGGCAGATGTCCTCAAGGCTCTTGAGGAGTGTCATATGAAGGAGCCTGCAGGTCTGTTCTGCTATCAGCCAGCCAGGTTTGTTCCTCTTACAGAAATCCTACATGCTTCTCCAAGTCACTCATTTCAAGCCATGAAAAGTATCTGAAAGCCCTGAGAAGGCAGCACAGCCTTGCTCAACGCCTCCAGCAGTGCTGTATACATCAATTCTCAATAATAGCCATCGCATAACTAAGGGCTAAATGAACGACTGCTTTCTGGGTTAAATTCTTGATAGCTTAAAATGTTGTGGAAATATGTATTTGTTTTTGTTTTTTTAGTTCTCTCTACCCCCAACGTGGGTCTTGAACTCATGACCTGATATCAAGAATGGCATGTTTTTCCAACTGAGCCAGCCAGGTGCCTTTGGAAATACGTTTTATATGTACATATGTGTACATGTACTTGTGTGTCTGGGCATATGTATACAGAAAGGATCTAAAATAATCTAGCCAAGGTATTAAAAGTGTTTTATATGATTCATTGCTAGTCTCCATTTTATGTTTTTCTTGTGTAACTTTTGTTATTAGAAAAAGAATTAGCTTCATGTTGAAAAGAAAACACATAACATTAAACGCAAACAATATCAACCGTCATCAGTATAGGAACTACAGTTTAAAAAGAAACTCTGAGTGGGTGCCATGTGTCCGGACACTGTTCTGATTAGCTTACATGCATCACCTCATGTCATTCTCCTGAGCACACTCGTAAGTAGGAGCTATTATTAACCCCTTTTACGGAAAGGAAACCCACCAATGCAAATTATTTATGTTCTAAAACAGCATGTGTAATGCAAAGAAAAACAAATGAACACAACGTACAATTTATAACACTTTCCCGACAGTAGTGTGTAGCTGACAACTAGGCCCAGAAGGTACCAGCAACGTAATGAAGTCCCCAGAGTCACAGACCATGCCTGCCTCGCTGGGGTGTGAGAAGAATAGACAAGATAAAGAAGCCAACACTGTCCCTGGCTCTGAGCTGGGACTTAACAAGTGAAAATCAGGCCCATCCCCCGACCCCGGGTGTCTCCTGGATGCTTCTGGAGAATGGGACATCTCAGACCTGAGCTGCAGGACCTCAGAACAGGAACAAACACCAACAATAACAACAAGGTAATGAGTGTGAGACCCAAGTCTAGGCCAGGACTGTGGTGGGTGTTTTATCACGGTTCCCTCCTTCCGGTGCTCTGTCTACGAACTCTCCCCCTGCGGGGCTGATGTGAATTGACCCCATTGCCAATACAGTGACGGCAACTGGGATTTATGCAAACGCCGGGAGACAAGACTGAGGAGTGCCTTTTGAAGCATAACCACCCCCTAAAAATCCTGTTCCATGCCACTGTGGTGTCAAATGGAATTTATTAAAAAAAAAAATCTTTCAGAGTCAGTAATCCATATATGGTTGTCACCTCCATTAACAACTATTTGCAGAAAGTTCATGGATCATGTACTCCGTGAATAGGAGAGACAGCTGCAAGTTTTTATAGATGGTGGAGAGGTCAGGAGACCACGTTAATCCTGACTCTGCCACTCACAAACTGGGTAAAACAGGGCTTCAGTTCCTCCGCCGTACCATGGCAGAGGTGGCCGTGGACGGCTGCTGCTGGTTCTACCCTTTTAAGAGCCTGAGCTAACAAAGCCTTTGGAAACAAAGGGGCAGCGCAGCCTTCCTGGAGGCAGGGGCATGAAAGGAGTATACACCCGTGGATTCATAAAGCCCAAGCTCTGGAATGATGTCTGCGTGTGACTCAGAACAGACGTCTTAGAAGGGAGGAGTGTAAACTGGGTTTGGGGAAATGAAGGAAAGACACCTTCTGTTCAGGTGGCAGTGGGTTAGAGTGACCCAAGGTCACTCTTCACAAACCATCATCAGCTCTCCATTTGCTGCAGGAAACTCCTACTATGGCATTCAAGGCCCTTCCCATAAGGATTTCAGCCTATTTTCCTAGCCATACCCCCTACCCTGTCCTTATGTGACCTGGAACATGCCAGGAGCATGCTTTCCATCGTCTTGCCTGCTCATGCTCTTGCCCCTCTCTTTGGTCTTGATTCCTTCTTTCCCTTTAAGGGCCAACTGAAATATTACCTCTCCTGAGAGGATTTCCCCTATCTTACAAATTCCAGTTAGCTCCACAAAACCTCCCTTACATCCCTTTTGTCCCAATGCCTAGCACACTGCTATACACATGTAGGCATCCTACGGAGCTAAGTCCTTGAAATTTAAAGGGATTTCTGAATGAAGTTCCCGATCAGGGACTAATGTGCAGACTGGAGTTTCATCTTGCCTGGCAAACCTTGTCCCCTGACTGTGCAGAGAAGGATTCTGATGCAACATTTTGACCTAGCAGGCACAGGATGGTGGCTGATTACCGAAGTCTGCTGCTGTCACGGGAAGAGCGTGTCAGCATAGATGCCATTAAAAAAAATGATTTCACTAGAAGCTTCCAAAGGGCACATAACTTTTGTTGTTGTTGTTAACATAACATAATCCCGGGTGTTTATAATTTTTTGGTCAATATGTGCTTGGGTGTTAGGAGCCAGTGTCTCAGCTGTTGCCCTTCCAGCTGACTTTATCGACATTCAGCCCGTAGATTCAGCATGTATAGGAGTTCCTATTATCCATAGCTCTGGCTAAATAATGAGAAAAGGATCTTAAAAACAAAATGCGGCTGGATTAAATACCTTCCATTGATAATTGGACTTACGAAGGCATTATTATTATTTGAAATCTTAGTTTTCAATGTTCTAAGCCTCAAATGCTGCTGGTTATCTGCATAGCTAATTCCGCCTAATGCTGTCTTCTCTATTCAAGTAATAATGTTTTCTGGATGCTTAACAAGGAAGCACAGTCTGATTTTCATCTAGCAATTCAGAGAGCAAGATGCTCTTGCCATAAACCAGATATACCTCTACGCAGCCTTACCTGACTGGGTGCCCACAGCAGGGCATTGGTGCCCGAAGCTGGAGAAAAGTCCCCCGTCTTTGTTCACGCGCTTTCTAACGAGGTGGCTAACCTGAGTCAGGCAGCCCATGCGGTGCCCTGTGATCACAGTCAACTCAGGTAAAACAAGGAAAACTCCAGAATTAAGGCTGAAAGCAGGTTTTATGCACCTTGGGTTTTTTTCCCCCCACTCTCTCTGTAGGCTCTGAAAGTGATTATCTTCCCAAGCAGGAAACTACGGCAAAGGAATGCAATCCTTGTAAAGCCCAAGGGCACACAGCTTTCTCTAACCAGAAACAGGTCTCACAATGCAGAGAGGCCACCTGGGAGGTCTCCACTGCCGAGGGACAGGGGAGAGATCCAGAAAAGAGCCAGAATGCCAACACACTGCTGGAGGGGAGGCGGCTGCCATTTGAACTAATACTCTGAAAATCTCCTGCTGGGGAGAAACAGGGAAGTGCTAATGGATGTAATGAACCAAGACTCCCAGGAAGCCAGAGACAGCGAGCAGTCCCATCAGCTGAATCATTTAAAACTAGAGCAAGGAAAACACTTTGGAAGAGAAACACGCTGGGGCACTTCAGTGCGACCCAGGAAACGGGCAGGAGCCCCCAAATCAAGGGCATACTCGTCAGCCCTTTAGGTCTGAAAGAAGTTATTTTGTGTATTTCCAGCTCAGAGACTAGAGGTGGGTGCCTGGCTCCAAACAGGAGGCTCCCACATGCTTTAGGAAAAGGTCTGGGATGGGGAGGAGAGTTTACAAATGTGGACGGCAGTGGAGGGGAGCACAGAGGCCACAGGGCAGCTGAGGCTGTGTCCTCGCCCAGCCTCCCCTCCCTGCCTGCATCCACGGCGCCCTGACCACCCCATCCTTGTCTACAGGCATTCAGCTGGGCACCTGTGTCCCCCTCTGCCCCTGTGTTGGTTTCCTGAGGCTGTTGTAACCAACTACACAAACCGAGTGGCTTAAAACAAAACGCATTTCTCTTACAGTTCTGGAGGTCAAAAGTCCCAAACAGGTCATATATGGCTAAAATCAAGGTGTCGGCAAGGCTGTGTGTCTAAGGGAGAATCCATTTCCATGTCTTTCAGCTCCTAGAAGCTGCCTCTGTTCCTTGTCTCATGGTCCCTTCTTCCAACTTCAAATCTCTCTCTGAACCTCCTTCCTCCCCCACCCCCTTTTTCCTTAGGACGACCCTGGCAATTATATTGAACCCACCTGAATAATCCGAGTTAATCTCCCCATCTTTAGACCCTTAACTTAATCACATCTGCTAAGTGCTTTTGCCAGTGAGGTAACATATTCACAGGTTCCTGGGGTTAGGACTGGATATGTCTGGGGGACCATCCTTCTGTCTACCATAGTCCCCTCCAGTCTCACCTTAGTAGTCAGGATGGCCGAAGTGCCAGGATGAAGTTGAGCCAGATGGGACCCGGGGGGGATGGCAGGACTGGCCTTCTTTACCAGTTGGACTGTGTGGCTAGCAGCTCTTTATTCCAGCACGTTCCCCACCGGTCCCATCTAGCTCACGGTCCCCCTGACTCCTGAGCTGCAGTTTCTGGAACAGCCTGGCACTTCTGCCACCTTATGGGTAGAAAATTCACAAGGAGCTTGGACCCTCTGTCTCCACCCCTGGGCCCGGACCTCCTGAGCCTCTTCCCTCTTATGCCTCAATCTTGGCTCCTCACCTGGGGCTTGGCAGACGGAGAGTTAATAAGTTATTTTTCCTCACCCACTTGCTAGAAGAAGCCCTTGAATCACCATGACACCTACGGGGCATTTGAGTCCTGGCGTACCTTGTCTGAAATTAAAATGCATTTTCCAATGAGAGCAGCATTAAAAATCATGGTGGGGGGGAAATGACTGAAATTGTACTGTGCGCAAGGTACAGCACATGCTAAAGCAGTTTGCTGGGGGGCCGAGATCTGCCCTTCACCCTAAACTTCATTTCAGTGACAAAACTTCTGCTGAACAGCAGACATTCATCAGCCATCCCCACCTGCACGGTGGTTTTCCAGCCGCTGCAGGGCCTGGTCCACACGCATGCGTCCACCATCTCTCTGCCCGGTTGCTCCCTTCTCGGGGTGTTTATTATTTCAACAGTCCCTTCTGTTCCATCACCATGCTGGTGAGACACTGCACATGCCTCTTGCCTTCTAGAAAGAATTTACAACATCAGACCTCAATGGAAGGTGAACAGGAAGGGCAGGGAAATACAATTAATGGGCAAAGTTGTTAAACTTGATGCAGTCTTGTACAGCCGGTGAGGGAAGTAGCCGGTGGTGATTGAGTCTGGGCTCCAGATCAGACCTTCCCGAATTTTAATCCCAATTCTGACACTTCCAACTGTGTGGCTGGGGCAAGTATAAGTAAAAACTCCCCGTGTCTCCGCTTCCTTGTCTGTAAAAGGGAGATGACGATAGCACATGCCCAGCCCCGTCTGTCTTCCTTGCCTGCCTCTCTTCAGAAGCGGAGTATAACGGATACGTGTTTTCTCATCCCTCTTCGTAGCTGGAGTTGACACAGTTCTGGCCAATGGGCTGACAGGGGAAGTCTCTTGGGGAAATAATTTCTCTATAATAAAAGACGTGAGAGAAGATTCCTCTTTCTCTTATTTTCCTCTCTTTCTGCTTTGGAAGCTGTCATAGGAGACTATGATGTTTAGGGCTGCCATAAGCATGTCACCAGGGAAGACCAGGAGAATGTAGAGATACTCACCTGTCAGCCTGGCATCATCGAGCTCCTTGACTCCCTTGGAACTTCTCTCATCTCTGCTGATGAGATAACTAAATGACTCTAAGATTTAGGCCGGTGAGAGCTGAGTATTCAGATTCTTGTGACTGAAGATATTCTGATACGAATGTCTGTCTCAGGGGGGATCATTGTAAGGATTAATTGAGATTGTGCATGTCAAGTGCCTGGCACAAAGCTATCACTTCATAAACAGTAACCTATAATAATTAATACATGCAGAAAATACGGATCTATAGTTATTTGCTTTTTAGCTTCCTACTTTTCCATATCACTAACTTACTAATTTATGCTTGTGCTGAGAAATAAGGCTCTACTACATTTGTTGAGTGGTTTATATCCTTATTTGGGCTCCTAGAATAGGAGCTCCTCAAGGGCAGGGGATGTGTCTTAGTCATCAGTAAGCCCCATGCCTGGCACATAGGGTGCCCTAAGCGGATGTTCTTGGGTGGATGGACGGATGGATAGATGGATAGACAGATGGACAAGTGATAACCCAGAGTCTTTGCAGAATACCTTCTTATCCATCATCAGGCCTGGTGGCCTTTTTTCTGTATAACACCAAAACCTGAGCATCAGAATCAGACTCTTCTGGCAATCTGGCATTTTTGCTTTTAAAACCCTAACCATGATGTTTTACAGTCTACCAAGGAGGTTTCTACCTGAGTTAGGAATACAATGAATATTCTTCCAGCCCAGCATGAGCCAACCTGTCTTTTGCTTTGATGGAGCATCTAAATATGCTGTAAGGCTTTTATATGATATGGTGGGTTTTTTTCCCCAAGAGGAAAGAGATGATTTGCATAGAGTTTTAAGAAATTGCTTCCTGCAAAGAAAAAAATAACGATTTTTATTACACTCACAGGACTGCCACCCCAAAAAACTGTTCACAATAACCAACTTCTGTTGGGGCTTCTAGAAGCCAAGAGAATCTGATGTCTATGGCTGCAGTTATTGTCTCATATGCCAAACAGATTGCTAAATTTGGGAATAGATGTTGAAGCAAGGATTGAGGAACAATGCAAGATACTCATACAATGCTTCTGATCATTAGCCCAGACAACATCGCGTGTTCTCCTGTATAGGCCGAAATCCCTCGTCTATGCAAATGGGTCAAGGTGTGTGTGTGTGTGTGTGTGTGTGTGTGTGTGTGTTTATGTGTGCGCTTTTAGTCCATTCTTACCTCCAAGCTTTCTTTCTTATGCATTGAGATTTCATTCTCTAACTGTTGCCTCGTGATGGCCAGCACCAGTCGCCTCATTTTACTCTAGCTCATGTCTTTCCATACCCCAGTATCAGTTAGAAATTTCTTTTGGCTGCTGATAACAGACTGGCAATAATGTTTAATCAATATGTCGTTTGCAGGTAGGTGGTCTAGGCCCGGTTTGATGGTTCTCCAGTGTCAGNNNGAACTGAAGCTCTGGTACCTTTCTATTTTAGCATGTGGTTTCCACTTTGAGGCTGCCTTGTGTTTCGAGTTTGGTCACAATGACTCCAGCCATTAAGCCTGCCTTCCAGATAAGAAGCAGAAGAGAGGAAGAGAAAACGAGCACATTTCAACGACTTTTCCTCTTTAAGAAATCTTCCTGGAAGTTCCACCTAATAGCATCCATTTATATTTTATTGGCCAGAAGTTAGTCATTTGGGTGTAATTGTCTGTGAAGGAAGCTGGGAAATGTAGTCTTTTGGCTGCTATGTTGCCACCATGCACACACCTTGAGCTCATTACTGGGAAAGTAGGGGAGGATATATGTAGAACAGAAACAGTGTGTGCCTTACCCCATCTTTACTCTGCTTGTGCTCTTTCACTCCCAAGATCTGAGTTCTGACCTTTGATCTGTTTTGGGTTTTGGTTCTCCCTTAAATCAGTGTTTAGCTTTTAATGCTTATTACCTATTCCCTATATAGAGAGGCCACTTGTGGTGTTGTGAGTGATACATTTCAACCAGAACAGACTGAGCTTCTCTAGGCAGCCAGGTGGTATTCTCTCTGTTTAAACAGAAGCCTAATGCCTCCAGGGTAACCTGCCATTATTGTCAACACCATCAAAGACAGATATAGAAAGAGGCAAACAACCTATTGATTGGGGCTTTACCATGTCCCATTCAATCCTTCCAACAAACAGCCCTGAGAGGCAAGTGTGATTATTAATCTTCATTTTATAGATGAGGAAATCAAGGATCAAAGAGGTTAAGTAAGTTATGCAAGATCTCACAACTGTGAGAATTTAAACACAAATGTGTTTTATCCCAAAGCCTTTCCTGCTATATGTTTAAGTAACTTCTGTACTGTGTCCCCAAAATGAAACTAGGCCCAAAGTAGAATGCACAGATGTGAGGGATCTGCCCCAGAAGACACCAGCCCAGCTTGGTTGGGGTCACTGATTTCAGAGGCTGCTCTTGGCCCTTGGCCAATCTGCATGATGGAAGCAGGAGGGGCAGGGGAAAGGTTCACCACTGTCTGGTCCTCAACCTCAGTGCTGCCAAACTTCCTTGCCATAGTGGCACATGCAAAAAATAATAATAATATTTGTACAGCACGGGGCAACAGAGGCTGACCCAGGCCCCCTCCGACCAGAAGTTGAGGGGTCCACGTCTTGTCTGGCCCCAGGCCTTTTCTCATGCTGTCCTCTCTGCCAGGAGCATGAATGTCCTTCTTCTGTCCCAGGCTCTAATCCAAGATCCACATAGCATTGAGTTGGCCTGTCTCTTCACGCTCCTCCTGTCTGTGACAGCTCCTCAGTCTTCCCTAGTCTCCCATGACCTTGATACTTCAGAGAGGACTGGTCAGTTACTTTTGCAGGGTGTCTCTCGCACTGGGTTTGTCTGATGTTTTCTTATGATTAGTTTGAAATTATGCATTTTTATCAAGAATGCCTTAGAAGTGATGTATCCTCAATCATATCAGGGGACACATGACGCTAGTGCGTCATCACTGGTGATGCTGACCATGATCCTTTGGTGAAGGTGATGTCGGCTGGATTTCCCCACTGTAGAGTCACTGTTTTCTCTTTGTAATGGGTAAGTGTCTTGGCAGAGATACTTGGAGACTATTCAAATAACATGTTTCCTTTCAAACTTCTGCATGGAATGTTAGCATCCATCTGTGGATCTTGCCTGTAGTGTTTTAAGGTGATCCTTTATGTCCCTCATTCCCTCACTTATTAGTTGTAATTTTTCTGCAAAGATTTGTCCCTTCCCCATTTACTTATTTATTCATCTATTTATTTATATCCGTGTTGACTCATGGATAGTTACTTCATTCTACGAATTTCATCCAGTACTATCATTATTTATTTTGCTGCACAAATTGTCCCAGCTCTGGCTATTGGAACCTCTCTCATGTTAGCTCTTATGCCCTTTTGACATGCTATTGTCCCTTTGTGGGTTCTTCCTTACTCTCTGACACACCAAAATGCCCCAGATTCATCCTGGATTTTCCCTACCTCAGTCCTACAATCAACCACTCTTCCAAAGGAGCCCTGGTTCCTTTAATTGGAGAATGGTTTTTAGAAAACAAGATCTGGATGCTAGGTAGCAGTCTCTATGATTATAAGATAACTTAGAATCAAAATATGATTCCAATTTTAGAGATGAGAAGTATAGGGATTAGCGAGGTTACATGATTCACAATGTTACACAGAGCAGAAGTGGCAGAAAAGTTCAAACCAGGGCAGAGCTTGCATTCTGAGCCTTTCCAAGAGTGCAAGTGCCGCATTTAGTATAAATATGAATTACTATGTAGAAGAAAAAGTACAACTGGGCCAAGTAAATGTGATTTCTGGTGGATGGAGTGTCATATAAAGTAGATTTTATATATAAAAACAAACTTGGCATCCAATAAGTATTGTTGGATTGATTTTGTTGAATGAATCATCATTAATATCAAATATTTCTTGGCCTCTGTGAAATATCCTATTGTTCGTTATGCTTTAATTCCTTTCTGGAACATAGTAGGGTATATGTGAAGTAATAAAGAACATCTAAAGGAAATACAATGGCAGCTTCACTTTCTGGATCCCCATAGTCTGGGACGGAAACCTGATGGTGGGGTTTACCCTCCCTTTGTCATGTTGCTTTAGTAAGCCAGGAAACCAAGGCTTAGTGACCTGAGTTTGGCAAGTGGTGAGCAGAATGAAGAGAGAATTGAGGTCTCCAGGCTGGTTCCCACCTGCCTTCGACTCTCATGATCTGACCAGGGCAGGACGACAGCATCCCCAGACAATGAGCATGCATGGGCAGGACCACAGAAGAATTCTCTGTACCTTGTGACCCAGGCCCTTGGGGCATCTGAGAGGCCTGTCCACACCACTGGGAAGAGACCCAGCAACTCCACTTCCTTCCGGCTCTCCATGTTTAATCCTCAATACTGAACCAGCTTCCTGCTTCAGTAGTGGCTAAGAATCCAAGACAACAGGAGGAGAAAAAGGAAAACATGGTGGTTTGACTGAATGAGATTGATCCAGAGGCAGGAGATGTGATTTCTAATCCCAGATTTGCACTAACTGGTTGTTTACACCAAGCAAGATCTTTTATCTCTCTGAGCTCCTCTTACCCGGCCTTAAAATGATGCGGTCAGACTAGATGACCTCTAAGGCCCTATCCTGCTTTGAAATTCTTGGAAGCTATAAATTCCTTTCAGAATTTCCCAAAAAGGGCCTTGCGCCACCCGCGGACTCATTGGTAGAACTCTTGCGCCATCTAGTGGTCACTCCTGAGGACTCTTTCTCCTAAATACCTTCTGCTCTCAAATGAAGCAAAAGAACAAAGCAAGTTCAGCCCCTTGCAGGAGTGCGTCAAATTGCCAGCCCTGGGAGACACACATGTTTAATTCATGTCCTAGGAAGATATTTTGTGCGAACACACTACTTCCTATAGCAAAGGCTCTGGTGTGGTGGGCATGCGTTTACAAAGCCAGGCTCCTGATGTTAGGAACACCCAGTGAGGTGCCCTGATAAATGCAATCGGGAGGAGGTGTGCTTGGGTTACTCCCTGTGTGCTCATCTGTTACACACTGGCCCTTATGCTTTCTGCTGCTCCCCAGTTAACACTCATTAAGCATGCATGTAGTGCTTGCAATCTGAGCCTTCACCCTGCTCTCAGAGCCCGCCTCCAGACACCTGCAGCAGAAAGAGGAGGGAAGGACCCCTTGGGTCTCTTGCTGGCCTGGAACTATCCTTCGTCATTTGGTACACCTTTCTGGGTTTTCTCTTTTCCTGAAACTCTCATTCAAATAAAGATCATTTCTGAAGCCTGCCTGACCCCAGCTGGAATCACCTGAGTCATCCTAGGGCTGTGGTGCATTTAACCCACACATCCTGGCATTTGCCAAATGTTGCCATCAATCCCAGAGTGACAGCCACTGCCTGATGCTCATCACTCCTCTCATGCTAACTGCTGTTTAACTGGATGTGCCACATCTTTTGCTTTTAGCTTCTCCATCCTGGTGAGGCAAGTACAGACAGCATTATTGGTGCCCATTGTACAGGCAAGAAAACCAAGAACAAAAATGGATTATGGGACTCTCTCTAGGTATGCAAACAGGGAGTGGTGGAGTTACAATAAAATGAAGGAGTTCTGATTCACTGTTCAATTATGCAGTGTTTGGAAATTTGTTTTTTATAGTCTCAATGAGGGGCCACTTGTTCATTAATTTTCACCACAAACGCTATTGAGAACCGTTAACTGCCTGTACCTGAAATAGCTGTGTATGTGTACGTGTGTGTGTATGTGTGCGTGTGTGTTTCCCTTGCCACCCAAGACAATGGAGTCAGTGGGTAGAGAGCATTGTGCTGGAAACCAGAAAAGCTGGGTTTTTGACGTGGCCACTGCCAGGCTGGGGGTCCGGGGAAGTCACAACTATTGAGGCTTTCATTTCCTCATCTGTGCAATAAAGAGGGACATTTCTGATTTGGGGTGTGCTTTGATATCTTTAGCCCTGGGTCTACCCAGATAAAACAATTCAGTGAAGTTATCTTTGCCTAGTAACTAAGTATCATTCACCTGGCCAGTCTACATTGTTCAGGTAGGTTTATTGCTTTATTGATAAGGTTGGGTGTTTTGTTTTGTTTTGTTTTTGGAGTGACTTGGCCTGTTCTTGGTATAGAATTCCATTCCCAGGTTATAAATTTCATCAGGGTGGCGATGGCAAATCAGTTTCATCTTGACTGCTTTTCAAATCAGTGAGCAATGGCTGTCAGGAGTTCTGCTAAGGTTTCTGAGCCTATGTTCTAAGGTTCTGTGGGATGGTGATTGATTAGCCATGTCTGCACTGGGCATGGGCTGGGAAAATGCGGAGGGTAAGGGCTGTATCTATGATAGTAGTGAAGAATTTGAGAGGGGCAAGGGAAACCATGTTGTGCTCACAGGCACAGAGGCATTTGGAAGCAGAGCTGGGATGGGAATCCAGGCCTCCCCCCTTCAAGTTCAACTACTTCCCACCGAAGTCTCCTTCCTTATTGGTTGTCATGGCAATCAGGGGCTTGGAAGATGCTTTTTGATGACGACGACGATGATGATGATGATATTAATGGTGCTGTGGCAGCAGGCTCTCTGCCTGAGCAGTTGTGTATACTCCATAGATGTGTTTCTTCCTTTCCACAGGACAGAAGGCTTAACACTTGATAGGACATTGGCCAGATGCCTTTAATAAATGCTCCAAAGCTTCATTTGCTCTGTAAAATATGCCTTTTTCCTCCTGGCCAGTCCCAAGAGACTCCTAAAGGATGTACCTTCATAAGTGACAGGTAGGAGCCAGAGAGGATCCCAGGCTGCGGGTGGGAGGATGGAGGGGAGCTGAGGGCAGCGGGACAATGGGGCCAGCCTTCTCGGCCTCACGGAGAGCCATCTGAATGAACAGTGATGGCTTGTGGCCTTCCAGATGGCAAAGGCATGGGCCCAGAGAAGCCGGCCGTGCAGGGCTCCCCACCCAGAGGGGCCTGCTGTACCGTGAAGGAACATTCTGTGTCCCTTGGCTGGCAGCGAGGGCACAGCCTATCAGCCTCCCCTGACTGCGCACCAAGGGCCCTGACGGCTTCCTCACGGGGCACCCCGGAGCTTCTGCCCTGAGCCGATGCCTTGGCTTTCTGTTCCCACAGAGCAGCCTTGCCTGCGGCGCTCTATCCACCCTTCTCAGCTGGGTGGCAGCGCTGCTGTCCTGAGCTCTGCAGGGAGCCTCCCCACGGGGCCCAGGAGGGAGGATGATGCCTAGGTGGAGAAGGTGGCCTGGCTCTGGGCATAGAAGAATTGTGGGGCCTATCCAGGGCCCTGGAGCCTGAATGCCCTTTTGTTTGCAAAGAAATCAATATATCAATATACCCTTTAAAAAAGCATCCATATTGCCAAAATTCCAGGTAAAAAGGGTGCAACTGACATGTTGCTAGGGAGGAATTCCTCAAGCTCTTTGGGCCATGAACTGTCTCCAGGTAAGGCCTGGGCCTGGCTCCTAGTGTAGACGGAGTTTCCACCAACACACACCCCTCTCTTTGCAGGCAGGCAATTCCACAGTGAGGAATAACCAAATCCAAGTCTCAGAGCCATTAGAGATGGGGCTCTGGATCCTGGCTTCAGGTGTAGGAAAGGCCTGGGCTTTTGGGAGCATTATGCCTTGCAGTCAGTGCCTCTGGGCAAGGTCTTTCCTTCACCTCCTAGGATCCTCCTTGGTTCAAATGCAGGACCTCTGATCTAAGGATTTAACCGCCTTCACAGGCCCTGAGGCTGACCGGCCAAGAAATCCAATGACAAAAGAAACCCAGTTGCTACTCACCAAGGTACCTTGTCTTTCCTCTGTAAGACCATTCCTTTCTTTGCCACCATTAGCATACATTCCTCAATCACGAAGCCTCAGAAGGCCGGAAGCTTACAACACTTGCAAGGACCATCGCCACAGGGTTAGCAACCAAACACAATCTGGGTCCTGAGGGACCTTAAAGCACCATCAGAGGTGAACTTGTTATCAATTGGCTGAGATGTGGAACTAAATTTCTGTCTCCAAGAATTCCAGGGAGGGCCTTGTAGGAGAGCAGCCAACACTCCATTGTTCAAGGCTACACTGAATCCCAGCTACTTGAGCCATCCTTACCCTCGGGACTGGATAAGGAAATTTCTGTAAGGATTCCTGATCTACGCTCCCATGTCAGATTTCTTTGTACACCTGGCCTTCTATCACGCATTTCTTGGCATTTTACTGCAAGGCAGATCCTATCCCTGTGCATATAAATACTCGCTGTCACTCTCAGGAGGAAGGAAGGGTCCTCAGACAAATAAGTGAACAACTTTCTACTCTGCTCCAGGAACTGCACCAGGCTCCGGGGACCGTGTGGGTCCGCAAGAGAACTTTAGATGGGGTGGCAGTGGGAATCAGTACAAAATGTTACAGGTGACATGTCAAAAGTAAGTACTGCATTCAGTGGGGGCACAAAGCAGAAGCAAGGGGGAAGAGCTGGAAGAAGGAGGGGGGAAGCTTCGCCCACACCTGCAGTTGTTTGGGGGAATGAAAGTTACAACGTGAGCTCTTCCAGATGCTCTTACACCTGCTTGTCAGGCTTCAGTCCTCACAGTCACAGAGGTCTGCCTGCCCAGTCTGCTGGGGACCAGCATCCGGCGCGTGAATCGTATTCTTCAAGCTCCAGGGAAATGGTTAAGACAACAGATTGCCAGCATCCTAATCTTCCACAGTTATCCTAATTTCTGCTATATTTGTCCGTAAGAGTATAGCTGTCTGAAGAAAGGCCACTCTTCTGGCACAGTCTTGCCCGGGAAATCCCAAACAGATGTTTTCTTCAATAAGAACTACGTTTAAGAAACTCTCCAAGTTGGGGCTACAATAAATAAATAAAAAGAAGAAGCAACCCATCCACAGCCAGAGACTGAACACCACCCAGGAAATCCAGCTAGGTTTGTCCAGTGGGCCACAAACTTGTGATTTGACATGAAATGATTAGGGAAAAACATTGCACTGCACACTGCTGGGCCTACCTCACATCATCACGACAGTCTGGGTTCTCCCTGCATGATTTGGTTCTTTTTTTTTTTTTATGTTAGAGAGAGAGAGAGAGAGAATGGGGGGAGGGGCAGAGGGAGAGGGAGAGAGAGTCTCAAGCAGACTCCACGCTGAGCATGGAACCCAATGCGAGGTTCAATCCCACGACCCTGAGATCATGACCTGAGCTGAAATGACAAGTGGAACCATTAACAACTGTACCACCCAGGCACCCTGGGGTAATACAGTTCTTAATGACTGCATTCATTCATGCGCCCTATCCAGTAGTTACTATAGACAGTTACATTTATATAGCATATATATTAACATGGAAAAACAATGTCTACGGCACAGACGATAATTCACAGTTACGGACCGAAGGCAACTTCTACAATCCTTACCTTGCCAATCTCACTGCTCAGTGTGGATACAGAACAACTCGATTCTAACATGAAGTATCAGAATTGTAAGGTCAGGGTAGAGTTCAGCGAGCATGCTCTTCTTTTTGCTATTTGTTATTTTATCTAACTATCCTTCCCTCTCGTTTGATGTCTCTGCTCTCTGCAGGCTTTGCGAAACACACATCTGCTTATTAGAATCTCTGAAAGTGCTTGGAATTTACAAGCCTTGCACTTTAGAAAAACTCCATGCCCTCTGGAGCAGCCTCTAAGTCAGAACCTCCACTAGTGGCTCTGAGGTGCCTTACTAGGTCTAGTTCGCTCTCTGCCTGGACCTTAACGGGAGGTGTGAAACCTCGGTGAGGCCGTGCCAGGGAGTTTAATGCTCCCTGGGCCTCACTTGCTCTGCCTTCCCCGAAGGCCGCAGTTGAGGAGGCAGCTCTTTGTCCACACAGCCCCTTACTCCTCCCCACCAGCTGCCAGCTGCGGGCCCTCACGGCAGGAACACAGGTAGCTGTACGTCAGCGGCAACCAGCCAGGGCCAGGAGCAAAACCCACTGTGCTTTTATTTATTGAAAATCACGGGATATGTGCTGCCATTAAAAAATAATTCGTGAGTTTAAAAGCAGTAAACTATCCATTGCTACAGGTTACTTTTAAGACATGTTTTTTTTTTTGTCGGTGAGGAAGTTGCACCACCCAGTAATGATTCCTGGAGGGAGGGTGGGAGGGAGAAGGACAAGGATGGGAAGCACACCAGGGAGGGGGACCCCCTCCTCCCCGGCAGTCACTTCAGGCTATAACTTTCGGAGCAAAGAATGGCTGAGCCGGTTCGGATCCCCTCCAGCCTGGCCTGGTGACGACTTTACACTTCAGGGCTGCAGGGCTCACTGGAGCACAGCTCAGAGGCTCCGCGGGTCAGGCCTTCTCGGGCACTCGGCTGGAGGCTGCTCCCAGATACACTCGGCCGCTCTGGTGCCTGACCTCGGGTTTTGGGTTGCACCATTGTATAGAATCACAATCTATTTAGAAGAGCTGCGCTGTACTCACCTGCCTTCATCACGTATTTGCTTGGTCCCCTCCACATGGCAGACACTGCTGTAGGCACGGAGACTTCAGCAGTGAACCCAGCATAGTTGCCGTCATCGTGGGGCTAGCGTTCCTGTGGAAGCAGACAGGCCAGAAACAGATAAACACATTACTGTAGAATACAGCATCTGATAGTGACCCGTGCCAGGGAGAGCACAAAGCAAGGAGGGAGGATATGAGCTGCTCTGGGTGGGGCCGGGGAAGGTCTGCCGATGACTGCCCTTTGAACACAGGGTCCTGAATGCAGAGCGTGTCAGAAAGAACAGCAGGTGCTCAGTAGAAGGAGGAATCTGGCAAAGGGTGCTGTGTTATGAAATGCTTACTATGTGTGTAATCAAGCATTTTGCATACCTTGTGTGCTTCTTATATGCGCCGTCTCATTTAATTGTCACAACAGTCCTATGACACAGGTACAACGATTCTCCCATTTTACAGATAATGAAACAGAGGCCGAAGGATGACCTAGTTTGCCTCAGCTCACATACTTAGGACATGGCAGCGTCGGGGCTTGAGCTTGGGTCTAGTCTCAGTCCAAATGCTCACGTTCCTAACCTCTGGGATCTCCTGCTCTGTGCTGCTGTGTTGGAGGGCACTCCCAGACCCTCAGGGCTGAGTGTGGAGGAAAGTATACTTTTGAAGCTGTGTGTTGCCTAGAAGATGCTTTGCTCATCATGAAAACCACTTCCTTGTATGATTGTTTTCTTACTTAGAAATATTGTTCAGGGCACCGGGGTGGTTCAGTTGGTCAAGTGTCTGCCTTCTTCTCAGGTCATGATGCTGGAGTCTTGGGATCATGCCCTGCATTGGGCTCCCTGCTCAGCGGGGAGTCTGCTTCTCCCTCTCCCTCTGCCCCTGGCCCCCTGCTTGTGCTCTCTCTCAAATAAATAAATAAAATCTTAAAAAAAATTAAGGTTCAACCAAAGTTGCTTTTTGGGTGGCCTCCTGAGTCTTTGTTGCTTCTCTTTTACAAGGTAAATGTGGTTGCTACCAGGATGCCCATGAATGCCACTCTGGTTAGCTTTATTTCAGGGCTTCCTATGGGTGCCAAAAAGTTGCACAGCTCTTTCAAGAACCTGATGTGTGGGACTCACATGTGTAAGGTTGCTGCACTCTTATGGCAGCCCTGAGATCAGAAGTGATTATAAAAAGATAGCCATCTCAGTGAATGGTTCATCCAGCAGAACCACATGGACACGGAGCAGTTTGGTAAAAAGAACAGCAATTTGGAATCAGTAGCTTTGCAATTTTACAGAGTCAAACAAAAATTAAAAAATCCGCATGCTCCTGAGCAGGTGAGTCAGTAATCCTCTTGGAGCCTCAGAGTCCTCATCTATAAAACGGGATAATCATGCCAACTTCTTTCCAGCCTTTTCAGCATTGACAAGAGAATATCCACAAGACAATATGCTTCTTGTAAAGAGCTCCTTCATCCCTCCCCCAGAAGAGAAGAGGAAACACATTAACAAACAAAGAGCCTGGGTGCAGAGCTTGATTCCTGTCTCCTAGATGTGAGAAGCCTGGATGCTATGAAATCGTTTTGGAATTTATCCAGGCCCAAATGATAGTTCCATGTGTTGGCTCTTCTTACTGTCTTGGGGAGGCAAATCAAGGTCATTGAAGGATATGCCTCCAGGCAGAAGTAGGACAGAGAGCACCCTGAGTCAAGATGAGTGGGAAACGATCTCAATATACACATTTGGACTATAAGAAGCCCCAAATAACCCAAATACAAATATCCCTCTGGGTAGCTGTAGTAAGGTATGGATTGTAAGGTATGGATTGTAAGCTATGATTAGTAGTAAGGTATGGATTTTGAGTCAATCCCTTTGAGTTCAGATGATGACTCTGCAGCTTACCAGCTGTGTGACCTTAAGTGACTTAATGGCCATCTCAGTACCTTAATTCACTCTTTGTGAAAGATGTACATGTAAAGATGAAAGATGAAAAATGTAAAATGGATAATAGTCCCTACCCCAGGATTACTGTGAAATTTTAATAAGCAAATGTGTACACGCGCATGCGTATACACACACACACACACACACACACAAAGAGTCCCTGACAAATTAAGCAACATTTCACTGCTGGCTATTAGTATAAGGAAGGGACCCGGTTCAGGGGGGAAAATTCCAGGCCATGAGAAAGATGCTTCACTTAATTATCCAGGGAATGTCATTCTCCAGGAAAAACAGGCCAAAATGTGCCAGGGAAGGCAGCTCTGCGGCTGAAGATGCATGGTGACTCTCGCTTGGGTGCTGGTGAAAGCGATGCTCCGTGCCGTTCCAGTCACAGAGAGCAGGAGGGATGTTAGCGTACGCTGCATTGTTGCTAATTAATTTCTCAAGGGCTGCCGTAATCAGGAGGCTCATTAATGTGTTTCAGGCTGCCTTTCATTTAGAGAACCAACGAGTAGTAAATGTAAATGCGGTGCACTTAGAAACCTTAGAAATCATTCAGCGCTGTAGTAGGAGGGGGGGAAACCCTGCTAATGTCTCTAAGGAAAAGAAAAAAACCCACAAGGGCTTCTTTAATCACATGAAAGAGGAGCAATTCTAACTCCACAGCAGCAGAGGCTCCCTGTGGCTTTTCAAAATATTATCATTTGGACCTGGCTGTCCCTCTGCTCTTGTACAATGTTTAAAGATGCCATGCTCTATCCATATTGATACTCTCCCCGGCAGGGTGCTTAATCCTGACAGGCAGATTCCAGGGGCCAGGGCTTGGCAGGGCCCTGGCAAAGGAACTGCCCTGAGCTTGTGGGGACATGCAGCAAAAAAGGTCCCCAAGCCCCTGCCTACAGGAGGCTTGGCTGCTGGGTCAGGCGGGGGCACAGGCCAGTGGTTTCTCTAATTCTTCACGGCCAACCTCAGGGTTACATGTGCCCCCTTCACTCTAATCTTGACCTCCCCTGAGGTGGTGCTCGAAACAGTGTCGATTCGTGCTCTGAGAACTGAGCATGTTTCTGGGGCGCCTGGGTAGAGCAGTCGTTAAGCGTCTGCCTTCGGCTCAGGGCGTGATCCCGGAACGTCGGATCGAGTCCCACATCGGGCTCCTCCGCTGGGAGCCTGCTTCTTCCTCTCCCATTCCCTTGCTGTGTTCCCCTCTCTCGCTGGCCATCTCTCTGTCACATAAATAAATAAAAAAATCTTAAAAAAAAAAAAAAAGAAGTGAGCATGTTTCAGAGGACTCCTTTCATGGACCTGGCTGCCTTCTTCTTCCCAGTTATTCCCACTAAATAAATGAAGTGCTTAGAACAATGCGCCGCTGATAACCCTCTATAAGTGTTTATTATTCTCATTGTGATTCTTATTAACCCTGCTGGCAGGGTTCCGGGGGTTCTGTCCCTCCAGTTTTCCCCACAGGGCTTCCTGACCAGGTGGTCACAGCCAGCCATAGCATCTTGCGCTGTGACTCAGCCTCCATCCGTCTTCTTTCCCCATCCCCGTGTCTGATCCACTTAGGTCAGTAACAACTACTCTCATTTTATCCCCCCCCACTGTAGGGGAGCGTGCCGTGCCTGGGTCTACACACCCCCTCAGGAGAAGGGCATGCCTCCGGTGGGCATGGAGGTTAGGGCACAGAAGGCAGAGCTGGCTGAGTAATCTGTGACACATCACACTCCTCCCTGAGGAAAGCAAACATTCAGTCCCCTACCACATGTATAGCCCCACTGTACCCTATCCCCACCTCTCCCAGGGGACCCTGACTATAAAACCCTCAAAGGGACCCCAACCAACCTTTCCTCTTCAGTTCAACATCTACTGAGCACCTACTATGTGCCAAGCTCTATGCCAAGTGCTAGGGATACAAGATGAGTAAGACGTGTCTCTACCCTTAGGGAACATAGAGTCTGGGGATTAGACTCTATGGAAGCACAGAGGAGGGCATGTAACTCAACCCTGGCTTCCTGGAAGAGAGTGGCCTGACTTGATCACTAAGGACAAGAGTCTGCAGCAAACGGGTGATGTGCTCAGTTTTACCTCTTACTTGCTCCTTATTGTACTACTCCAGAGGAAGCCTCTTGAGAACACTAACAAGTCAGGCTATAAAGAGCATAGTTTTATAGTCTGGTATTCCAAGGAGATGTTCGAGCCATATTGGATCCAAGTTGCTCCTTTGTTAAATTAATTTGATAACGGGAGTACTTGGGTGGCTCAGTCGGTTAAAGGTCTGCCTTCGGCTCATGTCATGGTCCCAGGATCCTGGGATCAAGTCCTCCCATTGCATCACATATGGCTCCCTGCTCAGCAGGGACTCTGTTTCTGGCTTTCCCTCTGCCCCTATCCTCTCCCACCCCGTGCTCTCTCAAATAAATAAAATCTTAAAAAAATACTAATTTGATAATGGAGATCTAATCTTGAGATACTGGGCTGAAAGTTTATAGGGTGAAATTTTCAATCTCTACCTTAGTTCCTAATCTGTAAATAGAGCTTTTGACTTTGAAATGCCTTCTCTTCCACAAAGACTTCCTATTAACAAGGGTTTGTTGCTGCCTCCTGCCCTTAACCCCCTACAATGCATTGTCACAATTGGGAACATGCCCCAGCACACTGGAGTACACAGTCCCATGTGTACATTTATGGGTCTATATCACAATTGTGGCCTGGACTTGAATCAGCTTCTCAGATGCAAATGCATCATGTTATAAGATAAAGAAGAATCTTAGTTCCCGGCTTTGACACAAATTGGGCCAAGGCTAAGTTCAAAGTGTTTATTGTAACATCTAGTTTTAAACTTGAATCATGTTTCACTCTTTAAGATATTTGCATCATTTTAATGATTTTTCTAAAAGTGAAATAAAATAACGGGTAAAGTGCTTACAAATGCTTTCCCTTCAGTAAGCTCTCAGTAAGGTCACCTATGTTCATTATTATTACCAGAGATAGTTATGTTGAAGACTCAAGTCATTGAGTAAGGTAGAGATTGAAAATTTCACCTCTAGAGGTGGAGAGAAATTGATCTGTGAGAAATGAGTTTGGCCTTTTCTTATGTATATTATTTTGGTCTCTCTGAACACCTGTATTGTTCTTTAATGTTTTGTGTTTATGTCTGGCCCCCTAATTAGACTTAAAGGACTTTGAGGGCAGTGATCTTAGTTTTCTAGTTTATTTCCCTCACAGCACTCAGCACCATTCCTTGCATATAGCAGACATTCAGTAAATGTATCTAGATGCATTCATTGATGGGCTCGATGCATACAAGGGTGTGTAGATGAATATTAAAGTGTTAATTACCAAAATAGTGGGCATCATCTGCTCCATGGTCCTTTTCTTTGCCACTGCTTCTCAGTTCAGGAAAGTGAGTCGGAGGAGGTTAATCCTGGGTGGAGAAACAAATCCAAAATATTGTAAACTACACCAGTTGACCGGTTCACACACCTCAACATACCATCTCTTCCTCACACTACACACTGTCCCTGCAGACCTCCTGATCGTCTCTGACCTCCAGGCTCAAGGCCACCAGATGTGGCAGCAGTCTATTGTACTAGGGTGCAAATGACTTCTTCAGAGTTCAGGAGAAACACCCGAGAGGCAGCCTGCTTCCTAGGTCACCCGCTGCAAGCTGGGGCGAAGTGGGCTGGCTCCATCCTCCCTTTCAGATAATAGGCCATTCAGTCTGAGGGAGAGAAATGAATCAGCAACCCCAGGGCTATTGGAGCGGCCCAAACAGCTGCCAGCTGGCCGGCCCATTTCAAACAACCAATTAGTATGAGCACCACAAGTTGATTTGAGCAAATCCAGGCAGCTCTCCGTGCAAAAACTAGAAGGGCCCACATGTCTGTGTGGAAAATGAAGTTGTTTCACCTTCCCTGGCATTGTTCCACTCCAAGGAACAAGCTTTATTTCTCTCAAAACTTGGCTTCCCTTGACTTGCCAGATGAAAAATGATGTGAAGTTATTGAAATCATCTGCTAAGGGAAATGAATCCAAGCTCAGTGAAAGAGATTTTGCTGCTTTTTCAAAGCACATCAGTCAGCCTGTCTTATAAAGAAAATAGAATGTTGTTTCCAGGTAAAGACGGTAATTATTTCAATTAGCAATCGTATTCGATGTAGAAGGTAATGAGGAATAACGATGCCGGACCCAGCCCGATGCTGGACCCAGCCCAACGATTCATTACATATGCTTCTTTTTCCTTTCTAAGGTAGCAAACGAACAGACTGAATTCTGCTGTGGGATGACAGAGACTACCCCAGTGTGGCCTGACTCATTATTCATCCTTTGCTGCCTGATGAAGAGGCAGCACAACTCTGGAGAATACACAGACATGAGATGCCAACAGTGCCCAGTCCACCCCTGATCTAACACTGCCTCTGGTGCACAGAGACCCTTGTGGACAATGGCAAACCTTGAGGTTGTGTGGTGGTTAGTGAAACAATCATTTGCTGATATTTTTAACTCTATTGCTGAAATGAAACAAGGAAATCCCAAGGATCTAGAGTATTTTTATTCAACACCATCTTAGACCATTCTTTTGATTTTAAACATATGCATTTCTAGAATGGAAGGAAGGAGAAGAGAGGGGGCAGGAGACAGAGTGACAGCAGGGCCACCTTGCTCTGGGAAAACTTTGACCAAACTGGGTTAATATGGCAGAAAAGACTGAGGCAGCTGATAGTCTTTTTGCAAATGTAGCACATTTGAAGTTTCTGCTTTGATTAGTGCCTCTCTGTGTTATCTGAAAAGTCTATCATGAAAGCAAGAACTGACAGTACTTCACGGAGTAATTGACAATTCCTTGATTAGAGTGAGAGATTTAACACATATTTCTTAGTAACTGATAGATCAAACAGCCAAAAATATTCAGCAAAGGTATAAAGATTTTGAACAACATAATTAACAAGTTTGATGTAAAGGACTTATATAGAGCACTGCACTCACCACTGGAGAATATGCTTTCTTTCCCAGACCAGATATTACATTTATGAAAACTAATGATGAAGAAGGACATAAAGCAAATATCAAATCTCAACAAATTTTAAAGATCAGTATCATAAGATTGCATCACAATTAAGTTAGAAATCAGTAAAACCTACACCTTGAAACCTCTATACATTTAGAAATTTAAAAGCACAATTAAAATCCAGAGGCAGAAAGCAGATTGTGGTTGCCAGGGGCTGCGAGAAGAAAGGAATGGGGAATGACTACTTAATGGGTCTGGGGTTTTCTCTGGAGGTAATGAAAATGTGCTGGACCTAGACGAGGTGATAGTTGCACAACATTGTGAGTGCACTTCAATCTGGTTAACTTTACATGAATTGTGCACTTCAACTTTATATGAATTTCTACCTCGATAAAAAAGAGTGCTCATTATATCTCTGTGTTTAAATCCTAGTCTCTGGATACATGGGTGTGTACAGTTTGTCAAACTTTTTCAAGCTATACTCTTATGTGCATTTTTCTTTGTTATATGTGTATATGTTTACATTTTCTATATTATGCTTCAATAAAGAGCTTAAAAATAAAAAAATATCAACTAAAAGAAATCATATTATAAAGTATGAAAAATAAGACTGCATGACACTGCACTCAAAATTTACAGTATGTAGTGAACTCCTTCAGATCAAGGGGAAATAAGCTTTGACAGAGGATGATGATGAGTTGTGCAAAGTACACATAAAATTAAATTTATAGCTTTCAGTATTTCTTTGGAAAAGGCAGAAAAGTTTAAAATAATAAGATGAGCATCAAATGAAAGAAGGGAGAAACAAAATAACAGAATATTCCCAAAGAAAGTACAAAGAAGGAAATAATAACCTTAAAGAAACATATCAGAGACAATAATGATGATCATCAAACCAAAATTTGGGTCTCTGAAGAGACTCACTCCTACAAAGACTGAATAAGGAAATTGAAAAAATAGAGAGAAGACACACATAATATTAGGAATAAAAAAGAAGACTACAAAAAGATCACAAATATACTAGAAATATAAGATAGAAAAATCTTATGCCAATAAGTTTGAAAATGTACATTTTAAATGGAAAAATTCCTAGAAGAATATACTTACCAAAACTGACTAAAAAAGAAATAGAAAGCCTGCATAATCAGCAGTAAAAATCTCCCCTTGAAAGAAATCGTATGCTTTGAGAGTTTTATTTGTGAGTTCTTGGAGACATTTCAATTACAGCCTCAGATTATAACCAGTATGCTAAATAAGCAGGATTCATGGGATGTAATCAAGAAAGTTACTACACTGCCGTCTCCTACTGTCCCTTTAAATCTTCTCAGTGAAGGTAATCCTTCCTCTGCCATTGGATGAAAACTCAGTCAAGCCCCTTGACTTTTAAGGTTATTATCGAGTAATAGAAATGCCTGTATTAACCTACAGACATAAACCCAGACTCAAATTAGTAATTTAAAATGTCCAATATAATGTAAGATATGCTTTCAATTTAAAAGTTAAGACTTTTCTTCTCCCAACTCAGGGCTGTGGCAGACTGACCACCTGTTCGGGGGGAAGGAAATGGAATCAGCCTCTTCTCTTTTTCTCTCCTACTTTCCCACCACCATTGCCCCATCTATAAGTCAGGGTTAATCAAGAAACTGAAATTATAGCAGTGATTTGAGAACAAAATTAATGTAAAAAAGTATTAACTAAATTGATGTTACTAACCAGATGACTAATAAGACAAGAAGAAAATTCTAAGGTATCATAAGTGTAGCAATTTCAAGCAGAAACTACCATCCCCAGGGCTGAGGGAATAAAAGAAAGATGTTAAAATTCTTGAAACTTCACACTACAGACCCTACAGAACTGAAACTCTGGATCTTGACGAGGAAGTGATGGTTGGCTGATGCTGGTGTGCCTGAGTTCAGAGGTCGGAGCTCATGACTCAAGACCCAAACTCTGAAGAGGATACAGTCCTGTCTCAGGATGAAGGGGAGGATGTGATGAACGTGGCCTTACAAGTCTTGTTGAAACTGTAAACTGGACTGGCTGCTGCTATGGAAGGAATTGTCCCTGATGGGGCGAAGCAGCTGTGCTAGGGGAACACTCACAGGGGCCAGACAGAAAGGAAGCAGGGAAGAGCACACCCCTTCCACAACCTCAGCCTCCCAGTCCCCAACCATCTCTTCAACTGCCAGAGCCCAACAGGGAATATCTCACAAAGCAGACCTGTGGTTTGCAGGAGGGTGGCCCTAGCATCACAGAGCGGAGAAAAAAGGGTGGACTTTTAGTACATGACACACCCACATTCACTCACTGCTTTCCTGATCCTCTCCAGCTTGGGGAGATGGGAGAAGGAAGGGAACAGAAAGCCCTTACTTAACTGGTACTGTTATTAGAATGCTTTGCTGTCTCTGGACCTGCTGGGTATTTGAAGCTGATTCTTTCTCAGGGAGGGCTTTCATGTGAACTTTGGCAAACCTATTTTCTTACCCCATCACTGCTTATTTCCTTTGATCTAAATGAATACACTGTATTCTGGGAGTTGCTTATTAACCTCCACTTAATGGCCAGATAAGCAGCATCCAGCTTCTCCTGTAATGAGACCTGTTTACCTCTCCAACTGACCCAACTCTACTTGAGACAATATAAGATGACCCTGTGCCAGCTCCTTTGTATGCATCTGGCTATATTTGAGCCAAAGAAACACTCATGGATTCTTTGCCCAGGCAAATTTGGGGCATGCAGACTGACTTAAGCCCAGGAGCACCTTTCTTTCACTCCATTACCAAAGCAGATAGCTAGCCCTATTGTTGCCTTTTGTGTTTCAGATGAGAGCCAGACACAAGTCCACTAGACCTGCCTAGTTGCAGAGGACTAAGGCCAACTACTGAATCCCTCCTCGGCTGTCTCAATTCATAGCAGTCATGTTTGCCAAAGATACCTACCTGCAAAACTTCCATCACACTCCCTCTGTCAAGCCATTTACATGCCTGAAAGGATGAGGAGTTGTTAATGTCGAGGAACCAGTTCCTAGATATGTCTTTTGAAAAGGCTATCTTGGCCTATCACCTCACTTTGGAAGTTTGTATCTTGAATCTTGATATTTCAATTGAAACATAATTGAACATCCTCATAGCAATCTTAAATTCTTCCAATTCATCTTATGAGATTAGTATAACATTGGTCCTGAAATCAAACAAAACAGAACTAGAAAGGAAAACTACAGGTTAATCTTATTCATAAGCAAAATTACAAAAAAAACACCCCAAAACTATTCTAAACAATTGCCAATCCATCAGAGTCTGAAAAAGATAACCCATCACACTAAATTGGGTTTATCTTGGGAATGCAATGTTGGGTTAACATTATAAAAATAATTAATTTAATTCATTACATTAACAGATCAGATAAGGAAAGTCATCTGACAATCTCAGTAGATGAAGAAAAAGCATTTGAGTAAAAGCAACCTAATTTGTGATAGAAATTCTGAAGATTATAATTAAGAAGGTAAATTTTTAACAAGATAAAAGCCAAAAACAAACACTTATGGCAAAGATCATTCTTCCTGGTAAAACCTGCAAGCCTTCCCTTTAAAATCAGAAACTAATTGAGGATGCCCAATGTCATTATTATATTCAACATTATTCTAGTTGCATGAGTAAAATATAAAAAAGAAAAGGTATACAAATTGGAAAAGAAGGAATAAAATAATCAGTATTAGCAGATTGATATGATGCCCAGAGAGAATGCTCAAAAGAATCTATAGTCAAATTATTAGAATTGAGAAGATAATTTAGCCAAGTGGCTAAGTAAACAAAACCAACTGCATTTCCATACAGCAGCCATAAAAATCATAGTAATAGAATTTTTTAAAGATACCATTACAATAGAAACAAAACTATAATAAAATAAAGGCAAGACCCTTATGGAGAAAAACTTTATTGAAAAACAGTAAAGAAGACCAAAACTAACAAACAGATATACCATGTTCCTAGGCAGAGAGACTCAGTATAAATACGTCAACTCTCCCCAAATTCAATGCAATTAAAATCAATATCTCAACAGTTTATCATAGGCCTTATTAATCTGATTCCAAAATTTACATGGAAGACCAAAGGCCCACGAATAGTCAAGGTACTCAGATATTCCTGAGGAATAAGAACAAGGGGTGTGTGTGTGTGTGTGTGTGTGTGTAAGATGGGGTGACTCTGCCAAATAGTAAGACTGATAAGTCTATTTAAATAAGACAATGGAATACTGGAAAAGGGATAGACAAATAGACCAAAGGAAAGAATGGTGAGCCCAGAAATGGATCCGTAAATATATGATGACTGGTCTACCGGCACTCTAGAGCAGTTGGCAGACGCAGAGGGGATGGCAGGAAATGAACTGTTCAACAGTGTGGGAACAAGAGTTGATCCATATTGGATAAAAATATATTGGATTCCTCCCTCACATCATATATAAAAAAAGTCCAGGTGAAATGAAGATTTAAATGTGAAAAGAAAAACCTTAAAAATTTATGTCTCAATATAGAAAAATATTTTTGACTTTTGGTAAGGAAGTATATTCTAAACAAGACCCAGAAAATACAAACCATAAAGGAAAAGATTGATAAATTAGAGAAATTCAAATTGTGAATTTCTTTTTATCAAAAGACACTGTAAAGAGAATAAAAGACAAGCCAAAAATTGAGAGGGAATATTTGTCATACATATAATTAACTAAAAATTAGTATATAGAATCCATGAAGAACACCTAAAAATCAGTAAGAAAACAAAAAGAACCCAAAAGAAAATGAGCAATAGGAATGAAAAACTTTTCACAGAAGAGGAAACATGAATGGGCAATCAATATACAAAATTAGTAATTTCATTAGTAATCAGGAAGAGCAAAATGAAATCACAATGAGAGATATTTATACACCAGTAGGTGTACTGGTACAAATATAAAGCCTGTACAACGAGGTGTCCTAAACACTTGCAATGGGTGATATAATCACGTCTCACGTGATACAGCACGTTTCCTATGACCCCCAGGACCAGGCCTTAGAAGAACGTCTTCACATGAGCACTGGGCAAAATGTTTGAGGCAGCACTGTTTCTGTTAACAAAAAACTGAACACACCTCAACAGGAGAATAGACAAATCAATTGTGGTATATTCATAAAACGGTTGTAACAGTAAAAACAAATCAACTATATAACTGAATTTCAGACACAGAATGTTGAGAGGAAAGGAATACATAAAATATGATATTTTAATAAACTTGGAAAGCAAGCAAAGCAATATTTTGTTTAGGGATGCATTATATATATGGTAAATTATAAATTATAGCAAAGGGATGATAAAACCAAATTTAAAAGCAATGGTTATCTGTCAGGGAAACGTCACAGGGCTGTGATTGGTAAAGACAGTGTTGCCAGATAAAAATTGGGGGGGGAGTGGTCAAGTAACTTTGAATTTATATAATGAATAATGTTTTCAGTATAACTATATCCCAGATATTGCATGGGACATACTTATACTACAAATTATTTATTGTTTATCTGAAATTTAAAATTAATAGGGTCTATTTTATTGTTGTTGCTTGTTTTTGGCTAAATCTGGGAACCCTACTCACAGGGAACTCCAATGATATTTATAACATACTATTTCTTAGGTTGTGTGGTAGGTTCTTAGGTTGCTCATTTTATTGTTTGGGTTTTTTTAAAACCAGACAACAAACTGTAATGCAAGTCTGCCCCTGTTTATAATTCCATTTGGTGCATTCAAACTTTTGCTAAAAAATCAGCAATAGCAAGACTGAGGTGTCAGGTGCCGGGCCTCCATGATTAACTGAGGTTACGTCCTATTTCTTATGGCTGGGCTTTCTCCTTACTGCTCTCTGTGCTCCTGTTGGTGACTACTTCACCCCATCCTACAACTAGAGCTGTTCGCCTCGGTTAGGTAGGGTATCCCACCAACTTCCTTCCATAATGTCTGTAATGTGGGGTGTTATGCAACGCATGACCCACTTTAAGCTCGTGTTCCAAGCAATGAAGGATTTTTTAACCATCAAAGGGCCTTCTTATCTCCCCAGTTCCTCAGAGAAAACATCAGAAAAGAGATCACAAAGAACGTCCAGATTAAAGAGGCTGTAAAGTTGCCAAATCACTTGCCTAGTCCCACGGGGAAAGCCTACTAGAGGGAGAAGAAACTTCCACAGAATTTAACTGATGAAGACTCAATAGATAAAGACTCTTCTTGAATCAAGTGCGTAAGTAAAGGGTAAAGACTGCAAAGAATACTAAGGACCCCAAAACAAGAGTAGAACATTCCAGCACAACACAAATAGCAAGGGTGGAGAGTGGGGGCTGGGTGCTCAAGACATACAGAAGAGATTCCAACCAGATGTGACATTAATGAGCCCCAGGACTGTGAGCAGTTGTTCGGCTCACTGCTGTATTCCCAGTGCTTACCCCAAAGACTGGCACAGAGTTGTCCTCAATAAATGTTTGTGGGTGGAATACATGAATGCATAATAAATGAAAGAAACAGCAAGGGGGGGTATTAAAGATTATTATCAGATCCATAGAAAGGAGGAATTAAAAAAGTCACAGCAGAATCAATCTGCTGATTCTCCGGTATTTCTTGTACAGGCTACAGGCACACCTCAGAGATATTGCAGGTTTGGCTCCAGACCCCAGCAATAAAGCAAATATTGCAATAAAGCAAGTCAAATAAATTTTTTGGTTTTCCAGTGCACACAAAAGTTAAGTTTACACTATACTATAGTCTAATAAGTGTGCAATAGCATTATGTCTAAAACAACAATATGCATGTCTTAATTAAAAAATACTTTATTGCTAAAAAAGTGCTAACCATCACCTGAGCTTTCGGTGAGTCATAATCACTGATCACAGTCTATCATAACAAAGAAAGTAATGATGAAAACGTTTGAAATATTGTGAGAATTACCAAAATGTGACACTACGTGCTCATGACGTGAGCAAATGCTGTTGGAAAAATAGCTGGTGGACTTGCTCAACACTGGGTTGTCACAAACCTTCATTCAATTTGTAAACAAAAAAACCCCCACAGTATCTATGAAGTGCAATAAAGAAAGTACAATAAAATGAGGTATGCCTGTATATAGGTAAGTAAACTGTTCAAAGCTCTCAATACAAAGTGTGGATTCATAAAACCTGAATTAAGAGAGCTCCCGGTTGAAAGCCACATATCTATTTCAACAAGAACCTGGTGTCCAGAATAGGCAGAACCCCAAAGCAGCTCCCAACAAACGCCACCTTACCTGGGCCTGCTCCTGCCTGGGTGTGCTTAGTCACCCTGACACCACTGTCTAATACCTCTTTGGTTCCTTCCGGCTGCCCCTGAGGGATGATGGCCAAGCTGCTGATACTCTGCCTATTGCCATAAGGCACTGATATACTGGCCTTCTCCATCAGTTCTTGCATCTAACCATTCATGCACTAAACATTTATAAAGCAAGCACCAGGTGCTGTACTAAGCCCTGGAGATTTAGAGGTAGTATTTAGTGAGCACTTACTAAGACAGGTACAGTGTTAAGAACATTGGTTAAATTATCTAACTTGCAGCCCTAGGTAGCAGGTATTATTATCCTATTTTATAGATGGGGAAACTGGGGAATGAGCCATGGTCTATGGCTTCAAGAGGGAAGAGAGACATTTACAATGCACCATTCTGAGGATTTTCCGAAGTGCCATGGGAACAAGTGCTTATGGGACCTGAGATGCTATCTCTTGCTGCATAACAATACCACCACTCAATTAGCAGCTTAAAACAACACACATTTATCTTCTCACGTCCGTGGAATCAGGGTCCAGGCACGATGTAGCTGGCTCCTCTGCTTCCAGGTCTCTCACTAGGCTGCAGTCGAGCCATCAGCTAGGGTTGGCTTCTCATCGGAAGACTGGCAAACTCCTGCAGCTGCCGACAGCATTCAGCCCCTTGTGGGCTGTCAGACTGAGGGCCTCAGGTTCTTGCTGGCTGGCAGCCATTGGCTGCCCACAACTGCTTGCCAGTCGCCCTCTCCCTGGGGAAGCTCACGGCATGCAGCCTGCTTCCTCAAAGCCAGCAAAGCAGAGGCACTCTTGGCAAGAGGGGGCATTATAGTCTTCTGTAACAATCTAGAAAGGACATCCTCTCACTTCTGCGGATTCGTATTAGTTAAAGTCAAGTCACAGGTCTGGCCACACTCTGGAAGGGGCTACAGAGGGATGTGAACACAGGAGATGGGAAGACAGGAACTGCTGTAGAGTCTGTCTGCCTTCTGCTCTTTTTCATCAGCCGACGAGCTGCCCCTGCTGTCCGCCTCCAGAGCTACCACAGCTGCCACATGTGGCTGTGCGTTCAGTGGACCCAGGGTTGTGCAGTACATACTTTGCATAATGATACACAGCAGCCCTACTGCTTCCATTAGTGTTTATAACACTGCTGTATGACTGTTTATTTTTCCCTCTCCTCACTATACTAAAAGTTCCTTGAAGTCAGAGACTAAAACTTTTATTTTTATATCACCAGTACAGCAAGTGCCAAACAAGGGTCTGTCAGCTGAACGGAAGAAAGATGGCAGCACAACTAGCTTACTTGGGGTAGCCAGCAGGAGGCACGGGGAAGACTTCGCAGAGAAGGCGCACGTGTGCTCTCCCTCCTCACTCAGCTAGACCTGGACACTGAACTTCTTTAAAGAGACGTCAGGAACAATTTCCGGTGAAATACAATAAAAATCTTGGTTTACTGTGCTTTGCTTTCCTCCTGAGTAATCCCCAGGGAGATAAAATCAAAACACCCTGTTGATTAAACCCAGTGCAAACCAGTGTTCTTGTTCTCATAATAAACCGTAGTGGGAGGTAGCAAGTGCAATGTTTCCTATTTTTCTGGAACTGGCAGGTAGAGCCCAGAGCAGAGAAAGAGTGCTGAGCTTTCTGCAGTCCAAGTCAGGCCAGCATCCAGGAATGGGGAACGGCTTTCTGCAGGGCAATGCCAGCCACGTGTCCCTCCCCAGCACCCTGCTTCCCCCACTGTCCTCTACAAGCCCCTAGAGCACCTGAGAGCTTGGAAGTGAACATAAGATGAAAGTGGACAGAACTACGGACAGTCCTAAAACTGGTTATACATTTAAGATCGTTATAAAGTCCCCTTTCATTTTCTTCATATAAAATCATTTGTTTCTTTATGGTTGCCACGTTACAGGCCTTCAGTCATCCACTGTGATTATTCTGACTCCTGATAATAGTAACATGAAGACCAACACCGTGTATTCCAGGTCACGAAACACTTGCCCAAGGCTCTACCATTCGGACCTAACCAGTGACCCAATGTGAAAGCAAATGAAAATTAGGACCAGCAGCCACGTGTAAGGAAACCAATGACACGTGCAGCAATGAATGAGGATTTTAAGTACTAAAACCAGAAATGGCTACCATTTCAAAATGATCATTCTATGGTTTTCTCTGTGGGGACAGAATTGGTTCCTCAAATTAAACTAATAAAGAAAGAGAATATTAAATGCTTGCCTGAATGCCACACTCACTGCGCTGTCTTGTGGAGGAGAAGCAGGGATGAGCGGAGCTGAACTTTGATGGAACTCATGTTATCTGTTCAGTCACTAGAGGCCTTTGGACCTGATGTTCCTCCGCATGCCAAGGAACGCTTTGACTCAGAACAAAGGCACCCACCAGCGAAGTTCACAGCCTTCTGCTGTTCCCACCAGAGCACAGATCACCTAACACTGTCCGGACACTGATTCACTCCTGCTGACTGCCTCCCCTGGCCCCGTTCCTGAAGGATGACATAGTTAGAAAGTTTATGTTGTTTCTATTAAATGTGAGCTTTTTCGTGCCCTCGGGTGGTTCTGAGGCAATAAAAACGATTCAGAGGTTAAACGCCGTTTTTAAAAATTAATATTCAATTTATTAAAGTTACAGATTAAAAAAACTAATTTTTCCTGAAGCTTTTGAGTTCTGTATCAAATCTTCCTGTTCTTTGTATATTATATATAGCCTGGCATATATTTTTAAACTATGTTAAAGGCCTTTGAATAATATGTGATCCTATTTCTAAGCTAATACTGTCAAACATTTTAAATTGCATTTATAAATCAATGCATTCTATTTTTTTTTATTACTTCAATGTTTTGATTGAACTAACATAACTACCTGAGTACTCAAATGACAAAGAACACTGATAAGTCAAACTTACAAGGAGGGCTAACCTTTTAAATATTGCAGCACTGTATATATAAACTTAGTAAAAGTATAACTTAAAAATCTAAAGCAATTATTCATATGTTATAAATTGGAGTTTAAATTCTGTTCATTTTAATAAAAGGTCGAATTGTCTCAAACATTACAGGCACATGAAATGCTAAATATATGCTTCTCCCTCACACAAAATATTAATATACAGCAGGTTGACTTCCTTAAACACATCCGTACTTAAATCTAAACCAGCCTGGAGTTGAGTGATACTTAAGCACTGTACTGGTTCCCTAGGGCTGTGTCAAATGACCACAAACTGGGTGGCTTAAACAACAATTTATTCTCTTTTAGTCTGGAGGCTGGAAGTCTGAAATCCAGGTGTCAGCAGGGCTCTGCTCCCTCTGGAGGCTTGAGTGGAGAATTCCTCCTTGCCCCCTCCAGCTTGGCTGGCTCCAGACCCTCCTTGTTTTCCTTGGCTTGTGGGAACCAAACTACTCCAATCTCTGCCTCTATCCTCATGTTACACTCTCTGTGTGCCTCCTCTTCTCTTACAAGGACATTTGTCATTGGACCACTGGGGGACGATCTTATATCATGATCTCTAATTTTATTACATCTGCAAAGATCCTTTTTCCAAAAAAGGGAACATACACAGGTTCCAGGGATTTGGAATGTGGACATAATTTTGGGGGGGAGGGGCCACCGTTCAACCCACTCTACCCACAAAGGCGCTTGTCATTCAAGTGAATCACGGTAACGTCCAGAGGTGGAAAGTGAGTGCCTTTCTGGCAGCAACACTGATGGGACTTCCTAGTTCTATTTACAGCACCGCTATCAGTGCGTTTCAGATGAGCTGGTCTCATAGTTCACAGCTCTGAGTTCACATTCCGTCTTAGTGGATTTCTTTATCCCCCTCATAGAATTCTGCCCTAACCTCCTCCCACCTGGACTACACGCTTTACTCGATTAGGTTTTGCATTTATTGACTCTTAACGTATGTAAATATATTGTATGGTTATCTCTAAAGACATTTGTACTTGACAGAATCCTGGATTCTTTTCATATCCTTCCAATCTGTTAAAATAATTAATATCTAGGGTTATTAAAACAGTATCCAATTGAATTTCTGTCTCTCTCTTATGGTTCTGCCTGGCTAGTCAGTCATACTTCTAAGGTCTTTCCACTGCCAGTTGCAAACAATTGGTTAGAAATTCCCTTAGGACTTTGAACAAACTGTTGAAAAAATGAATCTCAATGAACCAATTCAACAGGTCTTTACTTAAAGGAGGTGGCATTGTAGAGTGGTAAAGAAACTCTTCTACGTATAAGCTGGTGGCTTGGGAAAACTCCTTAGTCTTTTTGAGCTGGTGTACTCCTGTATATAAAATGTTGGTAACGTCATTCCAAGTTACTTCTTTGGGTTGTGAGGACTAAAAGAGATGGTGCATGGAGAGTACTTCCCACAGTGCCCAGTTTATAACAAGCGCACAAAAAATGTTAGTGATTAGAATACTAGAATTTCAGGGGTGCCTGGGTGGCTCAGTCTTTAAGTGTCTGCCTTCGGCTCAGGTCATGATCCCAGCGTCCTGGGATCGAGCCCCATGTCGGGCTCCCTGGTCAGCAGGGAGTGTGCTTCTCCCTCTCCTGCCCCCCCCCGCTTGTATTCCCTCTCCTGCTGTCTCTGTCAGATAAATAAATAAAATCTTAAAAAAAAAAAAAGAATACTAGAATTTCAGAAGAGTGTTTCCATGTTTCCTTAGGGACTATTTGAACACAAATTTGGTATAGATTGAAATATTCCTTAAAAGGAGGTTCCTTCCTGCATATTACATATTCATTCATTTTTATTTATATTCAAATATTTATTGAGCACCTGCTATTTGCTGGGCACTGTTCTAAGTGCTTGGGATGATGACTAAACAAAACAGGCAACAATCCCTGTTTCATGGAGCTTAAGTTCTAGTTGGGGGAGACTTATAGAAGATGAAAAGTACTATGAATAGAACGGAGGAGGGGAAGGGGACAGGGCAGCGCCAGGAGGGGGGTAGGTTGAAATCTAGATAGGGTGGTCAGGGCGGATCTCATGGAGAAGGAGCCGCTGGAGTAAAGACTTGAAGGAGGTGAGGGAGTAAGCCATATGCACATATATTGGAGACAGCATTTCAGGCAGGGGAAGCAACAGTTCAAAGGCCTTGAGGTGGGAGCATCTCTGACACGTTCAAGGACAAGCAAGACAACAGTGTAACTGGAGTGCTGTGAGAGAGGGGGAGAATAGAAGGGGAAAAGGTAGAGAGATGACAGGACTAGATAATGAAGGTCACTGGCATCACTTTAATAAAATAGGAGGTCATCACAAGGCCAAGAGCAGAGGGATGGCATGATTTAATCTGGATTTTAAAAGGATCACTCTTGCTACAGTGTGAATAGATAGTGGTGGTGGGGGGGTAGAAGCAGAGAGACCAATCAGAAGGTATGTAGGAATCCAGACAATAGACGAAGGTAGCTCATACCAGAACCCAGTACTGGAGGTGGTGAGAAGTGGTCAGACACTGCTTTGATCATGGAAAGCACTACTTGTTGATATATAGGATGTGGGGAGAAAAAAAGAGGTGAAGGAAGATGCTAAGATTTTTGACCCGAGCAACCAGAAGGACTGTATTGCCATCAACTGAGATTGGGAGGGCTGTGGGTAGAGCAAGTCTGGGGTAGAGGGAATGACTACTAGATATTGAAGGGGAATTTTCTACACGAGCTTAGAGTTTGAAAGAGACAATAAGAGAGAGGTCCTGGGTATAGATATACACTTGGGAGTTGCCAGCATATAGACGGTATTCAGAGCTGTGTGACTTGAGGATGTGACCAAGAGTGAAGGTAGAAAGAAAAGCGAACAGAATCAGTGGTGGCCCCCACTAGGATTTAAGACAGCAGGGAGAAAAGTGAAACCAGCAAAAGAGACTGAGAAGGGGCAATGAAGAGAATGTGCTGCCTGGGAAACCAAGGAGCTGTGTTGTCCTCCATGGCGCTAGAGTCTGCATTTAACTCTGGGAATGTTCTCTATGTGATGACAATGAGCCTCTTTGGGTTACATCTGCTGTAGCCCTCCCAATTTCCCCTGACTCTTCCTCTCTAGCTAAACATCTTTTGCCTTTCTGCATAGACTTCCATAAGGGAATTAAATGGATTTTAATAATTAAAAAATAATAAAGGAAATAAAAATCAAGAAATACACCTCAGGATAGAAATGATATTTTTTTAAAAGTATGCCTATAACTCACTCACATAATCTACATAAAATATACACATCACATGCAAATGCCCTTGCAGTCACTGGTTCTTAGGAAGATTCCTGTTGACCCCACAGCAATGGTGAATTTTATACCGTACCCTGCAAGCTGCACAAAGGCAATCCAAATGGCACTCTGAATAGCCACAACTCTGGTCATATATTCTGGACGGTGGGGGCAACCTCTGAGTATTAGTCCCTTTCTTGTCCCATGAATATCTACTGGAAGAGCCTTAGTCACTAGTGTCAAGCTGTTTTTGAACTGAGGGTCCATCTTATTTCCCTTGGCTTTTTTCATGGTAGATACTCTATAATATAAAGTTTGCTCAGGGAATGAATGAATAGTGCCTGCTGCACTGACGAATGACTTGAACCAAATAGACTTTCTTGGTCGGAAACTTGAAACACAGACAAGCATAGCAATTATATTTAGAAGTTGCCTTTTTTGTTGAATTTATGGCATAGTTTTTGATTGGATCATTTCTATTTCTTTTTTTTTTTCCTGTAACATAAAAAAACTCAAAAGTGTAGACTTTCTTACCCCGGGACAAGGAAGACACCTTCCACCTTATTTGAACCACACATATTTGCAAGAAGAATACTAGTCAGAAAGAGAGTAGATTCAGCTTTTTAATCAGCAGTATAGTTGAGGACAGATGCTATTCTATTTTTCTTCTCTCTCCCTCTCTCTCTCTCTTTTGCTATCATTTCAGGAATTATGATTTTCCATATTCTCAAAGTAAAAAAAAATCGCTGACAGAAGACAAGCAAACCAATGTCATCACTGAATATACCACACAAGTGCATATGAGAAGCTGTATCTCTGGCCAAAGGGGCATACATAGTCTGCAAACCAATCAAAAGGACCATTTCCATGAGCAGCCGCCTTATTAGATGCATAATCAACAGTCTACCTAGGGCCTCTTTCCATGGGAGAAGCTGGGGAGATAAAGATTCATTTCGTCAGCATGTTCTAGTTTTTCATATGATTCTTTGCTGTCTCCAGAATTTTTTTTCAGCACTCAAACAGACAGCTATAAAATTGATTGGCTTGAAAGCCAAATAAAATAAAACACAGTAGCCTACTTTATCATTTACTACTAGCTATTTATTATGAGCAGTGCTGTGTTGGGATATCGACCCCGAGATTAAAGCTAGAGAAATATAGATTCTGAGATTCTGTGGACACATAAAGCTCCCCAGCCATGGTGACAGATGATAATGAGATTATACTCAGAGGCCATCTTTTATCTCAATGGAGCCCAACAGCTATCATTTTTTAAAAAATAATGAATTGTACAAACAATGCAGGGAACATTTGCTTAGCAGTTCTGCAATGCGGCTTCCATGGGCCCCAAGTACACTGGCAGGCAGCCCAGATATCTGGCCACTGAGGACAGACACTCCCCCAACTCATTTATTTGCTGGCTGGTTGAATCATTTGTTCTTTTATTTACTTCAACCCACCTGGCCACAGGAGGCATCCTTCTCCCTAAATATTCCTTGTATTCATCGTGTTCTTTCTTGCCTCCAGGTCTTTTTTCTGAGTATTCCTCCAGCTGAGAAGCCCTCTTACATGTCCAAAATCAAAACCCACTTCCTCCTTGAACACAGAGCTTTAGTCTCACATCTTTCACAAAATCTTAAGCAAAAACTTTAGAGCAAATTGGTCCAGATCCAAATCCTGGCTTTACTACTTATTAGCAGGGTTGCTGAGGGCCATTCACATCACCTCTCTGAGTTTCAGGTTCTTTACTATAAAGGAGAGGTTAAAAATTCTTATCTCCAAGATTCTTACCTAATTCTTATCTTACGCAAGACTAAGCACGTGAGGTGCACAGCACAATTTCTAACCATAGTAGGCACTTACTCAATGTTAGTTTCCCCTCTTGGGCTCCTTTTCTCAGTTAAATTTTCAGTCCACACTTACGTGATTAAACAGACACTGAATTTTTCACAGCAGGATGTCCTGGATCTCGGGCTCTTCTGTGAACCTTCCCTTCACCTTCTTGCTTTAATCCATGGTTCTGTAGCCTGGCTGCACATGGCAATCCCTTCAGATATACACCATGGTTGGGCTCAAGCCCCAGAGATTCTGATTTAATTGGTTGGGAGAGAGCCCAGATGTTACTTGACAGACAATTCAGCTCTCTGTCTGCACCATGACTGCAGCCAAGCAGTTAGACAGGCTGAAGGGAAATACATGAACTTTCTGAATGGTCTTAAATCTGTGCCCACTAGCCTCGCTAGGTGGGCCCTGGTGTGGCAGCCCTGAGTTCCCTCGTCCACTCACTGTCCCACTCTCCCGGATGTGACTTCTCACTTCCTCTCCTCCCCTCAACCCCTCAACTCCTGCCTTATCATTACCCTCTGCTAAGCGTCTGCAGCACTCACTGGCAAGACAGGAGGAAAACCCTGAACACACCGCATCGGCACATCTCCCAACCTCGGCGTGCATACTCTGCTTTCTCTCCTCTTACTGTGAATGGAACATCCCTGTTTCTGTGACGGACCAGATCCTCCACTTAGACCCTGGAGCTCATTCCTTCCAGCAATCATCACCACGACTCTCCTGAATCATCACTTATTCCCTCCCTACTGGACCATTCCCACCCGGAACTACATGCTATAATAATTCCCATCTTAAAATAAGCCCCCCCCCCATTACTGCACATGGCCCTCCAACTACTACCCTACCTTGCTGGTCCCCTTTTAGGAAAATACAAAAATTTAAAACTAGCTAGTCCTCACTTCTCTCTGCTGCTTTCCTCCCAGTGTCCCATTGAAGCCCCTGCAGTCAGGCCTTCATCCCCACCACTGCACTGAAACAGCTTTGTCAGGGCCTCCAAAACCTCCAACGCCAAATCAACAGTCAATTCTCAAGCCTCCCATTGTAGCATTTGACACAGCTGGTCACTCTGGGTCTTCACTGCCTCTTAGTTCTCTTCCTACATCACTGGGGGCCCTTCTGTCTTCTTAACGGACTCTTCTCTGACCTCAAACATTGCAAATGCCCAGGAGCCAGTTCTCAGACTTATTATCTCCATCTAACTCACTGTCTACGTGACTTAGTCTAACCCCATGACTTTAAATGCCATTCATATACTGTGACTCCCAGATTAACCTCTCCAGCCTGGACACGGATTTGTTTGTCCAGCTGCCTTCCCGACATCTCCACCTGGTTTTGTCTCTGCAACATGAAAAGTCACACTATAACTGAATTCCTGATTCCCACCCACCCCCAATTCTCCTGCTCCTACCAACCTCTCCATCTCGGTGAGAAGAAATTCTACTTTAGGTGACTGTAGGTAGGTCCGCGCCTCATGCCCCAGCCTCTCCCCGCGCGTGGCTTCGCGGTGTGGTAGCTGGGAGGTCCTCACTGGCTTTGGCCACTATGGCTTTGTCCGTGGCCCCGGGCTAGACTGGACATCCAGCGCTGCCAGGAACCTCAGCTCACCGCTCACGTCTGTGTCGAAGGGTGAAAGCCAGGCGTCTGCACACGCCGCTGCTCCGGCCCCCCACCCTGCGCCCCCCTGAGCGCGCTTGCGCGTGCGCATGCCCATGCGCATGCGTGTGCTCTGGCCTCTGACCCCCGACCCGTGGTCTGCCTGCCAGATGCCCAGATGGCCCGACGCTGACGCCCATGCCGCTAGCACCCCGAGGGGAGGAGAGCTCTGCTTTCAACATTCAGTAAAGCTGTTGGTCTGGAAAAAAAAAAAAGGGCGGGGGGAAGAAATTCTACTTTTGTAGCAGTTCAATCCCAAACCCTAGAAGTCTCTTTAAGACACATCACTCGCTACCATATCCAGTCCATCAGCAAATCCTCAATTGCACGTTTTTCAATATTATTAGGTTAACCATGCCCTTAATTAAAAATCGCTGAACAACGTTCCATCCATAACAATAAATACACATACAGAGTGCCCCAGCACTGTGTTAAATGCTTGACATAATTTACTTAATCTCCATAACAAGCCTACGGTAGGCGGAATTGCCCAAAGAGGAACTAGCCCAGAGTCCCGTAGCTAGCAAGTGAAAAAGCTGAGATACCTAGGCAATAGGATTTCAGCGTCCATGTGCTTGACTACAACGCTTTACATTTATCACGGTGCTTGAATAATTACATTGTTTAGAAGTTTCCAGTGTAAGAAATGTTGTTTTGACCACCTTTGTGTACAAAGCCCTCTTCCTAATTTACAACCATTCTCAGAAGTTGAATTGCTCAAAGAGCATAAACATTCTTAATCCCTAAAATGGATAACCTATTATGAATTAACATTGGCTTTTTGAAATCTGAAGTCATATACAGTTATTAAGGGCTGTTTTTTTCCCCCAAGATTTTATTTATTTATTGGACAGAAAGAGAGAGACAGCCAGCGAGAGAGGGAACACAAGCAGGGGGAGTGGGAGAGGAAGAAGCAGGCTCCCAGCATAGGAACCTGATGTGGGGCTTGATCCCAGAACGCCGGGATCACTCCCTGAGCCGAAGGCAGACGCTTAAGGACTGAGCCACCCAGGCGCCCCCAAGGACTGTTTTATGAATAGAGAAGAAAATCTAGAGAAGAACTTGAAATAGCTAAGTTTGATCCTTAATTTATTCACTGTGTATCTTACATACTCATTCAATCTCGTGGTCTTCAGTTTCCCCATTTGTAAATTCAAGATAATCCCAACATTACAACTTCCTCACAAAGACGCATTTATCAGGTCTTAATTTCTGTCAAAAGAAGAAACTTTAGTGTTACTTTCCCCCAAGCAAACCACAAACTCTGAAACTTAGATCTATGACTGTTCTACTCTGGAAGGGGTTGATCCATTGCATCTTTTAAGACCATGAAACACTGAGTTCTGACTTTTAAATGACTTGGCAAATCTGAGTTTTACACCCGCCTTGGCTCACTCCTTATTGTTTCAAGATCCTCTTCTACTCACTATCTGAACCTGAAAGAAAGATTGAATAGAGCTATATTTGTCATGGTTGCATATCAACTGTGACACAAATATTTTATTTCTCATGTTCTAATCTTAACTTTGATATTATAGGTTTGGATAATAGCCATAATAAGTGAACTCCACTTTTATTGTCTTATTCCCATTTAGCCTTCAGAAGATCCATTTACTAATATATGGAACCTGTAATTTATATGTACCAACACTTTATTTTTTAGAGAATTTTCACCCCTTATTCCAGAACTAGCTGTATCTTCTACCCTCAGTCAAGAACAGCTAAAAGACACATATTTCAGAATGGGGACATTCTCAGAAGCCAAGAAGTCCCCTCTCATTCCTTTTTCCTTTCTCTATGTGCTGGATTGGCTTTTTGCAATCAGCTGTATTGCTGATCTTTTCTGTCTCCCCTGAATCTGAAAGGTTAGAAGCCTGGGCACCCTATTTCCCAGAACACAAAGCCAACAAATATCCCAATCTAGATGCTACCAGTGCTAGACAGTTATGAGAGATGAGGAAGGCAGAAGGGAAGCCAAAGCTGTATTCATCTGCTGCTCTAGCAGCAGATGTGAGATTTTGTCATGGCCTCTGGGTGTCCTTTCACAAATTACCTGCCTCAGGAGGCAGTTTCCAAAAGTTCCTGAGCGGTGTGGCAATATATCCCAGAAAGTTAGCTGCAAACCTGAGAGCCATTTATGGGCTTCTCTTACCTTTGCTCCTCTAGCCTTTCCAACTGTTTTATAAGTGCCTAATTGCCTATTTTAAATACCTTTCTGCTTCAAGTACCCAGAATGGTTTCTGTTTTCCTAACTGAAGCCTGGTTGATGTGTCCCATCTCCCAATTTATATAAACCTGTGATCAGGCATTCACCTAAAAGAAACACAAGTGTAATTTAGATTACCAGTACCAGATCCCTAACCCATGAGTTGTAAACTCATTTTAACTTTAAAAAGTAGCCCCTTTATGTGATTTCCTTTTCTTCTGCCAGGTCTTGGGGAACTCTGCATCAAGAATTATACCACAGAGGCCAGATCAAAAGAAATATAACACCAATATCACCGATGTTCCAAAGTGATACCTTGAGGATGGCTACATCCATTCATAAACCTCGTTAATATTTTCAGCTCCCTTTCACTTTATTTCCCTTGGATTATTTGTATATATGTTTGATTAATGATTTTGTTAATTCTTTTAAGAGCAGGACTTTTTTTTTTAAGGCAAGAAAGAGAGTGCACACAAGCAGGGGGTGGAGGGGCAGAGGGGGGGAAAGTCTGGGGGGTAGGGAGCTGGAGAGAGAATCTTGAGCATGGAGCCCGACACAGGGCTGGATCTCACAACCCTGAGATCATGACCTGATCTGAAACCAAGAGTTGGACGCTCAACCAACTGAGCCACCTGGGCACCCCAAGGGACGGACTTTTTACTTGTTCCCTAGCACCTAGGGGATGTTCAAAGATTTTGGTTAAATGTAAAAATAAATGTGTGTGTTTCTCTTTGCCTTGGCGTAAACAGCAGTTCACACATACCACATCTAAGTTCACTTTAGCACACACAGGCAGGCGTCAGGTCTCTGAGGTTCTCCATTTTGATGAGCAATTCGATTTTATTACAGAAATCCTTTCCCCTGTATTGATGGTGGACTTATAACTACACATTTCACACCTACCTTAATCTCATGGATTTTATTTTTTTTTAAGATTTATTTCTCTGAGAGCACATGCATGAGTCGGGATGGGCAGAGGGAGAGAAAGAACCTCAAGCAGACTCCCCACTGAGCAGGGAGCTCGATATGGGGCTCAATCCCATGACCCTGAAATCACAAACTGAGCTAAAATCAGGAGTCAGACGCTTAACAGACTGGCCCACCCAGGCGTCCCTTATAGATTTTAGATGGTCTCCCTAGGTGATTCTAGCATACACCAAAGCTTGAGAACCATTGTTTGGTTGTTTTTTTTTTTTTTTTAAAGATTGTATTTATTTGAGACAGAGAGAGAGCACAAGTGGGAAGGGGGGGAGAGACAGAGGGAGAGGGAGAAGCAGGCTCCCCGCTGAGCAGGGAGCCTGACATGAGGCTCAATCCCAGGACCCCTCAGGATCCTGACCTGAGCCAAAGGCAGATACTTAACCGACTGAGCCACCCAGGTGCCCCAATCTTGAGGAACCATTGTAATAAGTGAAAACAGAGCTCCTTCTCTTTGAAATCCCCACACAAGGAGTGAAATCCAAAGAATCCAAAGACTTAGGATCTTTCCATGATTCGTATGGGGGAGGTGATGTATAGAATCACAGAATTCTGGAGTTAAAAGGTCCTTATAGGTCATTTAAGCCCCTCATTTAGTAGGCCAGCAATCATATCTAGAGTTTCATTGACAGTTTAGGGCAGAAAAAAAATTGATTGGAACCCCAGTATTCTGAATTGCAGTCTACTGCTTTCTTTAAGATGTTTGTCATGTACATTTGTATGAGTGGTGAAATGAACAACTCTAAGTATGCCAATCATATTATGGACATGCATATATATTAGTACAGTTTTCTGATTAGTAGTAGTAAATTTCCAACAAAATTAGTATATCAGATGATTTTCCAATAAATGCAAGCTGAGTATCTTGCTAGCACTTTCTAATATGTGCAAACATGTAACCTGGGCTTGTGACAGGCAGCCTCCTCCCTCCCCACTTTTTCAATATAACCGTATGACTAATATACAATGTGCTGGCTGTAATCTCAGTAACAAACACAACACAGATGGTTTATGGAAATTTGAATTGTTCAAACTTGAAGTTGCTGATACAGAAAAATTTTATAAGTTTTGCTGTACAAAACTGCCACTCTCTAAAAAGCTGGCAAGCACTGTGCATTCCAAGACCAGCTGACCCAGTGAATTGCAAACCATGTTCGTGGATTGGCATGCAAAGGTACTGCATTGTACCCATAGCACAATGTGACCCACATTCTTACTGATGTCCGTTGGAACCTCCACGTGATTCTGGTGACCATTGTACTGTCGTCTGCACTATAAACCTTTAGCTCAGAAGTTATATATGGTAAAACACTCTGAACTCTTAATCTTAATAAACCATTAATAGTTGATTATCTGTTAATTTTGGAGGAAGCACACTCTAAAAAGCACCGAAGAGAATGCTGTAAAAATAAAATACAGTATTAGGAGCCCCCAAAACCCAACCCCCACAGCAACAGCATCTCCCATCCTAACATTCTTCTTCTGTGAAAACTGGTCTTAAATTATGAGTATTTTAAATTAAGTGATGCGTTCAAAAGAGCATCGCTCACACAAAATGCAGCTTCCCTTACTTTAAAATTTTTTCATGTCTATAAGTGATTCTAACCCCTACACTTATACCTGAAAGACAGTGTGTAAAACTGCAAGGAGCCCTAGGGGTTTCCAATGTATCCACCAAGGGGATAGAATTCTCTGGTAAGTAACCCAGAAGTCAGATCTGTGTTTGCAAGTTTTAAATTCTTTTCAGTACACAGTGAGATGGATCATCACGTTGGTTATTTTTACTCCAGGTTCTAACAGGGCTTGTCGCCAAGTCACCTTCACGGGTGTCTTCACGGGCTTAGCTTCATTATGGCTATTCAGTCAATTAAAAGAGGGCCGAGCATTCTTCTCCCCCACCCCGAATGATTAAAGGATTAATGGGCTAATAAGCTGAAAACACTTCCAACCTCATGAAATTAGTCTACAGACCTGGGACGTGGCATGCCCCGTAGTAGGAAGGGTGGCATCCGCAGATGAACAGAGCTGTACCACCTGCTCCCATGTCTCCCCCACCGCCCGCCACCTGATACTGATGTTGCTGACTTCACCCGGTCTTGGATCCTGGGCCATCCGACCACGGGCTGTGCGTGTTCTCAGCATGCCCAGTGAAACAGGGGCAGCGAAATTCCTAAATTTTGATTGTTAGTATTTATAAAAAGCATCAAAGGGCTGATGGTAAGGGCAATGAGAGCTTTGTTAGAGGCTTGCATTTATTCTATCGTTTACTATTGTTTGTAATTGGAATTACATAAATGGGGGCCATAATTGTTTCAGTGCTTAGTGTTTCTAAAGATCACATCATGGCCCAAAGTCTACCACTCACTTTTTAAAAAATTTCACCAAAAATCTTCAACAATTTATTTCCCAAAATTCTTTCTTTCCAAGCAGGCAGTCCTCACAAAGAACCAAATTCCGTCACCAACACCGATGTATGAGAACACCTTGGGCAGTGCTACAAATCTAAGAAAATTAAATCTTGTTTGGCTAGGGAGTAGCCCAAGCTTTGAGTCAAGGGTTGGTCTGAAAAGGTCTAGATTGAATTTTTAGAACCGTCATCTCGATGACTTGCAGGTAAGCTTGGGGTCCTGGGATTTGAGGGAAAATGTTCTTTCTTCATTTTTTCTCCAACTAAGAGATGGGCTTGCCATGCTCTGGGTGAGCCTTGTGACCGTTGCCCCTTGTCATTTCCAAATACAACTTCTTTACTCTTGCACCATCTCTGAGATATGTGTGTGTACATAAAAACAAAAGCTATATATTTCCATCATACATTTCCACACTTGGATCCCCTCCAGACACTATTCTGAATATGACATTCTGCTGCAGGGTACTAAAAATGGTGCTCTCCTCAAAATAAAACCTTTAAAGATCCCTTAGTAGCTATTCAGGGACTGGAATTCAATTTCAATCCTCCACCCTTTGGCCAGCTGTAGATTCAAAGTGCTTACATAAAACACTGAGAGTATGTACTTCATGGCAAATCTGATTTTTCTTCTGCAATAGAAATGTGTGTTATAGTTACCACAGACGATATTTTTACTTAGAAAATATGCAAAGCAATAATGCACCTCAACAAGAGAGAATGAATTATTTTATTCGATTTTATTTTATGGGTAGTTTTGATATAAGCTTCAGATAGACCCACTTACTACATGGACTTTGTGCAATCTACACCTTCAAATCATAATACTCTCTATTTTAGGCCATTACATCTAAAAAGCACGACTTCTCAAATCGTTTTATTACAAGTAGTTCTCGCACTTAAATGTTACATCACGATAGCAAAAAAAGGTAAACTTCTTTTGCAAACTACATAAATACTATAATAACTGCCTTGAAGTTATTCTTATTTTAAAATCAGAATATATTCTAAATGCTTTACATAAAAAACTTTGGTCAGTAGCCTATGTGTACAACACTCTTTTTTACTGACTTGCCTTTCACGTTGCTTACCTAGGTCTTTGAAGGAGAAAATTGTAAATTGAACTCAGATCAAAATTCAGTCCATAAGTAAGACAAGTACCAGAAATATGTCGGTAACTGTGGGCAAAATATGACATGTGAAAATTATTCCACATACTAAGTCTGATGAGCCATCAGTGGTATGGAGGTAACTAAAAATACGGACTCAAGTCAAGCTCATATTTGATCCTATATGAAAGGAATTCAGCCCACTTATCAATATACCTTTTACTCCGCTGTATGTCTGTATGTCTGTTTGCAAATGAATCACCTCCCACTTATCAATATACCTTTTACTCTGCTGTATGTCCATATGTCTGTTTGCAAATGAATCACCTCTTTCTCTTTTCTTTTAGAGCACACAGTTCATTTCTACAGCTAAAGTCCTAGACTGAACAGTCCAGATGGCCAGTGAATTTATTTCACCATCACTGCCCTTGAGGTCTTTAAATACAAATTAGAAATGTATAAACAAACAGGTGTGTATACACACCCATGCACACTAGGACAACCACATCAAGGCCTTTTTTTTTTTTTTCTGCTTCAAGAGAAGTTTCTAACATTTACCTTTTTTGTTATTAATTTAACTAAATCTTCCTCAGAATGTTCTTTTAGTTAAAAGTCAAGTCTAATCTGGAGCCCTGACTGACTTGTTATTCTGAGATTCCTACTGAACACCTAGCTACTGGCCACGGTTTCTTTGAGGAAACAAATATCATAGCTGAAGCATTTTCAAAACTTTAAATGCATGCAGAAAGAACTACATAGGCTTTCCAAGCAGCTATATCAAGTGGCTCAAGTAACATTATTATTTATCTTGGCCTAAGCCTTTTATCAACAACATCCTTTTAAAACACAAAGAGAATGGCTACAAGATGGCGGCAGGGCCCAGAATGGTGCTCCAAGCGGTTCCAAGGACATCACCGAGGGTTCCACTGTGCTGTCTTCCCTCTTTTGTGCATTTTCTCCAAACGCACTGTGTCCCCATGCTTTGAAACTATGTAAAATAGATTTTTAAAAATCCACCAGTGATTAGTTTAGACCTGAAATAACACTGTAGGTGGGTGTTGTTAGAGACAGGTAGCCATTCTTAACAGCTCCTCTCCCAGAGGAGGCCCTGGTGGGCACGGGGACACCCACAGCTTAGGAACTGTTCTTGTTGCAGACCGTGCCTGGGCTGATACTGTCTTCCTTATACTGGCTGCCCGTGTCGCTCCTGCTCAGGATGGTGGAGGGGATGCGGGAGGGGCGTCTGTCTGGGTTCTTGTCCTGAAAGCAGCAGCAGATCATCTTCTTCATGGTTCTGTACATGTCCTCGTCCTTGTAGGAGTAGATGATGGGGTTCATGACAGAGTTCAGCAGCGCCAGCAGCAGGAACCACCTTTTCACGTGCTGCACGCCGCACTGCGTGCAGTTCAGGCCGTCGAGCAGCAGAACTACCAGGCCCGGGGTCCAGCACACGACGAAGGCCCCTGCGGGGAGACAAAAGGAAGCGGGCTGCTTACCAAGGCTTCTTCTGGCCCAGCTTTCAGTCAGTGGCATCAAGGGACCTTAAGGATTTGTTCTGACCACTGCAAAGCAAACTTCCACCCTTCTTCTGAGCACTGGAGACCTGGGCTTGTTAGAGGCCAACGGCCAGGCACTCCCTTGACTGTTCACCGCGTTCTATTTCAACTCCTTATCTGCTTACCCAGGGCGCGTCTTGAGGGGCTCACATTTACCAGCCGCTTACTAAGCACTCCACATACCTCATCTCTGTCAGCGCTCTGAACCACACTAGGAGGCTGCTGTAGTCATCATCCATGCTTTGCAGATGAGAAAACCAAGGCCAAATGCCAGGAGTGTACGTGGGAGGGCCTCGCGCCTTTAGCCCGGCGCTCCGCTGTTCTCTAACTCAGATGTTCTAAATGCTTTCCTGACAAGACGACGCACTGCATCTATGGCGTTCTGCTAGCCTCTTATCTAAGTCAGCTGCTCACAAATTTTATTCTTTATAAATCCACGCTAATGCTGAGTAAGCACTGTATTCTTTTTGACATATTCATAGGCCATCTGCTTATTTCTGCTCTGGATTAAGTTTTTTGTTCTTGTTGGTTGTTGTCAGAAATAAATCTTTCTGTTTCATGATGAGGTAGAGATGTGTTTGTAGCAGATTTATTTATTTAGCACCATTTTAGCACCAACTGTACACGAAGGGTAGTGTCTTCTGAGTCACTAGACATCTGCTCATACTTAACTTACCACTAAAACTTTCTGACATGTTTTTCCTAAAATACGAAACATAGGTTCAATATTCCCCTACTTTGTCACCATCACCTTGGATAACCATGACAGCTCACAGTCATATAATGCTTACCGTGAGCCAGGCACTGGTGTAAATGCTTTCCTTTATTAACTTCTAGAACCACACTATGAGGTAGGCATTGTTATCTTCCCCAGGAAAGGGAGGTGCAAAGAAAGTTAACTTGCTCACCATCAAACAGCTTGTAAGGGACATCGAATGTGGAATGTTGGCAGTCTTTCTCCATAGGCTGTGCTCCCGGCCACTACATATGTGACCTGTCTCCATACTGTGAAATGGTTTCTTTCCCCCAAAGTCCTTATCATTTCTAAATGCCCTTGCTTATCCATTCAATAAACATCCCCTGTGAGCTTACAATGTGCCAGGAACTGCACTAGACTGTAAATGAGGCAAAGACTATGCACTCCAGGAGCTAAGGTGCTAACGGGGAGACAGAAGAAACTAGCAAGTCTGTAAATCACATCACCAACTAGTTATTCTCACAAGTTAGAATTAGTCCTGGATGGTATTCCTCTTGTCGCTTTATCTTCATTCTGAGAGATACACTAATAAGCAAGTCAAGAATTCTAAAAAGGCTGTGTGAGGCCATAAAATGCCATGAGCCTCAGGGTCAGACAGGTGTGACCGGCTCCTCGTTAATGAGTTGCACAAATGAGGCAAATCACTGCACTTCTCTGAACCCCCATTCCCTCATTTTTTATTTTATTTTTTTTAGATTTTATTTATTCATCTGAGAGGGAGAGAGAGAGAGAGAGAGAAAGCACGAGCATGAGTGGGGGGAAGGGCAGAGGGAGAGGGACAAGCAGACCCCCTGCTGAGCAGGGAGCCAGACACAGGGGTCTATCCCAGGACCCTAGATCAGGACCTGAGCCAAAGTCAGAAGCTCAACCAGCTGAGCCACCCAAGCACCCTCCCATTCCCTCATTTATAAAATAAGGAAAACAATCCCGACTGTGTGGGTGGTCGTGAGGGGTCAGAAGTACTGGAAAGTGGTGCCCAGTACTGAGTTGGGTTCACTAAGTAGCGGTTATCATGAGATGCTTTGTCAAAGACAAAATTAGATGTTTAGGAGTTATCAGGAGGGTTTAATTCCCCATTTCATAATTACAGCTCACCAATGGTTCCCTTTTCACTCCTTTCTGTATTATTTTTGGTCTGGCCGACATATGTGAATTAAAAACTTGGGGATAAGAGATCAGAGATTGGGTCCTAGCCTTTACTTACTGTACAACTCTGGGAGACCCATGTCATCTGTCTGGGGTTTGGCTTCCTAAACTATAAATTGAGGACTTAAGGCAGGTTCTGGGTTTTTCCAATTTGGGGCCAGGTGACCTTGGTGGGTATGCAGTCAATTTAATGGGTTTGGACAAGTTTGGGGATTTTAAAATGCAAGAATGGAATGGAATCGCTCAGAGTATATTGCACAGACTAAGGGAAGTTTTGCTTCATGCAACTTTCATTTCAGTTTTACATACTATGTTTATGTGAATATTGGTTATGAAGTAAACTATTATTTCTTACTGTTAGGCTTTGTCAAAAAATTTGGAAAACACTAGTTTAGATAATCTTGAAGGCCCCCTCCAGCTCCAATGGTCTGTATTCCCCCTAACAGTAACACTTTTGTTCTCTGCTCTTCCCGAGAGAGGGTTACTATGTTGTCAAGAGGCAAGAACTAAACAAACCAGACATCAAAGGCTCTTGCTGCCAATTTTGATGTGAGGACTCCTTTCTGTGTGAAATTGCATAATTCCAAAGAAATCCCAGTGGGAGAGTTCCAATGTCCTTGTGTTAACAGGAAAGAGGGAAAAATATTGATTAACTTTATACTTTGTTAAATATGCATGTCAAAATTTAATAAAATTTAATAAATTTCCAAACCAATGGAAGGGGAAGGATGGAACCAAAGGAAAGGAAAACAAGATCTTAATATAAAAAAAGGGGGACGGGAGTCAAACATAGAAGAGTGGGACAAAGAAAGAACAAAAGAAGATACTGGAAATGAATCCAAATATACTGACAATCAAATTCAATGTTAATTGTATTGTTTTTTAAAAACAGGTGAATCTAAACAAGTTGATGTCTAGTATTAGATCTGTATGTGGTACAAACGATAAGGAAAAGCAAGATGATTAACATGAAGTTTATGTTACGGTTATTTCTCCATAAGAGAGGGTGCTCACTGGGGCAGGTCCACACAGGTGAGGCTGAAGATATTAGACATGTTCTACTACATTGGGTGGCGGGTATACAGGCATTTTTAAAGTTTTTTTAAAAATTCTTTTAGGTGTTCTTCTTTATACTGTACATATGTCGCTTATCATTTTGTCTGAATGATATACTCCACACATACACATGTCAAAAAAGGATAAAAGTAAATTGCTAACATGCTTTCCTAAAAACTGTTTTTAAAATCAATCTTTTTTTAAATCATAAAAGCTTTCCCTGCCCCCCAGCACGAAACTCTGCTTTTAGATTAGTCAGGGGACCTAAACACTCTAAATAAAGTCTCCAAACTGATGTCTTGTTTGTCACAATGCAGTAATTCATGTGTATTTTCCCTTTGCATTGCATTCCATCCAACAATTCATTCAATCACCACTTGACGAACTTTTCATTGAGCAATGATCACATATGCCAGGCACCGCTCTAAGGATTTTATGTGCCTTAACCATTTAGTCTCCGTGGCAGCCCTAGGAGTATTACGAACACTGCCTAATAAAACACTAATGCTACTCTCTTTTTAAACTTGAGGAAGCGAAAGGACAGAGAAGCAAGGTAACATGCTCAAAGCCACAGAGCTGCTAAATGGAAGGGCCAGGATTTGAACCCAGGCAGCCTGGCCCCAGAAGCTGGGCTCCTGTCCACATGCTAGGCTGTTCAGCAACAGACAGAGAATCTTACTACTAAAGTGAGTGATCGGGGAGGGAGAAGGGTAATCTGGCTTTCAGAGTCCCATCTATGGTATGTCACATCTGACTGTGAAGCTGCGTATCTAACAATGAAGTCATGCTTGGTTTGCTAGCGTAAAGATTTTCTGTCAGGAAGGAAGGGAGGAAGGGAGGGATGGCGGGAGGGAAGAAGGAAGGGACGAAGGGAGGGGAGGAAAGAAGGGGGAAAGAATTCCAACAAAAATACAGGCTGGCCGTAGGAGTAAGAAGAAACAAAAATCTGCTGACCTTTCCTTTATACTGTTTCCAAGAACAACAGACGGCAAGTCTTCTTTGACAAGCGGCCCAGACCCCTCCACTGCCAGAGAGCCCGTGCTCCGGCATGCTGTCTGAGGAGATGGCCGCACACGGGGCAGTAACCCTGGGGGAGACACGGCTTCCTGACTCCTCCACCTGGCAGCCAACTTCCCCACCAAGCACATCTCAGCAGAGGGCGAGGTTCATCTAACACTTCATTCGCAGGGCGGGGTGGGGGGGTTACTGTCTGTCGGCTGCTAGATATGAGGCCCCCAAACAATTCAGAAGGAGAACATGTCGGGAATGGTTTTGGCCTTGGGAATCTGCAACCTCGGAGAAATGCTCAGGGAATGCAGGGGATGTCATAAACAAACAGATGGGCAACTGGCCTGTTTCTGACAAAGGGGGGAGATGATGGAGCCTGGGAAATATAGATCAGTCAGTCCCCTATCAAGTTCCAAGAAGTTTTGGAAGAAAAAAAGAATGGAAGTTTTTTTTGAGTATTTAGACTCAATGCTCAGACCATGCCAGCTGGGAATAAGCAGAGTTTTCAAAGAGAGGTCATGACAAGTCCCAATCATTTTTTTTTTTTTAAATCAGGCATTCACAGGTAAGAGTGGATCCAAGATGTCTATTTGGGAACCAGTGGAAAAAATCAAGTATGTTCCCCTTAGAGAAGAAAAGGCTTATAGGAAAGACACAATGTGCTAACTGCCTCAAAAGCCTGAAAGGCCGTCAAATAGAAAGAGGACACATAGACTTGTCCTGCGCCATTCCAGAAGGTCACCCTGAAACAGAGGGAAAAGTACAAAGAGGCAAAATTTGGAGGTAAGAGTTCTAGGTACACAAAGCTATTTAGGAGGGGAACTGGTTGTTGAGTGGGCAGAGGGCCCCTCAAAGCAGCATACTTCCCCTGCCTGGATCATCCTGAGACGTACAAAAGGAAGGCATTTCTCCCCAATGAGAGATAGGGTGAAGTGGTTTCCGAATTCTTTTCCAAGTAGAAAATCACTACATTCTACAAAACTATGAATTTCGACTCCCAATAAAATGCAAACAAATTTCACTTGTTTGTTTCCCGGACACAATTACCAGACGGCACGGCTGCAAACTGGTGGAGGTGAATACATTGGGCAGGCTGTCCCCAACCCTGGCTGGTCATCCGAATTACCAGGGCAGCTCTTGAATGCTGCAGATTCCCAGGGCGCCGGGATGGCTTAAGCACCTGCCTTCAGCTCAGGTCATGATCCCAGGGTGCTGGGCTCTCAGGCTCCCCCGCTCAACAGGGCTGGGGGGTGGGGAGCCTGCTCTCCCTCTCCCTCTGCCCTGCCCCTTGCTCATGTGTGTCTGCTCTTTCTTGCAAACAAATAAATAAATAATTTTTAAAAATAATGCAAATTCCCTGGTCCCACGGTTAGACCCTCTGGGGTGGGATGTGGAAATCTATACGATGAAAAAGTTCCCTGGTTGGTGGTGATGCACGGCCAGTTCTATAAACCATTTCTCTACGCTGACTCAAAACAGTTTATTCAGGCCGACCCTGTCAGCAAAACTGCAGACTCCATAGAGACTTAGTAAAAAGTCAGGGAAAAGAGAGAGGGGTCAGAGTTCTTCAAAATAAGAAAATAAGCCTCTCTAGAGATCAATACCTTCAGCTTCCATTTGGAAAAATGTTTGAGCACATCACATACATAAATAAATGTACGGACACTAGCAGCGCGACTAGACCACAGGCAAGGCAAGCATGTCCCCCTCTGGCCTCTGTCGGCTCTCCGGTTTGTCCTGCCAGGAATGCCTTCCCGCCTCCTAATCTAAGGTCTACTTTTCTTTCCAAGCTTAGCTCAAATTCTGCCTCCTCCACTGGACCTCTCCCATTGTCCAACGCACAGCGATCATCCCTTCCTCTCGACTCGTGAAGCACTTTCCCCCATAACAGCCACACGGTGCTGAGCACATCACCTGCTTCATCCACTCTCACATCTCCCAAGAGCACTGGGCGGCCAGTGTGCTCAGCACGATACACGCGCTGGTCCTTTAAAACTCACAGCCCTGTGAGGCTGCCACTCCCAGTCTTACGTACAGTGATCTGGAGCGCAGAAGGAGCTCAAGAATGTGTCCTGGGTCCAGAAGCCAACACGCAGAAGAGCCATAATTTGGACCTAGGCCTGACTCCCCCACCAAAGTCTTGGGCACAGGGCTAAACTGGAGGTAGTTTTTAATACACATATTCTCTGTCTCAGGCCTGATTTAAGCTCCCTAAGGAGGTGGGCTGTGCTTCATCGGCAGCCCGCGTCCTCAGAACTGAGTACGGAGCCCCACGCTCAGGAGCAGAGATGCAGGGAAAGGTGGGCGAGATTTCCTCTTAGACCTCCCCGGGCGACGGACCGCACCCGCCGCAGCGCTGCTGCTGTGAACGGCGTCAGGTCGGAACCTGGATGCGATGTGTGACGATTCTGACTACGGTCCAGGAAGGTCTCAGGTGAAGTGACAGCCAGTTGAACGAGCAGAGCATTGACGATTAAGAACAGCCGTGCAGAGGTGAGGCACTGCAGGGTGCACTGGGGGGATTCCAGATAGTCCAGGATGGCTAAGCCAGAGAGGTGACTGAGGAAGTACGGTGAAGTCTGAGAGACGACCTGGGGCAGACCCATGCTGCCTATTCACTGTCACCTTCATACCACACCCCCCGCCCCCCCCCCCCACATACACCCAGGCACCTCTGAGCAAGGGCCCTGCGCTCAACACTCAGGAGTTTGGATTTACTGTAAAGAGCAGACCCCAGAGCCTTTGCCCTCAGGTGTCCCTTGTATGTACTGAATTAACTTCTCTTCCAAGCATCTAGAACGGTAGGAGTCATACAGCATCCTTAGGAAGATTAAGAAATATTTCTATGTCCCATGGTTCATAAAGGAATCCCATTGAGAAAGGCTAGATCAGAGGTTTTCCAGTCTCAACTGCCACTCATTAGTGAGCTGTGAAATCAATTTAGTGGGTTGCGACCAGCAATTTTCTGGAAGATGAAATAGAACAGAACAGAAAACATCAGAGTGCCTCAAGTAAGGGTACGTTTCATGAAACTTGTTTCAGTTACACAGAAAAAGGTGTGTGCTCACTGGGCCATGATATTGAATGTACACAATTTCTTATTGTGGTCCTGACTTAAAAAAAAAAAGTCTAAGCCACTTCTATAGATCAGTGGTTTTTCAAATCAGTTTTTTAAAAAGTAGAGAAACACTTCCCAAAGGAAATCTCTTGTTAAAGTTCAAAATCCAAGCTTCTCTGACTAAAGAAAGAGATGAGGAGCAGGGGTGAGGAGAAGCTGAGTAAAGCCCTTGACAGCAGCATCCACACCCCTCTTCACACTACGACCCCCCCACATGTGTACACACTGAGGCTCCCATGGGAGCGCCACTGACCGCTGTTCGAAAACTGCTATAGAATGCTAGTTCTTGGAAGGTTTTCAATGGGGCATGGATAAGTTGTTTCCTTTAAAAAAAAAGTATTTAAATTCAATTTAGTTAACATATAGTGAATTATTAGTTTCAGGGATAGAATTTAGTGTTTCATCAGTTGCATATAACACTCAGTGCTCATTACTTCAAGCGCCCTCCTTAATGCCCATCACCCAGTTACCCCACCCCTCTACCCCCTTCCCCTCCAACAATCTGTTTGTTTCCTAGAGTTAAGAGTCTCTTATGGTTTGCCTCCCTCTCTGTTGTCATCTTATTTTCTTTTCCCTTCCCTTCCCCTGTGTTCATCTGTTTTGTTTCTTAAATTCCACATGTGAGTAAAATCATAATGGTATTTATCTTTCTCTGACTTATTTTGCTTAACATAATATACTCTAGTTCCAGCCACATCATTGCAAATGGCACAATTTCATTCTTTTTGATGGCTAATATTCCATTATCGCGCGCACGCTCGTGTGTGTGCATGTGCGCGCACTCTCACTCTCTCTCTCACACACACACACACACACACACACACATCTTCTTTATCCATTCATCTGTTAATGGATCTGGGCTCTTTCCACATTTTGGCTATTGCAGACATTGCTGCTGTAAACATTGGGATGCATGTGCCCCTTCGAATCACTATATTTGTATCCTTTGGATAAATACCTAGTAGTGTCATTGCTGGGTCGTAGAGTAGCTCTATTTTTAAGTTTTTGAGGAACCTCCATACTGTTTTCCAGAGTGGCTGCACCAGTTTGCATTCCCACCAACAGTGTAAGAGGGTTCCCTTTTCTCTGCTTCCTCGACAACCTCTGTTGTTTCCTAACTTGCTCATTTTAGCCACTCTGACCAGTGTGAGGTGGTATGTGGTTTTGATTTGTATTTCCCTGATGCCGAGTGACGTGGAGCGTGTTTTCATGTGTCTGTTAGCCACTGGCACGTCATCTTTGGAGAAATATCTGTTCATGTCTTCTGCCCATTTCTTCACCGATTTTGTGTTTTTTGGGTGTTGAGTTTGATGAGTTCTTTATATATTTTGGATACTAGCCCTTTATCTCATATGTCATTTGCAAATACCTTCTCCCAGGAACATGACAGGGAGGTCCACTCTCATCACTGTTGTTCAACATAGTACTGGAAGTCCCAGCCTCAGTAATCAGTCACTCTTCGCAGAGGACATGATACTCTGTAGAAAACCCAAAAGACTCCACAGGGGCGCCTGGGTGGCTCAATTGGTTAAGCATCTGCCTTCGGTTCAGGTCACGATCTTGGGGTCCTGGGATTGAGCCCTGCATCAGGCTCTCTGCTCAGCAGGGAGTCTGCTTCTCCCTCTCCCTCTGCTCCTCCCCGCTGCTCATGCTCTCTCTCTCTCTCTCTCTCAAAAAAAAAAAAGACTCCGCCAAAAAATTGCTAGAACTTATACATGAATTCAGCAAAGTCGCAGGATATAAAATCAATGCACAGAAGTCAGCTGCATTTCTACACACTAACAATGAAGTGGAAGAAAGAGAAATCAAGGAATTGATCCCATTTACAATTGCACGAAAAATCACAGGATACCTAAGAATGAACCTAACCAAAGAGGTAAAAAGATAAGGGATCTGTACTCTGAAAACTATAGAACACTTGTAAGTCTTTTATTTTAGAGCAAAGCTTTCAGTGCTCAGGATGGACTAGAGGTAAGGGAGCTTGAAGTCTGCTCCCACCTGCATCAGAACCACCGGGGGTGGGGGGTTCCTCAAAATTCAGATTTCTGGGCCCCATTCAGACCTACCAAGTGAGAAACGGATGGAAGTAAGATCTAGGCTTTTCCAGGTTGAGCTAGCTCCCTGGGGAATACTTCCGTAGAGCAAAGCATGAGAACCACTGGCCTAAAGACCGGCTAAAATTCAGGTGAGAATAAGGATGGGAAGAGCAGTGCTGGCGGGGGCGGACAGAAGCAAATGCTTATGAGCAGATGATAAGGAGGAAGAAACTGGAGGACTTGATAAGAACTGGCTGTGGGAACTGAGGGAGTGGTGACGGGGTTGCGCGTGGTTCTGAAAATCAAGCAGAGAGGCAGCGTAGGGACAGGTTCAGAAGGACGAGACGGTGTTCAGTTTGAGGCATCGTAAGTGCAGTACCTGTGCTCGTCAAGCCAGAGCTGTGTAGAAGGCGGGCGGGTGGCACTCTGAGAGCTCCAGACTGAAATGCTGCCTCACGAGTCATCAGCACTAGGTGGGCACTTCGGCCATATGTCCTTCCATTAACAAATATTTACTAAGCAATCACCTACCATGTGCCAGCTAGTAAGAGTGAATATTGTCATGATGATCACACTTGGATAACAAATCTAATTTCCTTCTATTGCCAAGTGACAGGTCAGTTACAGTGACAAGAAGCAATTAGGTCTTATTTTAATGAGGCACTGTGTTCTTTCAGTACCTGTTTAAGAGACTCACTAATTGTCCAATTAGACTATAAATGAGCTTTCCTCTGGTAATTAAATTAACTAGTTTCAGTGCTATACTCCAAAACCAGTACCATGAGTTCAATGTTAATTTTTAAAGCACAGTGAATCATCTACTAGAATATGCGATTACAGTGCTGAAATGATCTTTAATGACTGCAATTTAAGGTAATCAGAAATATCAAATTAAGGCATGTCTAACACTTCAGAAGATAGAATTACAGATGAAAACATTGGTGACAAATGAAATAAAAAATCTAAGTCCCTAATCAATATCATGTTAGACAGTATATAACAACCCTCCTCTCTTATTTGGAAGTTTTCAAAGTATCTCAACAATCCTCTGGCTAATACTTCATCTCCACCATATACAGGAAATCAGAAAGAACACCAGCAGCATCTGGAAGAAGGGCCTCTCCCTGGAATGTAATTAAGATAGTTCAGCGTTCTTGGGGTTTTGGTGACAGGATGTGCAGGAGAGGAAGACTTCGAGGTGCATGAAACCTGTTCTGCAGGACTCGTACTTTTTTCTCTGTTCCACTAGTCAGACTTGTACCCGTATTTTCATCTGTTTAAAAATTCACACATGCAATTAAAAAAAATCCTGACCTGTGAGTTGCACACAAATGAAACATCTGTAACAATAAAAAGCAATCACTCACACAGAATAGTCACACGCTGGCGCATGGACTACCCATTTCATCAAACAGGAGGATACATTTTAAATATGTTCACTCTGTTTTTCTTTGTTTTTAGTCCAGGAAAAAGTGGCAGGGCACAGGCAATAATGCTAACCTAGTAAGCCGCAGGGCTGTCTGATTTACTAAAATAGAAAATTACAACTCTACATAAAAATCAGGTTGTGAACCTCATTCGAGGGAAGCTCTCTCTTCTTATTTGAAAAGAAATTTAATTTCAAAGTAAAATTTTAAAGTAAAAAGCTATCCTTGATCAGAAGTGTTATAAATGTGCAAATCACACACTAAGAATATATCAGTGGAAATGCTCTCAGGATAGCAAAGAATTTGTTCAATAATTTCAAAATAACGCTTCTAGATTGTGGTTTGCATTTAAATTCATTTTCGTATGCCCACAGTGTTTCAGAAATCCAATAATTCAGAAAATAGATTGTCACATAAGTGAAAGGAATGAAAATATGTACTTTTAGTAAACCTGACTTATTTTTACCACAGAAAGCAAGGAAACGCTAAGACACTTCAAATAGAAGATGGGCAGTTAAGCATTCCACAAATGATTCATTTAACACTATTGTCACTTCTGTTGGCTCTTTTGACTCTAACAACTGGTTTTAGACACTTGTTTTAAGTCTGTGGCCAGCTTTGGAAAATTGAAAATCTCAGTGCCAAGGGGTTACGAGATAAAATTGAAAGGAGAGGCATATAGCAGCTAGAACCACAGCCTAGACCTAATTCTAGTGTTTCACTCTGGACAACAGCTGGAAATCATAAACTGAATAAGGAAGAGAACACCATCTCCACCTCCAGATTCCTCTTTAAGCATAATATGTATGGACCAACAATACCTCAGTACCTCACTAACTTTTACATCAAGGGCTCTCCAGCATCTAAGAAAAGGTGTGAGGTCAGCTGCGTGTATTGGCAAAGTAACAGCTCTTGGCTGGGTATAATTTTAAAGACGGGCAGATCCCAACTAGTCTGCCCAAGGATTCGAAATTCTTGCTGGAGTCATTCCTTTGGATTAAGGAGGTCTCTGCTGTACCCTACCTAAAAATGTAAACATATTAAGCTATAGGCATCTAATATTTTATCATATAAATGGTCATTGGCAAAGGTCAATGGCATGGTCAAGGTTCTGAGGGGATGTTAAAGGGGTATCTTCAATGTGGTGAAAATTTTCGAAAGGACTATAGTATGGGACACTGCACAGGAAAGTTGACTTGAATAGTATACAAGATTCTGGCCACCCAGATGGCACAAAACACCATTCTGAGCTCAGAGGAAGGGAACATGAATTAGCAGGAGCAGGACTTGACTTAGAGAAAGTTGTACCTGGAGGAGAAAGAGCATGTTATAGCTTAGAAACTACAATGTCTTGACACAAGAGCTATCACCTCCCATCCCATGACCCTGGCCGCCATTATTAATCAACCACACTACTTGCGTCGGAATCTACGCATGGCCTTGAATCCTTCATAGCACAGCTGCAAGCAGCCTCTAGCAATCAGATGGAATTTGCCCTTGAGATGAAACCCACTTAACCATCCCTGTTATAGTAGAAAGAGCATAGGCTGGAGATCAAGCAGACACTGAGTTGACCATGGGCAAATCCATTCACCTTCTTGGGCCTCCCACCATTTTCTAAGCTACGGAATGAGCATGATACTGACCTGACAGGATTTTTGTGAGGATCTAATGAGATAATACATGGAGTGTCCAACAGAAAATGTCAGTTCTGACTTCAGATAGTGTGGGTTGTCTTCCCTGCTGTGCTTCCTAAGGTAATTCATAAACACATCCAGTAGGGTGCTTTAGTTGCTGTTGTGTACCCACATGTGAATGCACACACACACACATACATACACACACACATGCAATTTATTACACTTGGTCCTAATTCTGCATGCATTTGGCTGCCCTGCTAGGCTGACATACTCCGAAAGACCCCTTTTGTATCTTACTCAAGTTGAGATGCCCAGTGCTTAGCCAAGCACCATTCACATAGTTGGTACGTAATAAAACCTTGTTATGTGAAGGGATCACAATTCAAATCCAGACCCTAGAGTATGCTTTTTAACAATTTTTTAAAAAATATTTTATTTATTTATTTGACAGAGAGAGCAAGAGAGCACAAGCAAGGGGAGCAGCAGAGGGAGAAAGAGAAGCAGGCTCCCCACTGAGCAAGGAGCCCAATGTGGGGCTCGATCCCAGGACCCTGGGATCATGACCTAAGCCAAAGCCAGACGCTTAACTGACTGAGCCACCAAGGCGCCCCTAGAGTATGCTTTTTAAAAGGTCATTGTTTCTCTGCTCCCAATTTCTTCATCTGTCCATTAATGGGATTGGATTAGAATGAACTGCAAGGTTCCTTTTGGCTCTCACATTTGATGATTCTGGGTTTCACTCAGTGCTTCCTCCAGTCATGGCCAATGAACATCCAAGTAACTAAGGAGAAAGGCAAACATGGATGCTCTCTATGGTGCCAAGTGAGAGAGAGAAAATTCTGTGGTAAATTTAAGATGCATGTCGCATGATTCTAGCAGAAACTGGTATCTGGGTGGGGACACCCAGAATGCTCTCAGATACCGATCTCAGATTTGATCAACACACAGTGAGCGTTTGTGAACTGTTACACACTATGCTAATCACCGGGAATAGCAAGTCAAAGGACACAGAGGAGTAAACGATTACCGTGCAAGGTATGCATGAGATATTGTCAGGGCATACTGCCTAATGGTCTTCACAAGAGTTGAAATTACCATCCTCTACAGTGTCACCATGGGTTGAGTTTTTCAAAGGATAGAAATGTAGGGGCTCCTAGGTGGTTCAGTGGGTTGAGCATCTGACTCTTGGTTTCGACTCAGGTCACGATCTCCAGGTGGTGAGATTGAGCCTCTGTCAGGCTCTGCACTCAGTGGAGAGTCTGCTTTAGATTCTCCCCCTCTCCCTCTGCCCCCCCACCCCCTGCTCGTACGCATGCTCTAGCATGCTGTCTCTCTCTCTAAAATAAATAAATAAATCTTTTAAAAAGAAGATACAAATGTTAGGAATACCCTATGGCAGTGTAGGTATTATTACATTGTTTTCAATGTAAACAATATTTTTTATATATTAAAAATAATATTGTTGAAACATTGAAATAATTGAAAACAATAATATTGATATAAACAGTAGTATTGAAAACAACATTGATGTAGAAGATATTCATAATATATTGTTGAATTTACATAAAACACAGGTTATAAAACACTATGAATATAGTATTAATCCCTTCTGATTAAAAAGAATTAAGGGGCACCTGGGTGGCTCAGTCAGTTAAGTGTCCAGTTCTTGGTTCTGGCTCAGGTCATGATCTCAGGGTTGTAAGACTGAGCCCTGCATCAGGCTCCATGCTCAGAGAGGAGACTGCTTGAGATTCTCTCTCTCCCTCTCCTTCTGCCCCTCCCCTTGCTTGCACTTGCTCTCTCTCTCAAATAAATACATCTTTTTTAAAAAAAGAACAAGATATATTTGTGCATGTACATGTGTACACTTAGAAAAGACCACAAAATGTACAGTATATCCAAATACCCTAGCAAATATAATCTCTAGGCAACATGATTCAGGTGCTATTTACCTTCTTCCTTACCTCTTTCATTATTGTCTTTAATTTTTTGCTAGGAGCCAATCTTTTTTTTTTTATAATAAGCTCTTACCATAGTTTTGTTTCTATTTTGGGAACAAATATACTTGCATGCACTAGATTTCTACTGCAAGAAATGGCATAAGACTGATCCTATGTAGTTGAGAAACAAGAAGGTCAAGACTGTTTCTCCCAACAAATCTCTTAATGGGTGTTTTACTCCAAGTTACCTATGGGTAGTTTATTAAATAGGAAAATGCATAGAAAGAGTATGAGAAGTCATCAAATGGTAAAACCATGTCATAACCTTTGAAGTAGAACCAATAAAAATCAATTGTGTAAAATGTGAGGTTTGTTATTGCAATGTTAATTAAAAAACATTTTCCATTAGTTGTACATTAATCACAAGAGGGACAGGGTAAAGAAAGGAAGACATACTATACTGTACACTGGGCCAAAAGGTCCCAAATGATCACTTTCCCCTCCCTCCAAGAGCATACAACATCCAACAAAAATTTATTGAGCCCCAAGAGGAGCTGATGATAGTGCAAATTAACCAGAACACAGAGGTAAACAAGATGGACATGAACCCTTCCCCAGTTCTTGACGTCACCAGCTCCTTCTCACAGTTTAGGTGTCAGCACCAAGTGTGCCCTTTGGAGAGGTCTTCCTTTGTGCCATATACAGTAGTGCCCAGCCCAGCCATTCCCTAAAATATTATTCTGCTTGGTTTTCTTGTATCACTCTCTGCACTTTTCTTGTTTATTAGTTGCCTGGTTGATTGACTGACTTACTAATTGCCTGTCACCCCAGCTGGAAAGTAAACAAGAAGGTGAGGCCCTTGCCCATTTAATTCACCGGCAGACACCTTCCAAGTATATGGTACTTTCTTGTTCCCTTCTGGAGGTTCTGATTCTAGGAGTCTGGAGTCGGGCCCAAGGATCCGAATATTTAACAAATATTCTAAGGGATTCTCCTACTCAGGGCAAATGTGCAAAGTACTCGATTTTATACAAACCCGGGTCTTAACTCTTATCCATCAATCCAAAAGTTTGATGATCATATCTGTTTCCATCCCACTGAGAGAATGGTTTCTTGGGGATCCTTCTGCTGGAAAGGAAAAGTCTCCAATTCTGATATAGTCTGTAGACTCGTGTAAAATGTAATTTGGTAATACCAAATGGCCTAGGCCTATAGGAGCTTATGAAAAACCATTATTGGTCAAGCTTATACTCAAGAAAAAAAATTGTTGGTAAAGGACAACCTAATTAAACTTACTATAATGGATCAACTATGCCATCAGAAAAAGAAAAAACAATATTTGGAAACATATTTATAGTTTGCATGGAGCAAATTTGCAAAGTTTGATAGGAGAAATATGAGGAAATTGGTGGCTTATGTATATAGCAAAGTAAGGTTGGAGGACATAAATAGAATACGTGTAAAAGGTAATGATGGAAGGAAAGACGGCCACTGCGAAACATATATGGAGATGCCATTAAGTTATCCCGTGAGAACCCGGAAATGGGAGAAAAAAGCTTGCTCTTTGAGTTAAGCCCTAAACCAAAGTCACTTAAAGAGATATTATGGTCCTTGGATCTGCAACAGCTTTACGGAAATTTGACTGAAGGTGATAACATCTCAGGAGAAAGAATGTCTCTGGAGCCAGACACGTCTAGAAGTACCTTATGCAACTCTCAGGGAGAAAAGTTCTTGGCCAAGGTCAGTCTATTCTTGTGGCTGGGAGGTCTCTAATGTTCTGATTCAACACGAAAGGCAACCTCTGATTGTAACTGGACTTGCCAGGTATTGAATATCCAAACCCCTTGGTAATTAAGAGGGAGGGCAGGCCAAAGGGAAGAAGGAAGGAAGGGAGTAGTGACACCTATGCTTTGCTCACATTCTTCCCTCTGTCACCTTTACTGCCTGGTACGCTCTTCCTTATTCTCTCAAGTCCAGCTCATTTGTCACCTGCTCTTCACAGCTTTCCCCATCCCCCCCCAACCAGGCCAAGTCAGATGTTCTCCCATTCCATGTTTCCATGGTACTCTCCTGATCTTATTGTCAAATCAGACACCATTGGTGGCTTGTCCCTCTAACAGCTGGTGAGACTGAGAGCACCTGCAGGGCAGAAATGCTGCCACAGTCACCTTGGGTTCCTGACACCTGACCAGGACTGGATGCTTGGTAGGCGCTCAGTTTTCAAGAAAGCAAGCAAGGAAAGCTGGAATGTCACAGACAGGAAGTAGAGGTACCACAGGAGAAAATTAAATATTCTCCCTGCTGGGTTTTCACTAGACGACTCATCCCCATATACTGGTTTCAGACAGAACATTTCCCAGGCAGTCAGCCCTGATCACATTTCCGTGCCATCAAGGAAAGTGCAAGGCACCACAGGAGACCCACCTTGTGAATTCACTCAATGGTCTGTTTGCAAACTGTGCAAGTTGGTTGGTTGGAATTCAAAATTAACTTTGTCATGAGCACAACTGATATATGCGGTTTGAGTTACTAAAAAAAAAGCCCATTTCACCCATATATCGTTGGTTACTTTATAGGCAATTCTAGGCTAACTGGAAGTTGATTTGCAATGATGTTTCACTGATTCATTCTTGAACAGTTATACCCTTTCTATTCTTGCTAATGTGTGAAACAACTTCTAACAGTCTCCACCCAAACTGTGAGCATCACCTGGCCTAAGGCCCTGACAGTTCCGGCAAAGAGCGTTTGAGGTTCTCCTCTCTGTCTTCCAGTTATTTCTGCCTCTTACACCTCTGTATTTGAAAATAAACTAAATTAAACCTTAAAACATACAACTGCTTACTCTATTTACCCTGTATAATGCAGGGACATACACAAATGCATATACATGCACACTTCAAATACATACACTTACTTTATGTTATATACAAATATTTAGTTCAGACTTGATAAAATCAAGTATTGGCAAAAATCTCCTTTAGAGAAAGACTGAACATTTCAGGCCCTTGGGTGGGAACACAGTTTCCCTTTAAGGCATTGTTTCTACAGAAAATTAGATTGAACTTAGTTTTATCACTTCATCCTGGAAATCAAGGAGCCAACTTAAATGCGAGGACTGTCTGTGCTAACAGAGCAATATGACCTAACCAATCATCACATTCCGCTATGGGCAAGATGATCACGGTTCCAATCTGTGCTGCCAGTCATAAACATGCTTCCTCCCCACTGAAGAACTCCTTTACAAAATGCTAATGTGCTTTTTCTTGTGTCTTCCGGTAATCATTAACACATTTATTAATCTCAGCAATAAGTGTCGGGCAAATAAGATACAGTTCCTGCCCTTAAAGTGTTTGCTCTCTAGTAGGGCAGAAAGGGCACACACATAACAATAAATTACCATTAAGGCAGTAAATGACACATAGTAAATGAATGGAATGGGGGATAATATAGGAATGCAGAGAAGAAATCTCCACATGTTGGGGTGATTGAAGACCTGATGGAGAAAGCGGGGTTTGAGGGGGATCATGAAGGAAACGCAGGAATTGCTAGATAGAAAGAACACTCTCAACTTGTCCCCCAACCCACCGGCTAGATACCTAGCATAGGATACACCCAACACCTTTGAGATCAGGCACCATACCTTGTACTGCGATAAAAGAAAGATGGGACAACTCCCAGTGCTCATCTCACCCAATGGGTCTGTAAACCATGTTATCACAGGTACCGGGGAAGCCAAGGACTCCTCTTCTGAACTGGGATAGTTTCTTATAATTCAGAATGAAGAGTCTGCGGCTCTTATTATAGTCCATGTTTTTCCACATGCGGGTTAATCAAACTCACATAAGCCACATTACATCATTGTTTGAAAGAACCCTCTGTTTAAAAAGTTACTTTTACTATCCTATTAATCAAATGAGATTAGTAAGTCAAAATGTGTAAACAACAAATAATTTGTAAATTGTTAACAAGTGAAGAAGAAACATCCAAATCACATAAATACAGATGCTAAGAAAGACCATTCAAAGGTTAAAGGACTCCTTGAATTAGACCATCTTTTTACAAACCAAACACCCTAAACTAAATTCAATAAACGGCAAATAAAAAAGTCTGGAATAGTGTTTTACTCAAATTGTGGAACTAAAGACATCATGAAAGTCAAATAGTCAAATAACCAAAGGCTCATCTTCTTATCCCTTTAACCATCCCCAAGAAAAACACTTAAATGCTTCCTCTTTCAACATGTTATCTTTTTATTTTCCTGAAACAAACGTGTTTATTATTGTGTATAATGACTACTTGGTATTTTTACTTAAGGACATACATATACTGAAGGATTTACTAGTTAGGTAAACTTAGATAATTAAACTCTTAAGCCTTGCTTCCTCATCTGTAAAACACAGGCAGTAAAATCCCCGTCCCCGGGCTGGTGAGGCCCAAGTGAAAGAAGGAACACAAGGCCTTCCACTGCAGCATTTAGCACAAGGTCATTGTCACGATCAGCATCTCTTATGATTGCTCCAGGAAAGACCTTTTGCGATCTCCTATTTGGAAAACCTACATAGTGTTTTCACAGCTTGGTCTCAAGAGCCAGACTGCTGGGTTCAAATCCAAGACCCACCACTTACTTTGGGGTACCCTTGGGCACTTTTTATGAAACCTATTTAACCCACCTGTACCTTACTTTGCTCCCTTACCCAGAACATAAAGAGAATAAGAACACCCACCCCTCTTGGGGTTGCTGGAAGGGCCAAATGACTGATTATTCATAAAGTATACAGATCAGTGCTTGACTTCACGTGTTAGCCATTCCTGCGCTGACCGTGCTCTCCAGGGTTGAAGATGGTCAGAATCAAACTCAAGAGTCTCAAAAAGGGTGAAAAAATACTAAGATTCCAGAGTTACAGGAGATGCAGGAACGTTCTGTTGTTCCTTAAGGAATCCCAGAGGATTTTAAAGGAAAGGGAGTGTTTTAGAACAGAGCTGTACAGAAGGCACCAAGTGAAAAAGACGTGAATGGCAGGAGTAGCATCTGAGCCCTATCCCGTCCACATATTTCTATTCTAGCGCCAGCAAGGCTGCAAACATTTGTTTTCATTATTATGCTCCTTTTCTCCAAGACCAGATAGACCTCAAGGACCAGCACTATATTCAGCCAGTTTACTTTTGTATCCCCAGTTCTTAGCATAGTGCCTGACATAAAGCGGCGCGTAATGTTTACTAATGAGTGAGTGGTCAGATAAGTGAATAGAAGAATAGTCTAAAGATATGTGTAGATATTTGCCCAAGTGCAAGAAGACTTTTTATTTTTCTAAATTTTGTACTTGGGTATAGTTGACACAAAATGTGACGTTAATTTCATGAGTACAACATAGTCATTCCAAAATCAAAGACAAGAAGAGACAAGTGTTGGTGAGGATGTGGAGAGAAGGGAACCCCTGCCATTGCTGGTGGGGATGTAAACTGGTGTAGCCACTATGGAAAACAGTATGGAGGTTCCTCAGGAAGACTTTTTTTTTTTTTTTTTTTTTTTTTTTAGATTTTATTTATTTATTTGAGAGGGGGGGAGAGAGAGAGATCAAGAGCACAAGAGCAGGGGCAGGGAGAAGCAGACTCCTGCTGAACATGGAGCCAGACCAGGGGCTCGATGCCAGGACCCTGGGATCATGGCCTGAGCCGAAGGCAGAAGCTTAACCAACTGAGCCACCCAGGCGCCCCTCAAGAAGACTTTTTAACACTAACAGAACCAAATTTGACTCTTGGGATCACTAGGACAGAGCCCATTGCAAGGAAGAAGATAAATGAACAGGAGTAACATTCCTATAACCTGGAACCTCAATTTCACAGTTCCTCGTTTTTACCGTATGGAGCTCTTCCTACGAATCATCCTGTTTGCTTGCCAATTCTAATTAGCCCGTCCTGAGCTAATGGATTGCACAGGGCCTTTGGCAAGATGCTTTTGTTCTTTGCAACTGATACACACCCATGCAATTAAAGTAGTTAATGCCTGTGCCTACTTAAAATGAGATCAAGTTTTCTTCCCATACTTCTGAAAAAATCTCATCAGTAGGTAAATCTAATAAAAATTTTTTGTTGAGTCACAGACTCTGAGACTTGCAAGAATTCTTAAAGTTTGTCTACCTGTCCTACGCAGTGAAAGAATCCCTAAGTAACACCAGACACGAGGGGCACCTAATACCTGTGTAACACTTCCAACAAGCGGGATCGTGCCTCACTGCACTAGACAGCCAGCTCCACTGGAGACTAGCTTGAATCTATCAAATTCTTCCAATTGTGAGTTCGAATATTCTTTCTGTAATTTTTACCCTTGACCCTAGTTTTAACTTCCCAACCTCTGAAATATAATCCCGTTTCCAGGTAACAATTCTTAAAATGTTAAGATAACTGTTACGTCCCCCCCTTTTTTTCTTCTTCTTCTTCCTTCTTCCTTCCTTCTTTCTTCTTCTTCTTCTTTCTTCTTCTTCTTTCTTCTCCTTTTCCTTCTCCTTCTTCTTCTTCTTCTTCTTCTTTTTTTTTTTTTTAGTGACTCTTCCCCAATTCCTTCATCTGTCCTGGATCCTTCAAAATCCCAGATGCTGACTACACTGACAATATTCCTTTACAAATGTGATGTCCATAACTGGCCTTACGGTGCCTCCATGGACTTAACTTGTATCCAGAGAGAACAGGACAATTTCTTCTCTAACTGGATTTTTCACGTTCAGTTAGTATGCCCAGGGTCACATTTCTCTTTTGGCAACCACACAGCATGATATCCTCTCCACAACAGCACTTCCGGTTGGTAAAAATCCTTGGGTCTTTCTCTTCTCTTGCCCAAACATGCACTGTTTTTAAAGGAGGTCTACCTTACCTTTGTGGTTGTGTAGTTGCCACGTGTGCATGGGTGTGTTTTATATAAACCTAGGGACCAGGTCTATTCTTATAAAATGCTATTCTTGCCTGCTTTGGCATATCATTCTGCTCTGCTGACAGCTGTTTAAATCTGGAATCTCTTCCTGAACAGACGAGCTATTCTTGCCTCTTTTTGCCATGTATGCCAGCAATGTTTTTACATCTTCTCTAAGTCATTGCTATTTTGCTGGGGAAATACTGACCAAGTGCAAGAATTCTGGCAGTCCCTGAGATTCTTGCCAGGTTGGTATCAATCTTGTCTTTTATCACCAAGCTTGAGATGTAATTGTTCAGTTACTGGTGAATCACCTGACTGCTCTATCACCCTGCCCACAGTTCTTCTTGATAATCAGAATATTATGTCCAGTTACCAAAGGCCTTCTTGACAGCCACATACATACTGTCCACAGCACTCCCATTATCTATTCACCCGGCAACCTTATCACAAAATGTAAATTAGGTTAATTTGTCATTTAATTAATTTATTTTTTTTCTAGCAACTTTTTTTTTAATTTATTTTTTATTTTTTTTAATGATTTTTTATTATATTATGTTAGTCACCATACAGTACATCCCCGGTTTCCGATGTAAAGTTCGATGATTCATTAGTTGCGTATAACACCCAGTGCACCATGCAATACGTGCCCTCCTTACTACCCATCACTGGTCTATCCCATTAATTTGTCATTTAAGTGGTATCTTCTGAACACTGCTTCTTCTTTTTTCACTTAAAAATCCATTCTACAATTTGCTGAGCATATGATTCTTCATCAAACATAAAAACAGTTAAGCAATATATATTTATGACTTATCTTCTGACCTTATACAAAACTGCTCACATTTATAAAATATTAAAAAATCTCCAAACATGGTCCAAAAATGAAATGTAAAGTTCTAAAGTTCGCAACTATTGTATTCTTTTTTTTTTTTTTTTAAGATTTTATTTATTTATTTGACAGAGATAGAGACAGCCAGCGAGAGAGGGAACACAAGCAGGGGGAGTGGGAGAGGAAGAAGCAGGCTCATAGCGGAAGAGCCTGATGTGGGGCTCGATCCCAGAACGCCAGGATCACACCCTGAGCCGAAGGCAGACGCTTAACCGCTGTGCCACCCAGGCGCCCCATTTACTTTTTTTTAAAAGGTTTTATTTATTTCTTTGACAGAGAGCGAGAGAGCACAAGCAGGTGAGGGCAGCAGAGGGAGAGGGAGAAGTAGGCACTCTGCTGAGCAGGGAGCCCGATGTGGGGCTCAATCCCAGGACCCTGAAGCATGACCTGAGCCAAAGGCAGACACCTAACCGACTGAGCCACCCAGGTGCCCCAAAGCAAAGTTTATTGAGCAATAGTAAAGTGACAGTACAAAGCTCCCAAAGAGGGAGGGGACCCGAAAGTGTTGCCCTAATGGCATCATTTTATAGATGAGAAAACTGAGACACAGATAGTTAAGTAAATCTTATTAGCAAATAATACAATTAAGGCTGATCTGCCTGCAAATTAAAATACCTATATTCTTAAGAAAAAAGGTAATTCCATCACTGAAAGAAAACACTTACTCTATCAGTTATTAATTCTAAAAACTCACTTTCTATGAACACAGCTCTTCAGTTATTTAAAGAAAGACAGAAAACTCCTCTAGGCCGATTCCTTAGAGTCAGCACCTCTGCTCCCTGCAGATTCTGAGTTAGTTTGGGGCCAGCATAGAGAATCTGGGGTCCTTTCCCATTCTAGAAAAAAACCAAGGTGACATTACTCTGATGGAGTCAACAGAAATGTCAACTGAATGTCAAACTTAGGCAGGAGTTTCTCATCATAAAACATGGAAATACAGTCCATTAGTAAAGTCTTTACTGCATATATATTACACACATGCACACACACACACTACTCATATCAGTGTGTTGTCACAGAAAAGGAAGGCTGAAATACTACCAGTGGTAATGAGATATGAAGACAAGAGGGCAGTGAGGCTTTATATGCTACCTCTTTGCTGGACTATAGTAAAATCAAACGGTAGAAACTTACATTTTTATTTGCACAAGAACTAGGGTGAAAAGATTATTATTTGGAGCTAGAAGAAAAATGATTCAGAAATGGTATCCTTACAATAACACATAACGTGGTCCTATCATGTCTACTTGTGAAATACCATCCTGCGATGCTTGCATTGGATGGCCTCTAAGGTCCCAGCTGGTGTAACAGGATGGACTTCTAGAAATCTCCCTAGAACATCAGAGCACTGAAAAACACATATTTGGGGGCATAAAGAGCACCAGGCTAACTCGAGGAGAAACAAGTTGCTCCTCACCTCCCACCAGCGCAGACCCTGGAGGCCAGGAGGCAAGATGAGGATCCTTGGAGCAAACAGTATCCGTGGATGGGGATCACTGTGGTCGGCAGAGCTGTGCCAACAGGCGGGTTAGTAGCCTCTCTGCCTGAACGCTAAGAAAGCCTTGCCACCCGGTGTGGATGCCGGATCCACTATGAATTCCTTCGTAGATCTCCTTCTTTCATTAGAAACTCCACCATCTCTCGTGGTCTCGTGATTCCAGTCTGCATTCCTAGATACACGTTCTATGCTCGGAGTTACAGGTCTTGGGATCACTTTTCTCTCAGTTGTCGGGGCCAAAATCTTGGGTGTCATCCTTGACTTGCCCCTCATGGAACACATGGCAACAGTCATCAAGTATTATCAATTCTACCACATCGATATCACTCTGATCCGTTCATTTCTTCCCATCCAGCCTAGCCGTCCCTTACATCAGATCATCATCATCTGTAGCTTGCATTAATTTCATCACCTTCCAAATGGCCTTCGTGCCTCCAGTATTTACCCCGTCTAATTCATCCTCCAAAATGTGGTCAGCAATCTGTTTATAAAGTCCGATGAAGCTACCTCCCTGTGGAAGAGTCTTCAGGACAAGCCCAAAGTCCACAGCCTGAGAGACAGCTCCTTCATGACCTCACCCCGACGGACCCACCGGCCTCCTTGTTCCCCTGACCCGTTATTCTGTGCTCTGCGTTATTTGCAATGCCCTGAGCTGGTCACGCCATCTTTCATTCCTGGGTCTTTGTCCTTGCAGCTTCCTCTGCCTTCAACATGCTTTAAGATCCACAAGCCAGTCCTTCACATGACTCCACAGCTTCCAGTGCTGCCTTAATAAAAGTTGTAGCCGACACTCAGTGTGAGGGGTTCCATTCTAAGCATTTTTATGCAGTAAGTTCTTTAATCCTCGCATCAACCCTTTGAGGTAACTACTATCATGTTCCCCTTTTATAGGCAAGCTGGCATGATCTCTCAGAGCTGGATTATGTGCTTCTAAGTGCTCCCAGAGCCCCCTGTGTTTCTCATAAAACGTACTATTATACTTTTTCCCAATTTTCTGTACCATAGACTACAGGTCCTAAAGGAAAAAGACATGTCTGGTTTTGAGTGGTCTCCTAGTTATGAAGCTCACTAAATGTGTGCTGAACTGATACAGGATGACAGTGCTCAACAATATGGGATACAGGTTGGGGGCACATTCTAGAACCCACTTGCTTGCATCCAAATCTCAGCTCTTCCAATTACTAACTGTGTGACCTTGAGCAAGTTATTTAACCCCTCTGCCTGGAATGGGGATAATGATAACATATAATTCATGTAAGAGTTAAAGAAGTTAATACGTGTAGAGTGCTTCGAGGAGTTCCTGGCATATATAATGATTATATAAGTGTTTGCCATTATTAGCCTTCATGTTAATGAAGGAACTCAAACCACTTGTGAAATGGAATAAATATCATTAGCTCAATTTTACTGGCAAGAGGAGCTAAGATCAAGTGACAATCCTCAAATATATGCTGGTTCTAAAATTAAATATCATCATCCAAAGATTTGTTACAATACATCGGAGACATCGCTGAAGGATTCCTTACAAAATATCCCATCAGTAGACTTTTACAAGACAGCAACAAGGACAACAGCAGATGAAGGAGTGGGCTCCTAACCAACTCCGAAGAGAAAATGTTCCAGAGGATTCAAAGCATACCACTTACTTCTCTAAAGGATATACTGCCACATGTGAGGGCCAAATTTAGAAGAAAGTTACAAGGTAATGTTTCCTAAGACTAACAGGACCATATCTGATTTGTGGGAATGTTTAGGACCAAAGAAGCTCCGTTTTATAGAAAAAATGCCCTGAACAAATTACTTATGGACAGTGAAAAAACTTACATCTTCAGACCTTGACAGGGGATTTAGTTGTGTGCTCTTAAAAGCAAAGCAGATGTCTTTTCGAGATAAAAATTTTGTCTAAGAAAAGATATAACCAAAAGAGTAAACACTGTGACAGGGTTTTGTGGCGTTAATTAAGTACTGTGTTTCTTGTTAGGCATATTGTCTTTGCTCAGAGGTTACTGAAATGAAGACCCCAGGGGCTGAAAACAGTTGCTAGTTTTCATCAAAGGAGACACAGAGAAAAGTCTTACTCAGAGTTGACCCTTTGCTGAGCAATCCAAAGCTGTGGCCCTCATGTCCGTAAGCCATTAAAATGCTCATGGGAATTTCCGGGTGAAGAAAAAGCAACCAGAACTTTTACTCTAATGTTATCCCTTGGTTCTCAGCAGTAATCTATCCTTTGGCAATGATCAGCAGTGAAAATAGTAAAGTATTCATTGAGGTTCACAGCTTTACTTTCTAAATCACATGTCAAAAATGAATTCCTGAAACTCCATTTCCCATTTTTGTGACGGAGATTAAACCCTACTTAAAAAACTGCAAAATCATGAACATTTTTATTTGCCTGAGAGGTTTGCAAGAACCACCAATGGCATCTCATGACAAATAATATTTTACTAATTAATTTAATTTAAAAAATTTTGAGACAACAAGACCCCATTATGACTAAAAATCTGAGAAGCCCTAGATTTTGCTGAAGAGGAATTTGTCCTTTCGTAAAAAGGAAAATGGATGAAGCCACCATGAGATTCTAGAAAATTCTGAGTGGCTCTGTCATTCTCCAAGCTTATACCTCTACACTTTGATGTCATTTGGTGTTCATGGCTTCATGTTTTGGGATTAAAATGGACACCAATAAGTCAGATTCCCTCTTTTCTGATGGCTGCTTCTAGCTTCCCACCCCTCTCAATTAATCTCTCTGTCTCGGTCTTTCCCTCAGTATCAAAGTTTCATATTCCTTGTCTCTGTCTTTGTCAGTTTTCCCTTGTCTGTCTCTGTCATAAACACGCATCCTCCAGCCACATGGCTATACAGGCGAAGCTCCTGGCATGTCTGAGTCCACTCCTGACCAAAACTAGCTCCTTTGAAGCACCAGATCCATAACGGACCAATTAAAATTCCCGTCTTAGACTGCAGCTTCTGGTCAGATGTGAATGGTCTAAGGGTTGGCATCTGATTCCAGCCTGGACCAGTTGAGTCCCTTCCCAGAAAATTTATAAATGCCAGAAAGACAGAGACCTTGATAGACACACGTTGGAACGATTAGTTGCCATGTTTTGTACAATATAAACAGAAGAGGCTGGGGGGATTGGGGAGAAGAAAAGCAGTTTGCAGAGGAAGGTAAGAATAAAATAAGCACATCGGAGAAACTAAGATGAAGAAGGCTTTCCTGGATAGCACAGGGCTTTCCAGCCTCTGGTGCCAGGCTATTCCCTAGGCGTGGTGACCTACACACCCTTGGGTTCTATGACACTTCTGTTCTTCTTTTTCACCTAAGTGACAAGAGTTGGTTCCTGTTTTTATAATCGAAAGGATAGTTAATACATGAATAGAACTCCAAATTTAAGTATAGGGCTGCAAACTGAAATATATAGTTTCTTCCAGATATGTCATAGCCACCACTATCAAATGAATCTTTTGCTGTAATTTTAGAGTCTTAGACAAAAGAAGTTCAGTCCATGGTCAAAAGCCAAAAAGTTCTCAGAGAGTTTAAAGAAAAAAAACGATAATGTGTGGGCTACACAAGTGCTTTTAATGATGGAAATGAATTAGCAGAAATCATCTTCCTTACATTTTCTTTAGCTTCATAAGTTAGAGCTTTGAAGACATATATTAAAGAAATACTCTCAAGTAGATTCGCTTTCATTTTGATAAAATAAAAGTATTCGTGCAGATTACAAACCTCATCAGTCTGTTTATTCATAGCCCTCTTAAAAATTGTCATTTAAAAAAAATGATCTATTAAAGTACTTATGAGTCAGCACATTTTTTCTTTATGTAGGTAAATGAGGGTAGATTTGGGAGTTTCTTTTAGAAGCAGAAGATAATAATAACAGTCCTATGTTTGAATTTCAAGTTCAATATCACATTTGGCATGGATTTCAAAGTCTTCCAGGGGTGCTGTTTTGTTCACAAGGAGGTTTTTCTTGTTTGAGCCCTCTTGCATAAGACTCTTGGAGGGAGCAAAGAAAAAAAACGGTTCACTACGTGTGGAGACATGAAGAAATTAGTGTAAAACACCCCAGAAGCAATTCTTCAGCCTTTTTAAGCTGAATAGCAAAGCAATTTCATCCTTCCTGCAAAAGATGAGGTCAAAAAAAGGGGACCCAGCACTGAGGAGAAAGGAAACTCCCATCTTGGTCTCTACACTGCAGAAATCAAGTCAGACCTGGTGGGTGATAGGGCTGTGTCCAAAGTTCAGAGCCTGTGGAGAAGGCTCCAGCCTGTAGAAAACTCTAACTCCTTTCTCCCTCCTCACGCTTAAAACTGCCTCCTTTCTTTCATCATGTCCTCTCTTCCCCTGCACACAACTATTCCTCAAGCCCCTGGCCGCAGCTCTGAGCTGGGAGGGAAGACGGGCAGTGATCCCTCCTCAGAAACAGGAGTAACTTCCCGGGCCTGGGGTGTGGAAGCTCCTCTCTGTGACCACCTTCCAACAAACGTTGTTTTAAATTATGACTTTTCCCTTCAGTTGCATTAAAACACATGTAATAGTGAAGTGGGTTCTAATGAGGCAAAGAAGTAGGAAGGACCCAATCATGAGTGTGTAGGCCTAACCTTCTCCACACTGGAGGTGCAGTGGGCCTAGTTCACCTTTCTATCAGTATCGTGTGGACGGTCTTCTTGCTGGGGGCGGGAGGGGGGGTAGGGCAGGGGGGTGGCTGTGGGCAGCTCCATACCTGCTGGCCATTGGCGGAGACTTCGAAGGCTTTCAGGGGTTAAATTCTCGTCAACACTAATAGCAGCACCCTCCTATAGAGACGCAAGCAGTTCACCAGTTCATTCGCTGGAACATGGCCTTTTACAAAGAAAGTAAGTAGCCCAATGGTCCTCTTGTGGCAGATCAAAACTCAGTGAGGCCTGCCAAATCGCCCCTCTCTCAGGCCTTCTGCTCTTGCTGTCGCCAGCCCTGCCTAAATGGAACTGTCCCCCATCGTGACTGGGCTCAGCCCTCACTGCATTTGGGTTTCTATGCAGTTGGCACGTCAGCAGAGAAACTTCTGGGACCACCCGGCCTAAAGTAGCCTAGCCTTCCCCTGTCTCTGCCCCGCCACTGTTTATCCCTTTCCCTGCTTTATTTTTCATCAGGGATCCTAACACGACTTGACATTATATTCTGATTTATCTGTTTCTGGCTCCCCCACAGGAGAATGCAAGTGCGTGAAGGCAGGAGCTGCACCTTGTTCATTATTCGATGCCCTGAACCTAAATAGGGCCTGGCCCATAACAGGCCTTCGTGAACACTATTTGAATGAATCAGTAGGAACGGAAGGCAAATATCTCAATTTCTAGCTTAACATATGCTCACCTCCCTGTCGGCTTTCATTTACTCCTCTCTGCTTTCTCTGCGTGGTTTGCTGTCAAGCGCTGATAGACGGAGAGCTCCACCCTCTCCAGCATCTTGTGCTAAAGCAGAAATGCTTCACGTAAAGGTGTGTGAGTTGTAAAAACCCGGTGCTGACAGAAAGCATAAGGAGGAGGACACTGCGCTGCTTGCGAGAGTGTGGACTGAGACAGTCTATCGGAGCACGATTTAGAAATACCTGACGACATTTTAAATCGGCATTTTCTTGACTTACTAATTCTCAAACAAGAGCGTCCACAAAAATAGTTCCACAAATGCACACAGATGTACCTTTAAGGATGCTCACTGCAGCATTATTTGTGAGGATAAAAAATCAGAATAGACCATAAAATATCATTAATTGGTTGTGCAATACTGTGTAATCTTATACACTTGTGGAGAGAGTTAGATATGTTGATACTGACTGAAAAAAAATCCAAGATATATTGTCAAGTGAAAAAAGCAAGCTGGGTCAACTTTTATAAATATTAACAACACATTTCTATACAAAACTCATTATCATGTATGTGTGAGGAGTACGTGTGCGCACGCGCGCACACACTTATTATTTGCAGGGAAAGGGTCTACAAGACGACACATCAAACTGTTAACAGTGGTTCGGACCTTTCTAAAGACAGGACTGAGGGTGACTTCCATTTTCTAAATCATAGATTCCTGTAATATGTAAATGTTGACAACCAGCAAGGACTACATTCATGATAACAAAAATAAAAAAGAATTTAAACATATTTAAATTCTGGAGCCAAAGCACTTCATATTTATAAAACTATTTACATTCTGAGCTCTAGTCTCGATGTCCAGATTCACAGGTTTTGCCACCTCTCTAGGCTTTATTTATTCCTGAGTCATAAAATGTGGCTATGAATTTCTGTCCTGTCTGCTGCTTGGGGTTACTGGCTAAATTAAATTCACGGGGTGAGTTTTGAAAACATTTTGAAATTACTAAGTCAATTCAGGAAGCCATTATTCATATTATTATATTCTTGTTGAAGCTTCTTGTTAGCATTAAATTTCATTTATTCCTAAGAATACAGGGGCGCCTGCGTGGCACAGCGGTTAAGCGTCTGCCTTCGGCTCAGGGCGTGATCCCGGCGTTACGGGATCGAGCCCCACATCAGGCTCCTCTGCTATGAGCCTGCTTCTTCCTCTCCCACTCCCCCTGCTTGTGTTCCCTCTCTGCTGGCTGTCTCTATCTCTGTCAAATAAATAAAATCTTTAAAAAAAAAAAGAAAGAATACACTCTAGGAGGGATTTGTGTAGGACTTTTACAGGTGAGGAAACAGGTGGAGAGAAATGGAATTTCTCCCTCAGACTGCAGGATTAGAATCCAACGCCAACTTTAAACCTTCATTCCATTCCAGGTATTACCCAGAGAGAAGGCGGAGGAAAAGGCCATGCAGGGCACGGCCCCTCCCAGATGAAAGGGACCTGGCACAGTCAGGAGCAGGGACAGGCACACTTAGGAGCATAAAATGAAATAAAGCTACAGTGAAAAAACTTTATGCTTCTTATCCTGCAAATGTGTTGGTCCAAGGCCAATTAATCCCTTTAATTACGCTCAAATGAATGCTTTTATGCACCCCAAACCGTAATTGTTTAGGAAAACCTCTTCAGAATAAATAGTCGAGACTATTAAAAAGAAGAAGAGAAAACAGGCTTTGCTAAAACAAACACGCCTTTACTTGGAGGAAAAATGAGACTTTTAGAAAAAAGCAGGAGCCGTCATTCTGATACTTCATCCACTGGGAAGTTTCTAAAGGTTTGCTTGTTACGCAATGCTACCATTATGTACAAACAAGAGGACAGGACAACGTGTACTATCAGTCCCACGCAGCCGTGATCCTAAAGGTTATTACTCTTGCCAAGGCTTCAAATAAGAGGGCTCATTTCTAAAAAGGTGGGTGTGCTCCAAAGCCCTCAGCCTCAGGCAAGCAAGTGTTAGCATCACAAAGTTCTGTCAATTCCCCAGCACCAGCATGGTTGAGTAATATAATAAACAAATTCAAGATAGTAGGTTTACTGATCATCAAAGGTCATCAAAAAGCATTCCCGCGTAAGTTTTCCTATTTAAAGAAAAAAGGGCATTTTACAGATGTTTCAACTACATAACTACTGATTACATTGCTTCTAGATATTATTTTTTAAATCGTAATAATTATTCTCTTTTCCTGAGAGTGTCATCCAGAGGTGTTTCACAGCAACAAAAGACTGGCTTCTTGAAGACTTTTTTGCTTACTACTTGAGTCGCACTATGTGCAGCGTGCTGTGCCAATAAGGACAAACGAGATGCAGCAGTCCCTGCCCCAGAGAGAGTCAACGAACACGCAGAATTAAGCTCCGAAAAGCTATGACTAATTGGCACTTCTCTGAAAGTTCCAGTTCTATTAGAGAATCTCAAAACACAATATGAACCCCATGCAATTTTTATTTTCAAGAGACTAGTCCAACAGCTTCCTGTGCCCAATTCCAACCCTGATACTGAAGACATGCAGCTCTAACTAGTCAACGTTGTCATCAGGTTAATGTTAGAAGTCCTGCCTCCCCTTCTCTGTCTTGGCCCCTCCCTCGCTCCCCTCCCCCCTTCTTTCCTCCCTCCCTCCCTCCCTTCCATCCTTCCTTCTTCCTTTCGTGACTTTCTCACATGAAGTGCTCTCTAAAGCATCTTGGGGCGAGATTTCCTCCAGGCTTCCTCAGGAGTGCAATAATATCGGAAGCCCAGTTTGCAGGTCATTGTGAGAGGTCAGCGAGCTGTCCCTCGGTGTTAATAGCTTGAGTAATATTGTTTTCTCCTTCAGACCACACCATTAAATTGTTTCCATTACCCACAAAGGGATTGTTTGTGTCAGAACAAATGAGATCTGATACAAATGCAAACCGGCTAATTTCAACCTAACAACATAGTTTAGTCCTGATAACTAAAAGAACAAGATAATGACAAAAATTGAAGTCTCTTGATAGACAGGCAGGAGAGAAGAAGTGTATTAAACAGATGGGTCCCCTCAGAGCAGATGCTGTGGCTTCAGTGTGCTCCTGGAACTTCTGAGGGACTTTTATGCTCCTAGAGACTGGGGTGAGGGGGTATTTGCCAAAGGTTTTAAACATAGGTACAATATTTTATGTTCTCTAAGAATATCTGCTTTGGGTCTATTTCACTGAACTTCTGTTTATAAAGCACTTTTTTGTTGTTCTTTCGGTCATCCACATGTAAAGCTCTGAAGCTGGGTTCTTCCGTTTGCTGCTCCCCTTCCTGAGGCGTCTGTCCTCTGAACGCCTGTTAAATCTATTTTTCCTGTTTTCTCACTGCCGCCATAGTAACTCTTGTTTCTGTGAAGTGTTTCTGCCTGGGACCCGGCTAGTTTCTTCAAAACGTGCAGGTCAGGGCTCTAGCAGCAGACCGCTGAGGCAGAAAGTGGTACGTGCGTGCAGGAGGGGAGGGAGACTTGTCCGCCTGTGATCCTGACACAATGCCCCCACCCCACCTCCTGCAACCTCACTTCTGTAACAGACCGTCTGGGCCCTCTTCCTGCAGCCCTCCCAGCCAAGCCCCGGGAGCCGGTCAGAGCCCACCTCTCATCAGGAAGAATCTAAGGAGCCCCCAGCCTCAGGTCGGCCCTGTTCCTGGTCTCTGCTTTATACTTTAGCCCCACCAATTATGTGTCCACCGTGACCTGACTGCTACTCCAGGTCTGCTGGGCCTGGGCCTCTCCCTGCCTCCTGCCAGTCCCCCAGGGCCCTGCAGCCCTCCGTGCCAGAGGACGCATCCGCCTATCCTGCTCCCCAGCTCGGCTCAGCTCAGTGACTGGGTTCCCACCACCTGCAGTCAAGTTTCCCTGACTTCCAACTACTAAATTTGAGGTGGCTTCCTGCACCTGGTGGTTGGTAGAAGTGGTCTCTGTTGTCCCCAGCTCTCCTGCCTAGACCCCGGGCCTTCCTTGCCAGCTCCTGGCACTATTCCAGGGCCCATGCTACTGTGCTGGCCTCTAGAAGCTGCCACTGTCCCGATTTGCCTGTGGCACTCCCTCGGCACTGCCTCACACAGCAGGCACGGGCCTTTGTGTGCCTGCCCAGATCCAGCCAGCTCCTTGCTGCCCTGCATCATAGCATAGCCCTGGCCCCAGCCTCCCAGCTGCCCCCGCCCTCCACCTGCCGCAGAGCTTGGACAGTGGCAGCTTGAAGGGAACAAATGCTTTCCATCTGAGTGTGGCAGCTCCCACCTACTACTTTCGGTCGTCACGTTGTGACCCTTTCCTGGTCTGGAGGCGTTGGAGAAGCTCCACCGAGGGGGCCAAGGGTCCAGCAGGCCAGTTGTCCTCTCAGGTCTCCAGGCGTCCATGCCTGGTGAATGCCCAGAAAGCTCTCTAGATATACGTGCTATGAGCTTTGCATCCAGCCTTTCCCGTTCACTGGATAAAGGGTTGTCTCAGCCTAGTATCCCCCGACTAATAACTACAGAAGATGCATTAATATATTCCAATATGCCTTCAAGGGACCTTAAGAAAATGAGGCCTCTCTTACAGAACTCTTATACCCTAATATACCCTCTTTTCTATTGTCCAAGGCTGCCCTTGGCTCATGAGCCCCGCTCACCCTGGCTCAGCTGTGTTCTCTGAACATCTCGTGCCTGGTCACACCAGTCTCTGAACAATCCAAGATGGCTACTCTCTCCTGAGACCCTGAAGGGGTCTGGCAGGAGGTTCCCAGGTCCCCAGAGACTAGCCTAACGTGCCTCAGAAGGGCTGCAGAGCCAAGTCCCAGAGAACTCCTCAGACCAGAGAGCCCCACCTTTCCGTGTGGGTCCTGAAGACCACAGCCCCTCTACCCCACAATCACTGAGCCTCCTCTGGCTGACCCCAACCACCCACTGAACTCTCCTATGTTACCTCCCCTTCCTAAACTTAAAGGAATTCAAAAAAGCCCTCAACTTAAGAACTTCCAGACTGCCCCTGCAGGATCCCCAGGCTAGCACTGCCCCTCACCCCAAGTGACAGAAGTCCAGAATCCAATGGCTGGTCCTTGGCATTGTCCCTCTCCACATCCAGAGAGACGCCCGCAGTCAGGTCTACATGATCCCTTATTACAGAGAGGCCAGCAAAGAAGACTCAGGAAGCCTAAAGATTCTCTAGGCTCATGACAGTCTCTAACGTGCAAGCTGCCTTAAAGCAAAGGAACACTATTTCCCTTCCAAGTCAGAGCAAATGGAGGAGAGTCCAGTAGTAGCCCATAAGTTAGCACAAACGTCTTGTAGGACCACTTCTTTGCCCTTCCGAGGGTTCATTCCATGTTACTGAAGAGACGGAGTTTCAGCTGCTAAGCCACAGAGCCCACAACCACTTGCTTCTGCTACGCCACCGCGGCACAACTACCGTGTGCCAGGCACTACGGAAATGAAGACGGACACAGTCCCGTCCCTGACAAGCCCGGTCTCGTCAGAGATACAAGCACTTAGCAAATGAATCATAATAAAACAGGCTAAATACTTTTATACATATAAATAGTATGCTTTAGAAGCTCTGGGTAATTAACTCTGGGAGGGTCAGAAACTATCACAGAGAAGGATCTTAAAAGAGAGATGCTAAGAATACCTAAGAGGGGCACCTGGCTGGCTCAGTGGTAGAGCATGCTACTCTTAATCCCAGGGTCATGAGTTCGAGCCCCATGTTGGGTGTAGAGATTACTTTAAAAAATTTTTTTAAAAGAATTAAACAAACAAGTGGTCTATCTCTAGCACCCATGTTTAAAAAAAAAAATTACCCAAGAACAGCATTAAGCAGACCCTGCACAGCAGCAAAATGGGGAGAAGCTTCGCACCACTGACGCCTGGGCTGTGTGGGAGGGGGGATGTTTAGAAAAGGAGGTTGGGACCAGAATTGTGAAAGTGGCCTCCGAATTCCAGCTTGGTAATTTGGGCTTTATCTAGAGTGCAAGAAGGGCCCAGAAAAGATTAGACAGAGTTCACTGTGTGTTTTAGGATGGTGCGTCAGCTGGCAGTATGTAGGAAGGCCTGGGGCAGGAAAAGCTGGCAGGAGGGAACCCAGCGATGATGGTAAGCAACAGAATGGTGAGACTCAGTCTAAGGGGATGCGTAAGATTTGAGGCCCCCCTCAAGTAGATGCGGTAACTAACTGGATGTAGATGGTGAGAGAGATGGCCATACTAAGCGTTCCAGAAGGCAGGTGGGACCTCCACTGCAGACGTGCAACACGACCCACGAAGCAGGTTTATAGGGGAAGATGAAGTCGCCAGGCCTGTAGGGCATTTGGCTGTGTCCGCGCAACCCACAGCTGGAAAGAGAGATCTGCATCTCGTGAGAGAGGCCAAGGATGGAGACACAGCTTTGAGCAGACAAAGGGGCACTAGTCCAAGCCACAGGAGGAAGGTCATCTTAAGAGAACTTGGGCAGCCACAGGGGACAGGAACAAAGGGCATTTCTCGGATGGCCAGAGATGGGAGGGACTGGACAGGAGATAGAGAAGGAACTGAAGGGGGTAGAAACCATCAAAGGGTGGCCTGAGACAGGCAGCTGTGCAGCCGGGAGCTCAGGTCAGATCACTGGGGCGGGCAGTTGGGAGGACAATGGTGGCTTCATCAGCACAATCTTAACAGGGGCAGAGCTAGCTTACCATGGCTTGGGGTATTAAGAAAATAGGATATGAAATGGAAGAGAAAAGATAGAACAGTAGTTAGAAAGGGGATGGAAGGCCAGGGGCTGTATTTTTTAATGGTCAAATACACAGCAGAGCAAGAGTAATGAGAATAGGCTTCTGGGGAGGCTGGAAGTAATGGGCTCTCGTAGAAAGCTAGAAGGTAAAGTGAGGCCTTTGTGGATGAGCTAAAATGGTGGAGGGAGATGTAATAGGAACATTCACACCAGACAACTTCTATCTTCTTGGTTAGAAGGAAACAAGGAAGGCGAGGTCAGCTGGGGGTTGAGAAAGGGTAAAACTCAAAGGCTTTAAGAAATCTGTCTCCAGGATGAATTCCTGTCCCTGGATCTTAGTTTCCGGGATGGATCTCTGCTTCCTGTTTCCAAGTGTCTCTGACCTTGGCCTTCTGCTTATTCGATCTCGGCCTCTTGCCAGATTTCTGCAAGCTCATGCTCCGCTGGCCTGCTCCCCTTCTGCTCCGCTGCTGGGCTTCCCTGGCTGCTCCTCCCGGACCATGAAGACTTGGCCTCTGCTGACAGCTGTACCCTCCTGCTCCAGAAGAGTCCAGCTCTGCCTTCTCTGTGGCATCTGACCTACCTACCACCCACAGAGCCTTGGGCCAATTCCAGCAATCTCCTAAATGATCTCTCCCCATCTTTCTAAAATTCTACGTTTAGCAACTCCCACCTTCCTCTCAACCCATCAATGCCCTCAAGAGCCCACAGGGCTCTCCATTGCCAGATAAGACAGTTTAGCTGTGGCCACAGACTATATAATTTGGCCTGTAGAGTCTTTTAACAAGAGTTGAATCTGTCCAGGCATCCACAGGTGCCACCCCTCCCTATTGCCTTATAAATCCAAGGCCAACCCAGGCACCCATGCCATCTGCCTGGCCTCTGTAGACATTGCACAATGAAGTCCACACCATCTTAGGACTCAAAGCCTTCCATTCTCTGACCCTAGTATGCCTCTCAAACCAGACTGTCATTACTCTGCAAACCCCTTATTCCAGAAATCAGTCTACCACATCCTTCTTCCCACTCCCGGCCCCAGTATGGTCTCCCTGGATATGTGTATGCCTGTCTTCCATCCTGCCATTCCACTTGTCTGCAAGGCTTTGCCCTCTCTTCTCCACCTGTTATACTGAGATCTGGTTCATATCCTGCCTCTTCAAGGAAGCCTCCGCAGACCATCCAAGCCCACAGTGTTTTTTGCCTGGGCCCCCTCACTTGGCCCTTCTGTATATTTATTTGTTCCTTTGATTATCCTATTAGTTATTTTTTCTTGGTAACCTTCTTATTTTCTCAGATCAGCCTATAAACAGAGTTCCCTTTAAATCTTATGTACAAAATGCCAACGGAGCAGACCTGCCTCTGTGTAATCTATCTCACACATGACCCAACCGTTGGTTCATGAACCTTGGTCATCTCCCGACAACCATACCGTTGGTTCACGAACCTTGGTCATCTCCCGACAACCATAAAACATCAGAACAAGCACAGATTCGTAGTGCCTTTAGGGCAGAGGTGCCCAATAAATGTTTACGATGAGAAAATGTAAAAACCAGAACTCTCTTCCTGTTCAGAAATCCAAAAGGATAAAATGGGCCCAGTGTTGGGCCGTGAACTCTCTGACTTGATGAAAACAAACAACTCCGGTATATATCACGGTCACTTAGCCATCCAAGGACAGGTATATTTCACCAAGGCAAGAAGGGAGACCCATTAGAAGAAGCAGGAACTTGGAAGTCCAGAGCTCTGGCCACAATACCAGCAATGATTTACAAGGTGAACTTGGACAAACCTCTCAACAGATATTGAGTTTTTGAGGTAATGGGATCCTTCCTTCTCACACGCTGCAGTTATACCAATAATCTGGTGCTGAGGGAGAGTGGGCGGCTGGAGTAGAGGGACAACTGTCAGAGCAGGGCGAGGGCTGCTCATCTGTGGTGTCCCCCAGCCAATACTTCTGGTTTACCTGACCTCTATCCCAGCTTCTACATTGATCCCTAGGTCTGACCAGGCCATGATCCCAGAAAACACCTTTACTCCCAATTCCCACCCAACCTGTTTGCTTTAGCTACACACAAGGCAGCGGGCCCCCAGCTGTGAGTCTAAAAATACAAACAGTGTGAGCACAGACTTGATAAAATTCTACCATGGGTCAGCACCTACCATGCTATCCCAGGTACGAGCCCAGTGGTGTGACACCTGGGCAACAGACAATAGCCACATTCCCCTTTGCAGAAATCGGGGCCCTAAGAGAAGGCATTTCTGAGTTCTGGAAGTCTAAACCTTCCAGGAGGCTGGCTGGGTGCTGGCCGGAGCACTGGATATAGTTGGGTAATGGAACATCTCTGCTAAGTGAAAAAAGGCAGACAGAGAAAGAGAAACAGTACATGGTATCGCTTATATGTGGAATTGTAAGGGGAAAAAAAGAGGAAAAAAAGGGAAGAAAAAAGCCAATGTCATAGAAACAGAGACTAGAATGGTGGATGCCAAGGGGAGGGGGAATGGGGAGATGTAGGTCAAAAGGTATAAATATTTGGTTATAAGAATTTTAAGTTCATGGGGTGCCTGGGTGGCGCAGTCGTTAAGCGTCTGCCTTCGGCTCAGGGCGTGATCCCGGCGTTCTGGGATCGAGTCCCACATCAGGCTCCTCCGCTGGGAGCCTGCTTCTTCCTCTCCCACTCCCCCTGCTTGTGTTCCCTCTCTCGCTGGCTGTCTCTCTCTCTGTCAAATAAATAAAATCTTAAAAAAAAAAAAAAAAGAATTGTAAGTACCGAGGATCTAATGTACAGCATGATGACCACGGTTAAGAATACAGTACTGCATACTGGGAAGTGGCTGAGAAAAGATCATAAGCATTTTCACTGGAAAAAAAAAAAAGGAATGAAGGAAGGGCGGGCGGGAGGCTCAGATGAATGTATAAATTATCTCAACCTTGGTAATTACTGCACAATGTGTATGTGTATCACATCATCCCGTCTGATACTTTAAACAGACCCAGCTGCGATTGTCCGTTATTCTTCAGTGAAGTTGGAGGAAACACAAAGGTAGAATTTGAGAAATGTTTCTGTACCTCACACTTGGGAAAGATTCAATCACTGTTTGTTCCAGCTGAAGAGGAAGGTTTCAGGTTTCTTTAAAAAGAAAAACCGTTCTGAAGGAGGAAGTGTGCTGGGGGAATAAAAGAAACTGAGTTGTGTTTAGTATGACAGAACAGAAGGGGTGTGTGGAAGAAATGGAAGAAAGAAGGTAGGGCAGGGATTGTACTGGAAATGAGAACAATGAGTTGGAAAGATGACTTTTGATCTGACTGCACAGGGAGGCATGTGAAGGAGTGAAGCAGAAGGGGGAAAAAGAACTGAGAGCCAGGGGCGCCTGGGTGGCACAGCGGTTAAGCATCTGCCTTCGGCTCAGGGCGTGGTCCCGGCGTTGTGGGATCAAGCCCCACATCAGGCTCCTCCGCTATGGGCCTGCTTCTTCCTCTCCCACTCCCCCTGCTTGTGTTCCCTCTCTCACTGGTTGTCTCTATCTCTGTCGAATAAATAAATAAAATCTTAAAAAAAAAAAAAAAAAAAAAGAACTGAGAGCCAGAGAGACCCTAACAGCTCCCTAGGTAGAGGCGGGGGGAGGCACAGCCTTCCACCCACACATCTGGGTGGACGGGCTTTGAAGCAGCGAAGGCAACTTGGAGAGGTGGGATGGAGGGGCACACAACAGTGGGGTTGAACCTGAAGCTGTCCTCCTTGTAACATCAGACAGCGAGGTCTTCTCCATCACCGTGTCCCCCTAAGGACAGAGGGCGCATGGCAAATAGTACTGTGGGAGGCCACAACCCAGGGGGGCCACGTGAGCACTCCCAGCTCACCCTGCAAGCCGGTGCCTCCCTCCCCGAACGCGCCTGTGGCGATGCCACGAAGCACACACAAAACGGCTCTGTAACAAAGGTGCTCCCTGGATTAGCTGTTTTAAAACAAAAGTTTGAACACCCCCTGAACTCAATGTACTAAGTCCTGATGCCTGGATGGCTTGACTCTGAAAAGAATTACTCATTCTCTGCCTGATGGGACTGCCCAGCAACAAGAGAGCTCCCGCGTGCCAACGATCTGATCGTCCCAGCATTTCTTAAAGCAAAGCTCTCACTTTTTTCTTAAACAGGTATTTGATAACTCAGGCATGCAAGGCAGCAAACAGGGCAAGAAGGCTTCTGCAAGGCAGAAGCCGCTACCTGGCTACGAAAGCTGCAAACAGATGCAGGATTTCCTGGGATTCTGTTAGCATTTCTTGACTCCCAGTTTCTCTGTGCGTGTGTGTGTGCGTGTGTCCGCTTTTTTTTTTTTTAATGAAACAAGGACATGTCATTGATGAAACCCATAAATAATATCAAAAGGCCTAGGTTCTGGTCTCAGCTGTTTTCAGACGAAGAGCCAACCTCCCAGCCCTGGGATAGGCAGTAACAGGACTCGACTAACAAGGCATCCTGGCAGGATTCATTAGCAAGACGGGACTGTTTCTTAGGAGGAATGTCTTCTAGATTACACGCAAGATGGTGGTGCCGTGTTACGGGGTTTTTATTAAGCTAATACTTAATGGTCAGGGTCTCACTTATAATGTTTTATTCATAAATGTTGCAAAAGTGAAATGAATTATTAATGCAAAGATCATCTGTCAGAGACAGGAATCATTAACAGCATTTCGGGGCTGGGGTTGGTGTTTACAGGGCCTAGTAATGCAAACTGAGAGCTTTCAGTTCTGTGGCGCCCACGTAGTCAGGTTGGCCTGGGTCTCCAGGAACTGAGTTGGTGCCAACGCCAGCTGTCAGGCAGCCCCCCTCCCGGGCAACTTCCTCCTGACCATCCGTCCACATTACAAAACCTGCCGTCGTGATGGCCACTGGCCTCCCTCTCCTACAGGACCTGTGACGTTACTGGGAATAAAAGGGCACTCTGCTTAAACGCAGGGCCAGGCTCTTCAGAGTCAAAGGAAGGCCTAGGAAGAGTAGCCGATACTGATCAGCACACACTATGTGCCGAGCACTACACCAGGAGCGTGTACGTGCATTCTCCCCCTGCATCCTCAAAACCTTGCCACGCCAGACGCACTGACAGTATCCCCACATGCAAGAAACTAAGTCACAGAGCGTCAGGGAAATTGCTCAGGGTCACGCAACCTGGAAGCGGCAAAGCCAGGACTGAAATCTGGTTCCCTCCCTATTGCCAAGCACCTGCTCTTGCCATCTACGTCCTGCATAAAGTTTCAAGAGAGGGCAGCTGTCATTCCCCAAGAGATGCCGTCACAGCGGTCACTACCATACGGCAAAAATCTTTAGAACAAATCAAGAGTGAACTCGATGTTGACAGTTCAAGTGACTTTACAGAAATAACTAGAAATCAAGGGAGATACAAGTTATAAACCTCATTACTAGGGTCACTGTTGTTCTATCCCTATCACTTATGTGAAGCTGCTGGTTAACCCTGAAGAGTGGGGTCCTGGAGCCAATCTGCTTGGATTCAAATCTCAGCTCTGCTACTGATCTCAGGCAAGCCACTGAACCTCTCTGGGCCTCAGTTTCCTCATCTGGCAATGACAACAGGACCTCCCTCAAAGAGCGGTCACGAAGATTAAATGAACATGCCAAGTGCTCAGAACCATGTATAACACAAAGTGAATGTTAACTGTTATTATTTTTGCTAATATGGGTCTACGGGCAAGATGCTTAAGTCCATCCAAAGTTCCTTCTCCACAAAACAGATCTGCGTAGCATTGTTATGAGGGGTAGGTGAGATGAAATCCCCAAAGCATGTAACTCGTAGACTACCTGCTGGTAGGCACTCAAAAATGTTCATTTGTTTTCCTCTTCCCAAGACAGCGCTACCACTCACCCTTCTAAGACCTCAGTTTCCCATATTATAAAATGGGAGACACAGCCATTCCTCAGTCACCATCCACCTCACAGGTCTGTCACAGCCAGGTCCTGCCAAAGGCCAGGCTGGATGTGAGGAAACCCAGTTTCTACTTTCGGTTCCAGCTTTTGAAGAGCCACTTAACTTCCCTAAACCTCTATTTCCTCATTCATTCACTCGTTCTATTATAATCTCAACAAATATGTTCCCGACAGTGTGCTCCATGTCAGATACGCAAAGATAGATAAATAAGGTACCATCTCTGACTTCAAAGCACACACACTCTGGTTCAAAATGAGGGCATGTAACAATTAAGTGGATGAAGTATAAACAAAATAGAGAGGCAGTCCAAAGGACATCATAAGCAGATTTACCTCGGTAGGGCAAGGAAAGATTCACAGAAGATATGCCCTTGAGCTGAGTCTTATGAGACGAACAAGAGTTTCCCAGCCGGAACAAGGGGAAAGGTATTCCACCATGCGCAAGGCTTAGAGACGCCAAACGAAAACCCATAAACAATTATAACTGAGTGGAGGACGCGTCTAAGGGAGAGGCAGGAAAACAGAATAATATCTATTCTATAATATTTTGCAGGATTTCCCGAGATGGAATGAGAACATGTATTAAAACACTAAAAAAGACAGTGCTGCAGAAACATCATGTATGATTATTAGTATTCTAGCAAGGCTCGTGATGGACTTAATTTTCACCCATTTCCTTCCAGTGTGAGAACTCCCAGCACTGTTTCTTTGCAAGCACTTTGCCTCTTTGCTCTCTCCCCTGAGAGAAAGCAAGGAGGATTTAGCACTGACCTAAGTGGAGGGGTGGGAGGGAGAAATGACAAGAAAAACACCCAGCTCTTTGTTTCAATTACCACAAACCTTTTCAAGGTCCCTTCACCATAATGCTTCTCGTAATTTAAAAGATTTCAGTCATTATTGGCCGGAAAAAAGACCTTGACCCTAAGACCATGGCTTTTCAAACATACTTGACCATAACCCGTGTTAAGAAATACATTTTATATTACAATCCTGTGCACACACAGGAAGTGTCGGTTACAATCTCCTAATTGATTTTGTCACTTGCCAGTGAGTCACAACCTGAGGTTTGGGAAACACCACCCTAAGAAACAAGAAGGTTTATAGAAGATTTTTTTTATGGAAGATTTCCAGTGTATGGTTCACAAATCCCCCTCAGCCTTCTTTTCTTTCACCTTTCAAGACAGTGCAAAATAGAAGAAAATCCAACCCTTTTCTGCGGAAACAGAACATCCTTGTGTGTACAGCTCACAGGGTGTGTTGTCTGACAATAAATGAGACGTTTCTCCATGGGGTGCTTCTTGTTTAGTTGCTAAGGCTTATTAGGCTTGTTAACACGTAGGATTTCAAAATATATGACTCTCTGAGGCAGGGCCTTGGTGCCCTATAGAAAGCAGGATCATATGTCCCCAATGTCTCTTCCATGGGAACATTCAATAAGCAACTTCTTGCATGTAAAGGGCTCATCACACATCATGACTCAGAAATGAGCAAGCCTTCTGCCTCAGGGCTGCTAAAATGGGAACACAATGCCTAGATGCCTTTCCACTCATACACACATGCGAGAGCCACACCACCATCATCACCATTGCCACCTCCCCCAACAAGGAAAAAAATCTGCCCCCTGTCCAGCTCTGTATGCTTTGTGTGCAACCAAAATACTAATGCTGGAAAGAAATACAGAGGTCATCTCGTCTCCCCCTCTCCTTCCAAAGAGGATGGCCAACCAAACTTTCCTGGCTCACAATGGAGCTATTTTCTTTCATTTTTTTTTTAAATTTAAGTTCAATTGATTAACATATAATGTATTATTAGTTTTAAAGGTAGAGTTCAGTGATTCATCAGTCTTATATAACATCCAGTGCTCCTTACATCACGTGCCCTCCTCAATGTCCATCGCCCAGTTACCCCATCCCCCCACCCCCCTCCCTTCCAGCAACCCTCAGTTTGTTCCCTATGATTAAGAGTCTTTTATGGTTTGTCTTCCTCTCTGATTTCGTCATTTTATTTTTCCCTCTCTTCCCCTATGATCCTCTGCCTTGTTTCTTAAATTCCACATATGAGTGAGATCATATGGTAATTGTCTTTCTCTGACTTATTTCACTTAGCATAATACCTTCTAGTTCCATCCACGTCATTGCAAATGGCAAGATTTCATTTTTTTTTTGATGGCTGAATAAATATGGAACACTTCATGAACTTGTGTGTCATCCTTGCCCAGGGGTCATGCTAATCTTCTCTGTATCGTTCCAATTTTAGTCTATGTGCTGCCCAAGGGAGCACAATTGAGCTATTTTCTGTTGTACCACAACACGCATCTGCAAGGGCCTTCCTTGGACTCAAGCTTAGATGTTTCTACTGTCCAGCTGTCACTTTTGATTTTGCCATTTCTCTGACTTAAAATTTCCCTCCTGCCCATTCAAATCCCACCCATCCTTCCAGATCACACCCCAAGCCCTCCAAGAAGTCGTCCCCCAACTCCACCTGTCCATCCCATCTTCGTTCTCTGAAATGAGATTCAGCTCCCTGAATTCAAGCAACTCTTTGCCTTTTAGATGGTGTTTAAGAGACAGTTCATAGGGGCGCCTGGGTGGCTTAGTCATCAAGCGTCTGCCTTCGGCTCAGGTCATGATCCCAGGGTCCTGGGATCGAGCCCCGCATTGGGCTCCCTGCTCCGCTGGGAGCCTGCTTATTCCTCTCCCATTCCCCCTGCTTGTGTTCCCTCTCTCGCTGTGTCTCTCTCTGTCCAATAAACAAATAAAATCTTTAAAAAAAAAAGACAGTTAATATATATTTGATTGACTTTCTAATATTTAAAAGAAGGCACATTTATAAGAAACTTTCATCTTAAATTAACCTTTCCTACAACATATATATCGACATAAGAAAAAGGTTTAAATGATTAAATCAGGTATTCCGTACAGAAATAAGTATGAAGCTATTAATTTACACATACTTAGAACCAGTAACTACAATGGTGGTAGAGCCAGCACTGTTGATTTTTCAAAGATACTATCATTTGGGAGACGCTCGTGTTAGCCAACAGAATTCTTACATGCATCACAGTGAGCAACTGAGGGGTTTCTTCCCTAAGGAGATATTATGGTAGATGCTTTCATGGAAAAAGACTCTGTGCTTTGATACACAGTCAACACACTGAACTCTGTGTGGACTTTGGTTACTTACTGTTATAACAGGATCACTGGATTTTACAACTTGGAAAGAATTTATTAAAGATGATCTATTCCACCTCAGATGATGAAATTTAACCAGGAAAAGGTGAGCTAATAATGTACTTCAGATCACCCTTATAGGAAATGACAGATTTGAGGCTAAAACCATACCTTCTATAACCCAAAGAAATCAGGATCCAGAACTCAAAAAAACCTCAAACCACCCAGCTCTTCAGTTTCACTTCCTCTGTCCCCAGACTTCTCATCTTCCACTAGATCCTTCTGTCTCACCGCTAAGGAACTTCCCCAGGTCCTTGCCATCAAACCGTCTTCCCGCCATGAACCAATTCCTCCACATTGTTCCCTGTCAGCACCACAACTTCTCTTATCCTACTTAACAATTTCACTCTTTATTCCGTTTTTTTTCCCCTTATCCAACCACACCTGCCAAAACCATACCGCTCCTGTATTTTACCCTTCTGTAACCATTCTAGGCAAAGTTACCTTCGAAGCTGAAGCTAGTGACCATGACTATCCTATGGAGTCCTGTTCTCCCCACCTAAGATTATACCTTTTCTATCACACTGTATATGATACATCAGATGCTGAAAAAAGAGAGTTTTCTCTTTAATCAGGAAGGTAATGTTTCAAGACACACAGCCAAATAATGGTGCTTGCAAGTCAAGAAGGGAAAAGAGCAAATTCATGGACAATACCAATAAATACTGAATGTGAGTTACTCTTTGCCAAAAACATCAATATCCTGTCTAGTTCAAGGATGGAAAAACTGATTAATCTGATACCCTCCCTTTCCTTTTCTCGCTCTTAGCCTACATTCTTCTCAAGGGGCTAAATGAAGAATGACATGGTCAAAGCAGAAGATGGGACAAAGAGGAAACCAGGGAAACCAGTAAAAGTTCAAATAAATTAAAACTGGTTGCAGAGTAGGGTGTTAAACATGTGGGCTCCAAAGGCCAATGGCAGAGTGAGTGTTGGCGCCCCTATGCATTCATCACTGAGTGGCCCTGGGCAGGCTGCTCTGCTCAGTTTCTTCATCTGGGCAATGAGGGTAATGGTACCACCTACATCGCAAGATTGGCATGAGGGTAGAAGAGATTATTATCTACAAAACACTTAGGACAATGCCTGACATATAGTAAGGACTATACAAATATTTGTTAACTAAAATAAATCCTCAGTTTGAAATCATTTTAACAATCACACAGTGTGTCTTCTGACTTCCATATCTTACTGGCAATTTCACCTAGAGATATCCTGATAGCTCCCATCCCACACCACATATCCCCTGCATCCTCTAATATGAATTGCTGCCCAAGAATTCCTTCACATCAGGACTTGACAGGAACATGCTCTGGGACCTCACTCGGGAATAGTCCCCACTGCTGTGGCCATCGCACATGGTAAGAAATGGCCTAACATAGAAGACAAGGCCTGTGAACCCACGCAGCACCAATTCCACCTGTAACCCAGACTGGAATTGGGGGGCAGCCTACCAGAGAGAAAATAAGCCAAAGGGAAAATTTTTTGCACGAAATATGTCTTCTGGGGACAGGGCTGGCAGTGCAAAGCAAAAGTCCTCAGAGCTGTTCCAACGTGCTATCCTAAGGCCTCTCCTCCCTTTCTTCGTTTTGTTCTGATCAGGCTCTTGCTTGTACCAAATGAGATCTCCTCAAAGTCACCCAAAAACTACTTGTTTGCTAAGCTAAGCTACGTAAGACCTCATTGAACTCCACCTCCCAAGAGTATTAACATTGCTGATACTCCCTTTCCTTGATGGCTCTCTTCTGGCAGCTCCTAAGCCACCATATTCCCCCGGGGTTTTCCAGCTACTCCCTGGATTGCTCTTTTGCTGGTTGTTCCTTGCCTTCCCACCCTCCTCACACTGGAATGCCCCAAGGTTTGTTCTTTGGTCCTCTTCTCCACGTTCACTATCCACATTCACCTCACCACCGTGAGCTTTTTCAGCCTGGAGGTTTAAAATACCATTTCTTCCCCCAATGACCGTGAATCTCCAGTCCAGACTTAATTCCTGAACTCCTGATTCAATAACTAACTTGGATGTTGAATACAATTCTAAAATTAGTTTGTCCAGAACCAAACTCCTGATCTTCCCCACAAACCTCTTCAGCCTCCCCATCTCGGTGAATGACACTCCCCACTCTCCTTCCTCCTCTCACCTTGCTTCATACTTACTCGTCAGCAAATCCTATCACCTACCTTTAAGAAAACATCCAGAATCCAACCACACAGCACTACCTCCCAGCTGCCCTCTGGTCCCAGTCACTATCACCACTCTGAGTACTGAAATACCCTCTTAAGCAATTTTCTTGCCTTTGCCCTTGTTCCTCACAAAATGGCAACCAAAGAGATACCATCAAAATGTAGGTCCAATCACTTTACTCCCTTGTTCAAAACCTTCCCATGGCTTCTCGTCTTACGATAACTACACAGCCCTCCATGATCTGAGTGGCCCCAGCACCTCCCATTAACCCTCCAACCATGTATCCTCCCACTCTCCCGGCTTGCTCTACTCCAGCCACACTGGCCTCCTTGCTGTTCCGGGCTCCTACGCTTCCTGCATCTCCTGCTGGTGCCCTTCCCCAGACACACAGGGCTTGCTTGCTTCCTCACCACCTTCCCATCTGCTCAAAAGTCATCTTCTATCTGAAGCTAGAATTGCAAGTAGACCTGCTTGGCCTCCTTATCTTATTTGATAAGTGTTATATTAAAATGTACTATAAAATTATTTTGTTATCCCTGTTAGAATACTTATGTCGTCTTCCCTGCTACAGTATAAGCTCCAAGCAGCCTGCGGATTTACGACTGTTCTTGTTCACTCCTGCATTCCCACCTAGTAAACAGCTTGCCGACTCTAGGTGCTCAATAAAGATCTGCTGAATGGATGGGAATAACGGCTCACTTGGTCTCTCCTTACCTAAGACAGTCATCACCGTCTTCATCAGCTTCATGGGTGTCCTCCGGCGGCTGATGGACCCACTTGTATGCGGAGACAAAACATTGGTTTTCCTCTTGACATACATGTAGATGCGCAGATACACCACGACCATGATGAAGAAGGCCACGAGGTTGGACACAGTCCAGAAAATGAGGTAACTCCTGCTGTAAATGGGGGCCAGGGAAGAGCAGGCGGAGATGTCACAGAGACAATTCCAGCCCAGCGTGGGGACCGCCCCCATAAAGATGGCGATGGCCCAGATAAACAAAATGAGCAGCGTCACCCTCTTTTTGGTCAGGTTGCTGTGGGTCCGCATCCTCATGATTGACATGTGTCTCTCCACGGCAATAACCAGCAAATTGGTCAGAGAGGCGGTCAAGCTAGTGTCCAGGAGCCCCTGGCGGAGAAACCAGCGGTTGACAGTCAAAGTTTTTGAAACGGGGCCAGTGTTAAACATCAGGAATACGTAGGCAATTCCAGCAAAGAAATCCGCAGCAGCTAGGTTAGCCAACAGGTAGTAGAAGGGGAAATGAAACTTTCTGTTTTTGATCACTGCTGCGATGACTAGAGAATTCGAAAAAAAAATAAACAGGCAGAAAAATGTTCCAACACACAAAACAATCACAAGCTTCGTTCCTGTCCACTCATCGGCAGTGTCTGTGTTGCTCCTATTGTAAAAAAAGTCCATCCGCTTATCATAGTAACACTCATTCATTGTGGAGAAGGACTGAACATCCTAGAAAGAAATTCAAAGGAGAAACAAACATCACTCTTCTTGCAATTCAATCACTAAACCACCAATTGCCACTGCTGAGCCCCTGTTCTGGCCAGCGTCTGTTAGTCCTCCAGATCCCAATGTAAATGTCTCTTGCTGCAGGACTCCAGCCCCTGACCTCTTATTATAGCACTTATCTTGCATCAATAATTGTTTGTTGTCTGTTTCCCAGGCTAGGTGCATGCTCAGTGAGGGAGGGTCTGTGTCTCTCTTAGTCACCATTATAATCCCAAGACCCACCTGCCCCAGCTGCCTCATGACAGGTATTTGCCAGAGGGTTGGCTGACTTGACTGAGCGATCACGGATTGGCAACAGAGCAAATATTCTGAGTCCTCCACTCTGCATCAGTAATAACTACAGCACAGCCCAATAATGCTTTCTCCTGGTGGTTTCCAGCTCATTTGTTATTTATGGGTTCTGTTCATTAGACAAGGGCAAGTTGGTAATGCCAGGCACACTGTCACCAAAATAACTGAGTGTTGAGTTACTCTTCACATAACCAAATGGATTCCCCAAGAGATCAATTTTCTACCACTTCTGATTCCACTCCTGACCCTCCTTCCGCCATCTTTTGGTTTCAAGCTATAATGACAATGCTCACTTATTAAGCATGTGATACAGGGCTGAAGACTGTGTTCTCAATACTCCTCCTTCCTTTTTTGTTCACTTTTTCCTTATTGTCCTAATCCAAATTGTACCGGTGGTGAATGTGCTTACTGGATTTTCCAACTCAATCACTTTAAGTCAGGCTCCTTCTCTGGGCTTTCAACACAGCAGGTGGTGGAAGAGCAGGGCTCCATGGACAAGACTGAGCTCTGGAGTTTGGGCAGATGCCGAAGAATGTGAGAACATACCTGCCAAGTGAGGGCAAGCCCTCGGGACACATGTCTGAAAGCAGACCCCAAACTGGGGTATCAGGCAGACAGAAGATGTTCATCTCAGGACAAGATCTCTTAGACACCAAAACTAAGGGATTCTGGCCAAAGAGTGGTTGGGAGGGGCTCTAAGGATGCCTCTCCATCTATGCTTGGTGGAAAAACCAGGTGTTCTACCTCACAGTGGTCTGGCCACAGCTATGAAGGGTCCAATCAAAGGAGACTGGAGTTGAAAGCCAGGAAATTTAGAGTGAGAATGACCATGGGCTCCCTTTCAAGGAACGAGGCTGCAATGTATTCACTGGAGAACCAGAGATCCAGCAGGCCCAGGCACTGAGCAGTCCACTGGTGGGAATGAAGTGTCTAATAGCAAAAGCATAATAGAAATCCCCAGCTTTTAAGGTTCTCATAAATTCTGCAGTCCAATACCATATCCAGAATCAGGATAAGCAGATCAGATATTTGAAGTAGCCCAAAATACAAATATATCTTAGTGTTCTTTTTAATTTCTATTTTAATAGTGTAATGATACTTTTAAATGAATTAGATACATACTTCTCTGCCACAGCAAATGGAAGGTAAAATATCATTTTATAAGCTTATAATAAACAAACTGGGAGTGATCTTAAGAGACAAATGACTCTAGAGCCTTTCAATTACAAGGAAGGGGACCTGATTTTAATGACAAAACAAAAATTACTCTCTTTGGCAGATATTCACCAATGTTTAACTGCCAATAGCAGTTAACTCCAGACAATAGGCCAACTGACCTATGCTGTACTGTGGTCATTTCCCCAAATTAAAAATATAGATATTTAATTTTAATAGCTTCGTGATGTTTCAGTATATGATCATAACACACTTTACTTAACTAATCCCTAGATGTTGGATATTTCAGTTGCCTCTAATATTTAGCCCCATAAGCAAGGCTGTGTTCTTGTGCATTAATCTCACATACTCGGCCAATTATTTGCTTAGGATTAATGCATACATCTCAAGTTGCTGAAGTAAAGAATAGAAATGTATTTAAAGATTTCTGATACTGATTGTCAAACTGCCTTAAGACAGATCATATATTTCTAATCCCACCAGCAGCATATGAGAATTGAACAGAAGACACTAATCTAGTGAAATTCAATTTAAATATTCAAGGAGAATATTCAGCTTTCAATAGTGTTGGAAGTATACAGAAATTCAAGACAAATAATCCAAGAGAAATTTTCATGGTGCAACTATTATGTGTCCTTTCACTAATAAAAAATATTTCGTGTATTTTATTTTGCTATATGCTCTGGAGAGCTAAGAGAAACACATTTCTAATTTAAAAGTTATGTTGTCCTTGACTAACTCATCAGCAATATCAATTAATATGTCAGAAAGATGTTGGTATGAAGATACTACCAAAAAACTCAAAATTTTCCTAGTTTCCTTTTGAAGAGGTCTTAACATTTTAGTTTTAGTTCACAATTTGGTGAAATGCAATTATATGATATCCTAAAACCTCAATAATTTTTACTTGAAAAATCTTCAAATTCAACTTTCCCCCCATCAAAACCCAAATGGCACATTCTTAGACATATTTTAACAAAAAATCATCCTGAGACTGAGATGCGGTTTTGTCTTCCAAAGTTGAAAAGGCACAGAAGAAAACATAATTAACCAGAGCTCCCACCAAGCAGCTCCCTATCTCGAAGCCTCAAATCCTACTTTTGGGAGAAACAGACGATGAGAGCAAATAAAGTTCATTCACATGGGAAACCTGTGAAAAACATTCCACAGGCTGGAATATTGTACAGCCACTGAAAATCATTACCATGAAGTTGTGGTAATATGAGAAAAAGCACATGTCATTATTTTAATTATAATTATATATGTATGTATGCATTTACATACATATTTTATATACACACAACCATATACACACACATATTTCTTGAATATCTTAAAAATATAGAAAAAAATAAGGAAAAAATCTTAAAAGTGTAAATACTTCATTTAAGGATGGTGGAATTGGGAATCATTTAAAACAATTATTTCCAGTTTTTTCTCTGTTCCACATTTTCTGTAATAAATAAATAAACAGACTTTTAAATGCTAGTTTAAAATTCTGTCTTTGGAGCACGCATCCTACTTAATGTATTCTACCTTTCTTTGACAAATACAGCTCCAAAAAAATCAAAATTAATGTTCAAAGGAAAAGCCTCAAGGATTCACTATGTTCATTATTACCACTCTCACCAGCACAGCACACTTTAGAGTTTTTCAGTGATAATGAAAATAAAATGGTTTTCTACTTAAAATTTCATGTAGCTGTAAAACCTTACACATTGACAACCATAATCAAATTCAGGACATCACTTTCCCCAGCTCTCCTGTAAAACATTTCCTAATGCAATCACCCCAGAGCTCCAAAAATGAATAACTGGCAGTTCTATGAATTCGTGCTTTTGATTTTTTTCCTTCCCTGCCATATGCTGCCAAGCTTGTTGACAGTCCCCAGGACATACTAATGACACATCATCATATTTTCTTAGCTGGAAATTACCAAAACTTTAGGGGGTTTCTAACAAACGATCAATGTTCTAGAGGCATCAGCATTTGTGGAAGGGATGAATGGTTCTCCATCCTACACCACCTTTTCCCCCACTAAAATGACAAGTCCAATAAAACATCTTTGCTGACTTACACATCACCCACTAAATAGGTCAGTTAGAGAACAGCTTCACTTAACCGTGCTCTTGGGTTGGTTACCATCTCCACTTCGTTATTACGATTCTTAATTGCTAGTATTTGCGTGATTGCTTTGTGCCTGGTGGATCATCTCATTTAATCCTCCCAACAGTGATGTAGATGCTATTAACGTACCCACTTCGCAGATGAGGAAACTGAAGTGCCCTTCCTGACAGTCCTACAACCAGTAAGAGAAGACCCTGGATTCTGTTGGGGAGGCTGTGCTCCCAGGCCCGAGTGCTTATGGACAACATTACACTTTCTCTCCATGGGCAAAAGAAACACCAGACGGACCAAGAACTATAGTCATACTTACAATAACTATAGAATCACCAAAATAGAATAAGCCAATCAAAACACATTCAAAGACTGCCTTGCACTATAAAAAAAATGGGGGCATTATAAATAGCCTTTAGGGTTTCTTTTTTTTTAAGGTTTACTTATTTGAGAGAGAGAGTGCGCACACAGACATGAGATGGGGAGTGGCAGAGAGAGGAAGAGAGAGAGAGAGAGAGAATCTCAAGCAGACTCCCCGCTGAACACCGAGCCAGACTCCAGGGGCTTGAGCTGAAACCAAGAGTCTGATGCTTAACCGAATGAGCCACCCAGGTGCCCCTAGGGTTTCTTTGTTTTCTTCTAATAGCCCCAAGAAGCACAGAAGAGGCACTTTTCTGAAAATATGTTTTCAAATTTTATGTTAAGTAGGCCCACAATATGGTCAATTTCAAGATTAATGTTGCTAAACTTTAATCGCCAAATCCCAAACTGGCTTTTTTTTTTTTTCCTTTTTTTTCTTCTTCTTTTTTTTTTTTATACCAAAGGTTTAGAGGATTTGGCTAGTTGTGACCCAAAAACAAAAGATGTTAAACTTTGGAGCTATCACCACAACTTCAAACTTCAGTAATTTAAGACTTCATAAAATGATGGTTTAGAAAGTCTATATGTGGAACCCAAATGAAAACTTCATGAGCAAAGCTCTCATTTAGACTCTCCCAGACTTGATTCTCTGAAAAAACGTTCAGCCAGCCCATAATGTGGAAACAATTATGAAAATTAAGACATTTGAAAACCACTCAAGCAGCTTTTATTTCTAGCTTCATCTTACAGGACAGGGTGCTGCTGGCCTTTCAGCTGGCTTTCAACAATGCTCCCCTCGGCCTCCTAGGATGGAACAGGCGGCATCCTGAACGAGGTCAGCGGGTGCTGTGCATATTTTCTTCTCCGAGGGCCTGCAAAGGTAGAACAGTCCTCTCCTCTCTGGAAGCGCCAGCCAGATGGCAGTTAGAGGTTAGGTCGGCTGGCGTGCCCACAGCCAGAAAAGAGACTACGCCTGCATACGCAATCACGTCTGCTCACTGAATTCCTTTCAATAATTCATGTTAATGGCAAAATCAGGATAGCATGGGAGATTTAAATCCACATACGATCCCTGAGGTTCATTTTAGCCATTAGTTTCAAAGCCTCTTAGGCTTGCTATTCTCTCTGCCCGGAAGCCTCTTCCCGCAGATAGACACAGGCTTATCTCCCCACCTATTCCTTCTCAAATGTCACCGCACAGAGATCCCTCCTCTGCCATTCCCTAAAAGAGCACCTCACACCACCCTGCTGCGTTTCCACCCTCTGTCCTGCTTGGTTCTTCTCTGCAGCATTTCTCACTACCTAGTAGATAGAAACTGTCTATTGGGCTTATCGTCTGTTCCCAGGGGTTAGGAAGTCAGGGATGCGGTGTCGTCGTGGTGCATCCCGAGTTCTTGAAACAATGTCCAGCACATAGTAGGCACTCAGTAAACACTTGTTAAATGTAGAACGAAATAAATCAAATGCATGCAAGCATGCCTGCGTGCCCCTAACTGTTTACCCAACCTGAGCATTACTACTTTCTTCTCGGTGTACTCTCTAATTTGGATCTCACAACTCTTTCATTTCCTTCCACAGACCTGGCCCTGGGCCCTGCTGGCTGAGAGGTGTGAGGAGCAGAGTTTGCCGCCCTTGAACAGGGTGGTCTGAAGGGCAGTCCCACAGTAGAGACCTCTCCCTTGTGTGCAGGGACATCAGAAACTGGCTCCTCTTTAAACATAACTTCAAAAGAGAGGGGGACCCAATGGCCAAAGCTAGAACAATTTGAGCAACAAAATAAAATAGCACTGGACTATAAACCGATGTGTAAAATTAACACCCTTAATGCGTACTGATGTAAGGAAATGACAGAATAAAATAACAAACGAGAAAGAGGAGATAAATCTCCCATGCAGAATTCCAAATAAATTATATAGACATGTCTGCTCTAAAAGAGAACATAATTTCTCCCAGAGGGCAATAGGAAAAGGGAAGGGGGTGGAGGTAGGGAGTCACTTTTCAGTGGAGAAACTTGACAAATGACTTTAGTGAGGTGATCAAGGTCAACAACAACAGTGGTAATAAGTCTTGTTGCCAATCTGTAATCTTGATAGATGTTAAGAAGGGCACTCTACTCTGTGATCTTCCTTCCCCAAACCCACAACCACAGTCTCACCATGAGAAAAACCTCAGACAATTCCCAATTGGGTGACATTCTGAAAAATTCCTGACCAGGACTCCTCAAATCTGTCAAGGTCATGAAAAACAAGGAGAATCTGAGAAACTGTCACAGCTAAGAGGAACCGACGGAGACATAACAGCTAAATATGATGAGTGTCCTGGATCCTAGAACAGAAAAGGGACACTAGGTCAAAACTAGGAAAATCTGAATAAAACATGGACTTTAGCTAATCATACCGTCACATACCAGTTCACTAATTATAACAAATGTACCGCACTGATGAGGACGTACATAATAGAAACTGTGTGCGTGAGTTGAAGTATAACATGGAAACTCTATACTGCCCGATTTTTCTGTAAATATAAAACTGTTCTACAAAGAAATACTAAAATAGACTTAAAGGGGGGGGAATGTTATGAACTTCGCGATACTTCAGTAATTTTAAGATAAACAGAGCTCGCATGTTTCATAAACGGTCACTATCCTCCGTTAGGGTAAAATACACAGAGAGACGCAATTTGTTTGGGGTTCAATGTAAATGGAGATCGTCTATACCAGAGTGCTGGAGCCTCTGTGATCATTGGGTAAAGCTACTGTGTTTACTTAGGGGTGCTTGTTAAGTAACCTGATACCCTATCTTCGTACCCTAGATCATTTCTCTCAAGAGAGCTACACTCAGCTTTGCTAACATTGCGCCGCTCCGTCTCTTAAGAAAGAATAAAGTCAGGCACACAAAAGTGCTCTGATGGGGACCCTCTGTCTCCACGATGCACCCCGAGACTCTACCGGGAGTAAAGTTCCCAGGTGGCCGCCACACAGAGGAGGGCCAGGCACCCACGGGGTGCGTTTGGGAAATGACAAACATCTGTGCCTCCGGTCCTCCTCGGGCTGGGGGCGGTGACCCGCGGGGGAGCACGGCAGCTGCGGCTTCGCAGAATAAACAGGCCACGGTGCCACCGCGCGCGGAGGAGCCCCAGGGCGGGAGGGCCGCCCGCCCTATGTGAGCGGGCTCGACCACAGCTTTCTCTCACTCCAGCGAGTGGGTGGATTTAGAAGAGGCCCCGGTATATACACACTGCTCCTACCCTAGGCCTTGTTTAATAAACAACTGCGAGCAAACGTATTGTTCCCCAGATGTCACTGATGACTGAAGTCTGTCTTAAACATCTTGATTAAACAGGAAAGCAAACCAGAAAACATACAGAACTAAACCAAAGGAGACACAGGTTTTATACAATCAGCAGATGCCCTGACTTAACATATCCGAATATAAGGTAAATATTTGTGTTTGCTGCATCTATTATACAATTTTCATGCCATCTGATTCATGAGGCTAGAAAGATGACAGATACACTTTGTAAAGACGCTAATCACAATGCTTAGAATTAATATTTACACAGAATATAACTACATGTGTTCTATTGTATAGCAAATAAACTTTAGACCATGATGCAATCCCATGCTTTACTCTTTGAAGGAGGAAAGTGCCGAAATTTATAGCTGAAGAAAGATACTCTCCTTGTACGAACAACTTTGTCACTGTGACAATATATTTTGGGAAACTTCAGAGATCCTGTAAAGACCTTCCACAAGAAGAAAATTAGGTGTCTTTAGATGTAAAATCCACAACAGACAAAATTTTGGTCCAAACTGCTTGTCCTAACCTAATCATGGCATTGCATTCCCTTGCTCATTCCATGTCATGATCCTGTCCCCTGCCTCCAGTCCTGTAAAGGCTATTCAAGATCTTCTCGCTCTGCACTGTTTGTTCCAAATAATCCCCTGCCGTTACCAGCGATGGGTGGACTGTGATCTGCAGGGACCCCTCTGGGCTTCTGGAGACCACACCGGCCCACGTTAGGGCCTGACTAAATCCTAAAACTCTGTAGAGAAAGGGAAATCATATTTTCAAAGCATGTGGCTCTCAGAGGAAACAGTTGTTGTAATCAAGGCTTCCACTAAACAGACAAGTCACAGGGTCTCGGGCAGGAGTTCTAGGCCTTGATCAGGAAGCAGCATTCATCATGAGAGCGGGAGGCTCACAGCCCTCTCCGCCCTGTGCCCGCTCCTAGTCAAAGAGTGCGTCTGGGTCAAGGTGGCCAGGTCATGAAATGTATATAAAGGGCATCTGAGTGCCGTGCCTGATGTCATCCACTGGTCCCTCCGACTCCCCTCTCCACCATTCTCCATGTGCTCCCTCCCCTGCAGGACGGCATCAGCAGGCCTTGCACTCCAGCTCCTGCCAAGGAGAGGGACAGCAAGCCATCGGGAGGAGGCAGGAGGCCGAGGCTGACACACTGACTTTCCCTGCTCCCTCTCACTCGCTGGGTTGCTGTGGATTGGCCTGTTTAGCTCCGGTCAGCCAACCTCTCCACATAGGCCGTCTCCTCTCCCCCCTCCCCTTAGCTTTCAGGTTGAGGGGTGCTAACGCCTCCTTGCTCTTTCCAGCTCTCTTGTTGCCTTCCATGAACTCTGCCCTCCCCCAGTTACCAAGTTACTGTCCCCCCACTCCCGTGACCAGTTTGTATCATGTGTTTCTGGTGGAACACTGATAATACAGATGTCCTTTCCAGCACACTGTAATACAACAGAAAGTGTTATTTTCAAGGTTTTAATATGTTGTGGATTTTCTTAAATCTTTTAGTAATATTTATTACACTTCACATTTCTTGGTTGTGAATATAGCGACTCCCAGAGAAGGAAGGAGGAATAAATCACATTCCTGAGGGCATGGACCATTATCACAATTCTCTTGACGCCCTCAGTGTCCCCTTACCTGCGCTGGGACCCTACTACATTTCTCTGCATACAGTCAGTGATTTAATCAATAGGTGAGTTACCCACAGTGACAGGGGTTCTATAAAATACAGATGACGACGCTGGATTCCACCAGATCCCCGCACACCGGAGTTGGTATCATGGATGTCCTTCCGTGTCATCCAGGATCAGTCCCAACTCCAACTGTGTTGCTGTTCTTAGACACCATGGAAATAAAGGACACGGATTTAAGTGTTAAGATGGGCCTAAGGATTAGCCAGGTTTGAAACCCGACGGTACGCCAAAGGACTCAGTAGTCTTTTCCTTATAATGCCTGTGAGGAGGGCAGGGGGAAGGTAATGACAACCTGAGCCGAGGAGGCACTGCCCCCTGACTCGAGGCAAAAGCAATGCAGACACCCCGCAAGGGCTCCCTGCTGGTGGGCACCAGCGATCCAGCCTCCCGTGGCAGGGCCAGCAGTGGGGAACCCTGCACCCCTGCTGCTCTCTTAGAAGCTCTGAAGCCTGCAGCATCACTGGGGATGCTATGATGGCAGACCATCTTTAGACTCTGGGGACATGAGCCTGACGGAGTCCCTGAACAGGCCAAGAAGCAGGGAGCCTCAAAGTACTGGGCGGGGCGGGGGGGGGTCTGGGGGGGTCTCAGGAATAAGCTCGTCCCTGTCCCATAACAGCTTCATCGTAGCCCAGCCTTCTTCACCTCTGCTCCTACACCTGCTCCCTCCAGCACGAATACAAACATGCTTGGGGGGGATCAGAGGCCACCCTTGACTCTGGAACTCAGACACATCTATACAGCTGGAACTCTCCAATGTGTATACCCTGATTTTCCTGGACTGACTTGATGCACTAGATTCAGACTCTGTTTTAGCCACTGTTGGGGAGAACTCCCCTGAGTGACCCTACCCCAGGGGCAGCCTTTCCCACCAGACTGTGAGCTTCGCAAGGGCTAGAACAGTTTCTTACTTACGTTTGTGCCCCTGACGCCCAACAGAGGGGCGTGGAGTGGATACACAATAAATGTTTGGTTCGCGTGCTGGTTAGCTTCAGTTAGCCGTAGCGAGCAGAGGACTTGGAAACTTGGCCACATTATGTTGAATAACCAGGAGTAAAAAGAAAGCGCAGGCTATTCTTTCAGGAAATTTGGCTGGAAAATACCAGGCACCTCTTCTATGGCATTCAACATGCTTTAACGCATATTTATTTCTCTTGACATCACTTCCAAACCTGTTGGAAGCACAGCTGGTAGCCTGTCTCCCTGGTCTTTGAAGCACAAACAAGTACTTGCTTGTCATCAGCACAAAACAAAAATGTGTTCCTCTTTTATTGAGTAATTCCCCAAATCCTCTCTTTCCATCCCTCTTCTCCTTTGGTTCACTGTGGACGTTGACAAATAGTTATTCCCTTCTTGAAACTCCCCACCTGAGCCTCTGGGACTATATCCTTTGCTGGTGTTTTCCCACTGTCCTCAATATCTCTGTCCCCTGCTCTCCCATCAGCCCCACCCTGTACACACACCTGGACTTGTTCACGGCCTCCTCTTCTTTTCCCTTAAAACTTTCTTCCACCAGAACTATGGTTGCTTAAATTATTTCCTCTATGTGGATAACTCCTGAATAACTATCTCAAGCCCTGACACTTCTCACACCCCCTCTTCTCTCATGCTAAGCTCTCAGACTGCCCTCAAGATGAGCAAGAAGAAAGTTACCCTAAAGGTAGTACATATGGAGGTTGGAACTCTCGACTTCCCCATTTCAGCTGTTGGAGATAATGAGACCACAATAAAAAATAAAAAAAAATAAAAAAGTTGCAGGTTTCAGGATGCCTGGGTGGCTCGGTTAGTTAAGTGTCTGTCTTCAGCTCGGGTGATGACCCCAGAGTCCCAGGACTGAGTCCTGCATCACGCCCCTTGCTTGCAGGGAACCTGTTTCTCCCTCTGCCTGCCACTCCCCCTGCTTGTGCTCTCTCTGTCAAATAAATAAATAAAATCTTTTTTTTTTTTTAAGTTGCAGGTTTAAACACCAGGTTTTTAATGTAGGGAGCTAGAGTGATGGTGGTCTCAGGCCTCACTCCTTTTTTTTTTTTTTTTTTTAAAGATTTTATTTATTTATTCGACAGAGAGAGAGACAGCCAGTGAGAGAGGGAACACAAGCAGGGGGAGTGGGAGAGGAAGAAGCAGGCTCATAGTGGAAGAGCCTGGCGTGGGGCTCGATCCCAGAACTCCGGGATCACACCCTGAGCTGAAGGCAGACGCTTAACCGCTGTGCCACCCAGGCACCCCAGGCCTCACTCCTATTTTTTTTTTTTTTTAAAGATTTTATTTATTTATTTGACAGAGAGAGCACAAGCAGGGGGAGTGGGAGAGGAAGAAGCAGGCTCATAGTGGAAGAGCCTGATGTGGGGCTCGATCCCGTAACGCCGGGACCACGCCCTGAGCCGAAGGCAGACGCTTAACGGCTGTGCCACCCAGGCGCCCCCCAGGCCTCACTCCTTGTTTGTAGTACAGCATTGCTGGCAGAGAGGTTTGGAATGGGACAGGCTTTGTCCCACTTGCACTGGCCAGGGCCTTATGTTCTCTCTCTCCTGGGTGTTTGGCTTAGGCTCAGGGTAGACTAGTAGAGCCCCTTTCCCCGATGCCCCACCAGGTCCTGACTACTATAATGTTCCAGGCTCTCAATCGGCTCCTGCTCCGGCCCTTTGGCTATGCCCTTGGGGATTCGAACTCAGCTCCAAACCTGCGTCTATCCTTGCTGGGCTTCCCCCAGAGAATGGTTCTCAGCCTCTCCTCAAGTGAACTCCCCCTTGTTAACCTTACCACGCACCAGGCCTCTGACCCTCAGGCTGCAAACAAGGACTAGCAGGACCTTTGACTCCATTTCTCGGAAGTCCTGCTCTGCCTGGTATGGCACTGAACTCATTCTGCTACTCATTTGCCCAGAACTGTATACTGCCCTGCCACTTCTCTCGTGATAATTTTTTTTTTGTATCTGTATTTAGCTTTATGTTCTATGGCACAGACTACTAAATTGTTCTCCAAGTGTAACGAACTCCGTTCCCCAGGCTCCTTGCAGCTAGGCTGGCCACAGGACTAAGTTTCTGCAGCGGAATGTGAACATAAACAGTTCGCTACTTCCAGGTTAGCCCTGTGCCCCTCCACGCTCTTCACTTTCCTGCAAGTTGGAATAGAGACGGGCCTGTGATTCCGCATCCAGCATTCGGACCAGGGCGAAGCCCGAGAGCTGCACGATCCTACGTAGTCCGTTGACAAGTTTCTATCAATGAGGAGATAAGTACCGAAATTGCAAATAAGCACCTAGAAATGTTTATGGCACTTGGACATTACTGTGAAAGACAAAGTGCATGATCAGTGGTGTATAAACCACAGCTACTGGTCTTCGCTGTATTGGAAATAAAGAAAACCAGTCCCTGAACAGACAGTTTGAGAAACACTGCCCTAGCGGACGGTGGAAAGATGAGATGAAAGCGACCCTTCAAACCCAAACCACTCACCTCGGGACTGTGAGCAAGAGAGAGAAATAAACTTCTGTCTTCTTCAAGCCACTGTGCTTTGGGAACTCTGCCCAAGAAGCCTGTAGCTGTCGGTGAAGGCGCTGGAAGGAAACAGAATGGGAATGTGCGCTGGCTGCTCCTTCCTTGCAGCTCTTAGCAAAGCATTACAAGGAAGAGATGAGCTCAGACAAGAACTGTTGGTAAGATTGTAAGCAACGGTGTAAAGGAACAGACAGCATCTGGAGACTGGGAGATGAGAGAAGTTAACTGCTCTGGACCCCAAAGGGCAGAAGGTACTATCACCACTCACAGCCTTTCTTGAAGGCCTGCCTCTCAAGATGGTGCAGGGGAGCAAAGAAGACAGGCGTATAGGAAAGACCAGAGTAAAGGTGCGCCTTCCTGCCCCAGTCCACATTCTGGAGGACCTCGGGGTAGAGATCGATGAAGACAGAAGACGGAGGTGGGCCAACCACGGAAGCTGGGAAGTCACACAAGCTTAAGAACTTGGTCCAGAACACAGTGTGAATGCGGTGACTGATGAGCGGGACTGACTAGAAGCAAACAGACCGGAAAGACTAGGAACTTCTTAAGGATATTATGTTGCCATGGAGGCCACAGCTGGGCCCGGAAAGGCCCCTGTCCACTCTCCCCCAAGGAGCACACCCACTCCCACACCCATCTCAGATATGGCTGCAGAGGGGAACGGACGGGAAGGTCACAGGAAACAAAGTCAAGGTCAGGGTCCTCGCGAGGCTTCTCCTGGAGAGCAGAAGCAGGGGCCGGCCGCAGAATGACTCCACGGCCAGGGCAGAGAGGTTCTAATTCCTGCCCAGCAGGCTTCCTATTTCCAGGCGCCTGTGACTGCCGCAGGTCTCCTGTTCTTCTGAATGGCAGTTTGTTTTATTTTTATGCCGTTTTCTCCTTTCTACTCCTCCATCATACAGCAGATGTTGGCCAGTCAGAAGAAAGAAAGAAAGGAACATTTCAGCACTGGCATACAAAACAGAGGTTAGAGAGAAAAAGGCCCCACCTGTGGAGTCTGGTAAACGAAACCCTCTCGAGGCAAGCGCAGCAGGCCATGGCACAGGCGGGGCAGGCCAAGCAGGGGCGAGGAGCAGAAGCGCTGGCATCAGCGGCACCTGAGTCAGACCGAGGCTCGTCACACTCAGCAACGGCTCCCCCTGGCACACTGCCGATGCAGCCAGAGCCTTTCCCTTTCTCTAGAAAAATGGCACCATAACTACAATGACTGTATGGGATTGCCGAAGGATTAAATTAAAGCACTGTTTACAAAGTCATTAGCAAGATGCTTAGCACAGAGGAAGTAATAAATGGCAGACCGTACTTTCCAAGAAAGTTAGGTAACTCAAAATTTCTTTTAAAAAGTGAATGGAATATACAACTGGCATTCTAGAAGTTTAACTGTTCATGCTCTGACACCTTCATTTAACAAGGAGTGATGACAAAGTCATCCATCCTATAGCTACCCTAAAATAACTATAGTCTAGGAACGAATTTCTCCCTGCCTGAGAATGGGCCCAGGGCCACAGTGACTAAGCTGAAGGCACTGCCACTTCCTTCTTCTGCTGCTTGGAACAAAGCAGGGAGGCAGGAATGGAGAAGGGAGTGGAGGAGGGAGAGAGAGCAGAGACGACGCGGTGTGGTTGAAGAACACAGAGCATGGCTCCCACAGCAACACCAGACTCAGCAGTCAGAAACTAAGAGCGTTTCCCCCGGGGATCAGGAACAAGGCAAGGCTGCCCACTCTGGCCACTTCTATTCATCATACGACTGCAAGTCCCAGCCAGGGTAATTAGGCAAGACAAAGATAGAAAAGGCAACCACATGGGAAAAGGAGGAGTAAAATTGTGTCTGTTCACAGATGACATGATCTTATACAGAGAAAACCTTAAAGGCTGCACAAAAAAACCTAATAAATGAATTCAGTAAAGTTGCAGGATACAAAATAAACATACAAAAACCAGTTACATTTCTATACACTGACAATGAGCCATTCAAACAGGAAGTTAAGAAAACAATCCCATTTACAATAGCATCAAAAAGAGTAAAACACCGAGAGATAAACTTAACCAAAGAGGCAAAAGACTTACACACTGAAAACTATAAGACATCAGTGAAAGAAATTAAAAGAGACAGAAATAAATGGAAAGACATGCTACGTTAGTGGGTAGGAAGATTCAATTCTGTCAAAATGTCCATACTAGTCAAAGTGATTTAAAGATTCAGAACTAGCCCTATCAAAATCTCAATAGCACTTTTTTAAAAAATCCTAAAATGCATATAGAACACAAAGGATCCCAAACGGCCAAAGCAATCTTAAGAAAGAAGAACAAATTCAGAGGCTACCTATTTCCTGATTTCAAAACATATTACAAAGCTACAGTAATTAAAACAATGTGGTACTGGCAAAAAGACAGAGATAGAGACCAACAGAACTGAATAGAGCCCAGAAACAAATCCATGCGTATACAGTCAACGGATCTTCAAGGGTGCCAAGAATACACAGTGGGGAAAAGACAGTCTCTTCCACAAATGGTCTTGGGGAAACTGGGCATCCACATGCAAAGGAGCGTGCCTGCGTCTGAAGCCTTGCTACCAGCCAGTTACCCTCTCTGTGCCTCAACGTCCTCATCTTTAAAACAGGGATAATGACAGTATCTTCTTCCTAAGACTGTCAGTGGATTTAAATCTGACGTTCCTTTACAGTTATTATCAATAGGGTCTTGGGAAAGTTACTTACCCTCTTTGAGCTTTAATTTTGTCTGCCGTAAAAGGGAGAGAAGCTCTAACTTGTTGGGTTATTGAGTCATTAGGACAAAATGAATAAAGTAGCCAATGTAAAGGCCTCAGCCCATCTCCAAGTCCAGAGGAGTCAGGAGATTCCAGTAAACTTCAAGGCAAGCTTGTTCCCAATAGGCCGAGAAGTGGGGCATCTCAACAGAGGTTCCTGGGAAGGGGAGACCAGAAGAGGGAATCCCTCCCTCAGACTAGGTGGGTCCCCAGCATAACAACTCCAAAGACAAGGCTCTCTCTCCTCTACGACCCTGTCCAGAGTCATGAACTGGTGTTTTGCACTACCACTGAAAACATTTAGATGAATATGTGTTAGAGGAGTTTAGCCAGCTGGGTTGAAACATTCTAATTATACTACCACGCTTGTACTAGGCCACTCTGTCTGAATCCTAGAATAATCCATCAAAACACATTCCTTGACATACCACTGAACAGTGGTCCAAGTGAGTTCCAATCTCTTTTCCCGTTGGATCCCACGGTGAGACGGGCAGTGTAGCATTCTCTATGTTACAGAGAAGAAAACTAAAACGCGGACAGCCTGGTTCACTCTCACCAGCGCTGATCCTTCCGGCCCAGGGCTCTGGGGCCACACTGACCACTGGAATCCTTTTTCGGTACTTAATTCTATGCCCCCATGAGAAATAAAATATGCAGATTTGTTCTCCATAATGACATCAATGCCTTTTGCAAGCACTTACTGATTCCAGAAGAAATATAATATGATTATGCTAAATGTCAATAAAATTTGTCAGCGTATCTCTACTTAGCAATTTTGACAAAAGTTTCTGGGAAAAAGTTCATATAATCCAATGAAAACGACAGAATAAAACTCTAAATACATCACAGAAAATAGCAATGCTGTCACAGTTTGCCTGCTTCAGAGAAAGTTCAGAAGAACAAGCAACTGGGGTTTACCTCTAGGGCACTGAACAACGGGACTTACGAAAGGCCTTCTCCTAAAGCATTTTACTTTCCCCATCAACTCAACAGTCTACCAGTTGAACTAGACCACAGAATTCAATGACCTGACTGAAGAAATTAGACTGGAAATTAACTGAGAAAGACTAGTAATGACCTAGCCTTGCCGACATTCCTTTTCTTTTCCCTCTGCTGGATATTCATGGACTTTGCATACGTGACGAGTTCCAAATACGTAATGGGTGAGTTCCACTGGTCCTGTCCTGGTGAATGCTATCCCGCCGTGGGTCCCTCTCATCCCTGTCTGGTTAACATGTCGTCAGTGTTCATTCTATGCAGGAGAGATAGAGATGTGCAAACACTTTAAAGATGTAAAATGCCCTCCGGAAGCTCGTAATCCAGAGCAGTGGGTGATCGAGCCAGGCCAATCCTCCAGACACCCTGCCCCAGGACACCTCACGATAGCTGCACACATTTGTGTTAGACACGGCCGGGGGTGCTATTGGCATCTGCTGGCTGGAGGCCAGGGGTGCTGCTACACATGCTACCCCCACCACCGAGAATGACACAGCCCCAAATGTCAGCGGTGCCAAGCTTGAGAAAGCCTGACCTAAAGGGTCAGATGACAAATCAAAGTGTCATACTGCTGCGAGGTGGCTATGGTGTGAGCTATGAGAGAGACAAAAGTGAAGTGCTATCAGACTGATGTGTAAACAGGTGACGGAAACTCAGTGTTGGCAAGAGTGCAGGGGGAATGGCATCCGCAGACCACGGGGTGAGAAGGTGAAGTGACAGAGCTTGTGGAGAGTGCCACGGGGCAAGATGCATCAAAAGCTGTAAAAATGTTTATATGTTATGTCTGTCTTTGCTTTCTTTCCATTCCTATCTTCCCTTCTCTTCCTCTGCCTTCTCTTTTCTTCCCACCCCAGGACTGAGGGGTCAGCTCGGGAGTGAGAAGGCAGTATGATGAGAGGCAGTGCAGGGAGATGCACCAAGACCTGGGCTGTGGTCGGGGAGCCACGGAGCCTGCGGCTGCTGATGAAGCTGGGAGAGGCCTGGATGGGCAGGCCTGGCAGCTGAGGACAAGAGGCAGTGTCAGAGTCGGGCACAGGGGAGGCAGGATGGCCTTCGTGGTTGGGAGATGGGCTAGCGTGTGCAGAACAGTGTAAAAATAAGAATATAAGTAAAAATACTGAAGACAATGGGCTACAAGCTTCCTACTGCCAGAGACGATATGTACAAAGATATAAAGGGGTGAGAACAGAAAGATCCTTGGGTGTTGGACTGGACTTGGAGGTATTTGTTATGAATTCATGATTTTATAATACATGGCCTAATGCAGAAAAGTTTATGAACACATACGTGTGTGTGTGTGTATAATTTCCTACCTCGGTCCGCTGAAAGGTCTAAAGCAATGACACTCCAGAAGCAATGGGCACATCAAACTTCCATATCTTTATAATATCATTCTTTACCAAAAGGGAGACTGACTAGGTGAAGGAAAGTCAACACAAGCCTGAAATATCTTGTGTGGCCAGAAAATTTTTAGTTGTTCAATGAGGGACACCTGCGTGGCCCCAATCGGTTAAGCACCTGCCTTCGCTTCAGGTCATGATCTCAGGGTCCTGGGATCGAACCTCATACTGGGCTCCCTGCTCAGCGGGAAGTCCGCTTGTCCCTCTCCCTCTGCTCCTCCCCCTGCTCCTGCGCGCTCTCTGTCTCTCTCTCAAATAAATAAGATTAAAAAATTTTTAAATGCTCAATGAATAATGGGGACCTCAAAAGGACACAGGAGCCAGCTTAGAGGGACTTCCGCTGGCCAAATGAGGACAATTTGAGCATCAAAATAAATAATAACAGTAACAGATTTCAACATTTTGGATACAAAAGGAATCCATCAATACTTCCTAATAGAAATGAATGAACACACGAGGGAGAAAGTTAGTTCTCCCTTAGAGTATAATGCCGATGAGTAAACACAGAAGGAGTGATGGAAATAAAGAATCGCCATGTGGCAAACTTCATAGACGTGGCTGATTCAGGCAGAAGTCATCAATGAATGGTGACAGGTGGAGGTTATTGGAGGAACAGGCTATTAACATAACCTCAGAGTACTTCCCCACAAACACCAACAAATTTCAAAGGGAAAAAATGGTGATTTTAAGGTGAGGGGATCTGCAGACACCAACACAACCAGGTGCTCAAGGCCTATATTCCAGTGGTAGGACAGTTTGACATGGTGCATCTTCTAATGCCATGTGCCAAGAAGAGCAGAGGACCACCAAAGACACGTGACCTGAGTCTGGTTCTGAAGCAACACCTGTTAGACCCAGACGGAGAATCCGCCTACCAAGTGTGAGACCTGTAACAGCTGCAAGGAGCTCGGGAAGAGAGTAAGTCGGAGGAACTATTCCTGAAGAGACATGACAAATAAAGGTAACTCGGATGCTAGATAAAGCAGGAAAAGACACCTGGGGGAATGACTGATGAACTAGGAATGGGTTCTATAGACTGGATGGTAGAGAGCTGCACCAACGTCAATTTCCTGAACTGCTGGTACAATGATTAATTGTGTGTGTCAACCTGACTGGGTTAAGGGATGCACAGAGAGCCAGCAAATTCTCTGGGCGTGTCCCTGAGGGTGTTTCCGGAAGAGATTAGCATTTGAACCGGTAAACTAAGAACATCCCTCACCCTCTGAGTGGGTGTCATCTTCCACTGAGAGCCTGACTAGAACAAAAAAGTGGAAGAAGGTCGAATTTGCCCTGTTGCTTGAACTGGGACATACATCTTCTTCTGTCCTTGGACATCAGTGCTTCCGGTTCTCAGGCCTTCAGACTCAGACTGAAAGACATGACCAGCTTTCCTGGTTCTCCAGCTTACAGATGGCACATTATGAGACTTCCTGGCCTCCGTGACCCTGTGAGCCAATTCCTATAATAAGCATCCTCACATATATCTTTATATAGAGATATCTATCTATCTATCTATCTATCTATCTATCTATCTATATCTCCTATTGGTTCTGTTTCTTTGGAGAACCCTGACTAATCCAAATGCCATGGGGATACAAAAAAAAAGGTCATACTTATTTTCAGTTTAGTCCAGGGAAAGGGCCCCCATTCAAAGGACTAACCTATTAAAAATCAACCAGGGCAGGAGGCAAATGAGTCAGTAAGTTCTATATCTGAACTCTTGTTTTGGTCTTCAACAGCTAGTTACCCGCAAGAGCTTAACTTTGGATTTCTTTAGTTCTCCTTGGGGAACGAATGCCTCGGACTGACTCCACTGCTTACCTTTGACTTATATGGTCTGAGTCTAGCTGGGGGCAGCTCCAGAATTTTTTTTGTTGTTTAAAGATTTTTATTTATTTGAGATAGAGCACGAGCGGGGAGGAGGGGCAGAGGGAGAGGGAGAAGCAGGGTCCCCACTGAGCAGGGAGCCCGATGTAGGACTCGATCCCAGGACCCTGGGATCACGACCTGAGCCGAAGGCAGACGCTTAACTGACTGAGCCACCCAGGTGCCCCCAGCTTCAGAATTTCTTTAGAGGAGGAGCCTTGGGGCAGCCTATCTGTAAGGGGAGACCAGGGAAATCTTAAAGCTTCATTCACAAAGCAAGCATACTGCTTCTGTTAGACTGCATGTCTGTTTGGAGGGCCTTTGGACAAACTGGTGGCATTTATGGAGGAGCTAGAGTGCCCTCCAACCCAGCCCTGCCACCAGCCAAGCCATCCCTGATGATACCACAGAATCTACATGGGGCTAAGTTAAGGCCAGGGCTGGCAGCACCTCCAGCCTAATGTCCCAGAGAACAATCAAGACGCAGGACTAGTTGATGAGTAAGGAGGGGGGCTGACTAACGTCCTTAGGAAGGGGTGGAGCTGTCTGTACTGGCAGGTTGTTTTTCAGAGTGACACCCAGTCAGGCCCAGCCTAAGGTGTATGAATGATTCACATCTGAGGAGGGGAGGCAAGGTCCATGGGAGCTGGGTGATGTCAGCGGTCAAGGCAAGGGAGAAGTTCAAGGCAAGTGGCAGACAGGACAGGAGGATAGGGCTCAGGTACTGCAAAGGCGGGGTCAGCAGATGAAGAGGGAAGAGAAATAAGGAGAAGGACATCAGCCTGGGGAGCGAAGAGGGCTACGTAGGGGCAACCCAGGAAATCAGAAGCTTCCTCTTGTTGGGCACTATTCTCCTGGCTTACCAGGCAGGGCAGAGAACAACACAACTTTCAGACTCAATTAAATAATTAGCTTAATTGTTTGCAGCATGGAAATGCACTGAGTTGGTTTAGGGCTTTGCAGAGTGAACCTTAAAGACCCAAGTTAGCAAGAAGGCACAGGCCAGCGAGGGTGGCATCAGGCAGCCCAACTCAATATCCAGCAGTTGCATGACCACTCTTCTGACTCACTGGCTGGCCAGCCAGCTCTGTGTTTCTGTCCAGCAAGCACTGAGAGGAGCAGACAGTACAGGTGTTTCCACGAGGGAATTACAGTTTCTTCAGAACTTGGCCCTGCACCTTAGATCACACAGTGTTAGGTCATCTCAGTCCTGAAACTTCTGTTCCTCGTGTATTCCCCATATAGCAATTTTGCAACCTCTGGCAGGATTTCCTCCCTGAAGTCCCCTTCAACACAAGAGGGCAGGAGAGAGTGGTGTGGAGGGACCGCAGCTTAGCACACCCAACACTCACACGGAGACCCGACCACCCCCATGCAGCCTGCCTGGGGTGCCCCACAACGTTTATGGAGGCCTCACTGGGTGCAAAGCTCTTTCACACAGATGACTCCATGGCACCCAACAATACATGCACACAGGTAGAAAAGGAATTATCATCCCCGTTATATAAATGGGGAAATGAATTCAAGGACAACAAGTGATTTATTCAAAGTCACAAGAACTCACAAAGGTGGGACTGGGACTAGAACCCAGACCCCTATACTCCGCCTGCCTCTCTAACTCAGCATTGTAAAAGCACAGTCTCAGGGCTTCTGCGGACAGGGCTGCACCCCTCACCCCCAACTCGCCCAACCACGGCGGGACTAAGTTCCGGGGGACTCCTCCACGTCCATGCGGAATCCAGGATGAGGAACAAAGGACCGGCAAGGCCGAAGAGGAGGCTCCGTACCTGCAAGACGAATGATGGAGGGAAGAGCAATAGGACCAGGAAGCTGGGGAGAGCAAGCAAGGAAAGTATGTGGACACCTCTAAGTCACCTACGCCTTGGGGATCTACGTTCGCACCCTCGCCACAACGCTGCTTACAGAAATATCAATATTTTAATATTTCTCTTGGAGGAAACGCTGGCAACCAGCATTTAAGGAGTACTTCCTGTGTATCAGAGACTCTGCTAAGTGCTTTCTCTTCGAATCTTGGGAGGTGGATATAATCTTCATTTTTACAGACAAGGAAATTGAGGCTTGGAGAAGTGAAGCAAGTATCCAAGGTCACAAAGCCTGGTCCGGAACAAAGGCTGACCTGACTCCGCGCTGTTCCTTACACCGTATTAATAGGGCCTTGGGCCCGGGCTCTACCATTTAGAGGCTTGCAATCAGACTTAACCACTCTGTTGGGTATAATCACAGGCCAGAAAGCATTCTGAACTAAGGCAACTCTAAAGAGAATGGCTAATAGGTAATTTGAGTTACAGTAATTTCCATTTGAGTTACAACGATTCCCCTGGCCCCAGCCCAAAGAAATAAGAGGTTGGACTTAAGTTATGGTGCATTTCTGCCCCGCATCAAAAAAATGGAGAACTTGGGGGAGAGGCAGCCCGCCTTGGGTATGTATGTATGACTTTGAGAGGGTGTCTTGGTTGCTGCCTGGCTACAATGCCGTGTGTGCATTAGTCCCCCTAAGTGTGTGTGTTTTGGAAAAATGAGGGAAAGCATGAACATGCTGTAGACTCTCAAATGGGCTGAGGAACGTACACAAAAAAGAAGCACATGTCTTACTGTTCTCATTTCAGTCTTCATTTATAGAAAACATATGCAGATCTGTTCTATCAAACATCCTGTACAACAACCAGATCCCTAAAATAGATCTGATCTGATAAAAAGAGGCTGGTAGTTGGTTTACACATTTGTCAGATTTAGGAAAGAGGATGTGTCATTTATAGTTAAATCAAAGCTAAAAGGTTTGGAATGCTAATGATAACAAAGAAAATAAGAAAAATGTGCCTAAATGATCTACTTTCCTAGTGACAATATCAGTTATGTCCAGATGGTTAAATGGCCAGCTGCAACATGTCCTAGTACATGATACCAGGTCCACACAGTCTCAAGGCATAAGAGACAACTCTGGAAGCTTATCTCAAGTACAGAAACCTCACTGGCAGGATTTGTTTGCTACTCTTTTTAGAATGGTCTAGTTTGTTTAGACAAGTATGATGTTAACAGAGCCAAGGTTGTATGTTTCTAACTGTATGACTTCCAGTTGAAAAAAAAGGAAAATTCTATTCGCTGGACCCAAGCCACACAAAATGGGATCCAAAGTTTCAGGGGAAGCAGGGTTCGCAACTACGGATAGATAGTTCCCCGGAAAATCTAACTCCTCTCCTCGGCAACAGAAAAGTCCGTGCATTAATGACATGTCATTCAGGGTATGGACTCATAACCTATTGGTAAAGAAGGGATCATCTGTCTGTAACTGCCATTTATTTTATTCTCCAACCTATAAAACCAAACAAGTAGGAACCGTGAGGAGCTAAGCGGCCCTTAAGTTCTAAAGTAACATTCCAAGACCAGGTAATACTCTGGGCAGCAAAAGGGTGAGGAGGAATATGCATTGCAAGGCCAATAACAAATTACGGGGACGCATTTCGTAGAAATTACTCAGTTGAAAATTGCTTTTGAGGGCCGTTTTAATGACTACCTTAATAAGACTAAATTGTTTCCAATATTCGCCGTCACTACTCAAATTACAAGTTGAGAAACTTCTAAGCAATTTTGGGTAGTCGCAACTTGCTGCGGGAAAGCAATAAAGTAACACTGCTACTGAACAAAGCACTTTTGTCTGCCGTTGGTGGGGGGGATCGCTAGGACCTTCGCTTACTCACAAAGCACCACCCCCCACGGTGTTACCAGTTAATAATAACTATTTCCGGAATCTTTATGCCTTGCAGACTTCCAGCTTTTCCCGGACACACCACGTACCGGGCGTAACTGGAGGTGGAAAAATGTGACATCCCTGGGCTCCACCGGAGCATCTCAGGTCACCATCGACGGCTACAAGGCCGAGCTTGGAAAAGAGGCACCTGTGCAAAAGCAGAGCGGAGCCTGCGCCGCGCCCTCGGCGTCCTGCCCGCCAGCCCACAGCACGCACGAGGCAACGCCGATTTTGCATCCCGGCTCCTTCTCCAAAAAAAAAAAAACAGCGGGGGCGGGCCATATGCGCCCCCAGAGTCTTGTCCCAGGTGCTTGGAGTGGCTTTGGCGCCCGGCTAGACGTCAGGCAACCCTGAGGAGCCGCGGGCCCGGCCCGGCGGAGGTGCGCCCCAGCCTCCCCAAGCGCGCCCCGGCCGGCCCCCGCTCCGGGAACCCTCCCCGCGCCCGGCGCCCGCACTCACCGCTCACGTTCGCCCGCCGCCGAGCCCGGGAGCGGGGACTCCTGCGGCTGCCGCATGCCCTCGGGGCCGAGCGCAACGAGGCGACCGGGTGCCGGGGTCCGGCCGGGCGCAGGGAGCTGCGGAGGACACGGCGGGCGGGCGGCGGCACGCCTCCTCTCCAGCGGCCTCTGCGGCACGCCCGGAGCCCGAGGAAAGTTTGGCTGAGCGAGGGGTGGCGCCGAGGGGGCGGAGGGGCCGCGTCCCCGCCCTGCCCCGCCCTGCCCCAGGCGTCCGGCAGTTCCCACGGGAGAGCGCCCCCCACCGGCTAGGCGCCGAGCGGTGCGCCGGGGCGCTCCTGCAGATGCCATCCTGCCCGGACTGGTCCCCAGGAGCGTGGCCGGCCTGGAGGAGGAGACGGCACCCACTAAAGGACGGCGAGCACCCACGGGGCTTACAGAGCCATACCTCGGAGCGCGGTATTAACGCGCTGTCCCTCTCTCCTCACTCTTCTGGGAGAGCTTTGTTTGAAGTGGCTGCGGGTCAGTGCAGCCCACACTCACCCTCCCAGGGGAGGCAGGCTCACTGCCAGGCCAAACGCTTGCTCTAAAACTTGAACCCTAAAGCTTCTCGAGGGTGAGGCAGCCCCCAGCGGCCCAGGATGTTCACGTACTTCTGAACTGGAGCCTTTCCTGGGCACCTTTTTGTTGAAACAGGTAATTTTAAAAAAACAAAGTTCTTGAAAGAGGCTTCTTAACCTCCTGGGGTAAACAGTCCTGGATACTTTGTTTTTCAAAGCTGAAATATAAAGCCTCCACTGACCCACCTTTGGTAAAGAAAGATGCAAAGTGAAACAATGTCCTCAAGACTTTGTACTCTCTGAACTGTGCAAAGCAAAATGAAGTCACAGATGTGGTAAAAGTGTGGGCCTTTCTGGTAACTTCACAGAGAGAAACACTGGGAGATGAGGTTCTTCCCACTCATGCTTCAAAACCTAGGGAAACGCTGAGAGCCTGTGCCCACCTGTCTTCCTGTAGCCCTTGGCCATTCATTCGACATTGATATTGGGACCCCCTGTATGTCAACTAGGAACCATATCCCAGGACACAGACTGCATGGTAACCTGTCTCCTACCATCCAAGAAATGCTGCTTTCTTTGAAGATGATACTTTAATAACGTTTCCTTCCTTATGTGATGGACCTCATCCCAGAGGGCATGACATCCTGCTACACCTCCAGCTTTCACGGGGATATGGCTACATTTTGAGTGACATGTGCAAATTATTGTTGCTTCACCTGGGTGTTCAGAAAATTCCTGTGGTGTCCTACAGATGAAGGGTATAGGGAGGGCTACAACTTGCAGAGCTAGTGCTAAAGAAAGATCATGTTTACTGGAACAAGGAAAAACGTGGCAGATGATATATGAGAACAAGGTCAGGGGAGTGAACAGCTCAACTCCAACAGCACAGTGTTGAAAGGGCAGCTGGGCGAACGCAGAAATTCACAACCAGTAGCACTTAGCCAACGCTAACGTGTAGTATGTTGAGTCTGTTGCTGTAACCGTGAATGGGCAACTGTAAACACTGGTGAAAGCCTTCTTTTGTTGGAAATTTTTTCCAGGTTCCAAACAACTTATTAGCAAAGGCACTGGGGAAGCATATTGTGTTGTAACTTGGGAACCTCCTGAACGTGAGCACTGCAAAAGAGAACAGGGATTCTGTAAAGCCGGCTGTGACTACCTTTAATGTATGAGTCCCAAACAAAGGAGAAAGGAGAAGGGAAAATGGCGAGCTGGGCTGTGAAAGGAAACAGACATTCTAGCTAGATGATTTTTTTTAACTAATGTGGGTCAGATCTGAGGGGAAGGCAAGAAAGTGAGCCAGAAAAGAACTGTAGAGGGAAAGAGGCAGGGAGAACATCTGGCTTAAAGACCGATGGGCAGGGAAGGACAAAAGGGACAAGAGGCAAAGCACAAGTAAAAAGAAAGATGTGGCCCCAAATTCTCATTTTTGGAAAGAAGCTTCTGGTGGGATTATCCACCAGAACCTTCTTTAAGTCCTGGTAGGGTCTGTGGTGTCTCACCTCTCTACCAAAATGTTTTTATTAGCAAAACTAAAGTTAACATGAAAAATGACAAACACCTCGGCTGAGGGTATACTTTGCCTTAAAGATCACTGGCCAGAAAATCATTCAAAACTTTTTCAACAAACATTTGCTGATCAGCTTCCTGTGTCCTGAGGGTTATGTTTTGTGTTCCTGGAGATACAAAACTTTATAACATTGTTTCTATAAAGGGGAAGAAAGGGGCATTCCAGGGTGCTTGATGGAAAGGAATTGTGATGGCTGAAGGAGCAATTATAGCCTTGGAGAAACTGTGTCCACCAGGGTGTACTTGGCGGGGAATAAAGGCTGCAAAATAAATACATAAACAAATAAAACTAAAACCCAGCTTGTCACCTACTACAGTGAGAAGCAACATAGAACTCAGGCAAGACTTCTCTTCCTCTCAGGATTTATGGAAAGAGGCTCATGTTCCTCTGTCCCCTACTTGGTTTGGACCTCTGCTTACATGAGCAGAAATTCATAGACTTCTTGTTCTCAACTTTGGGAAGTCTGAGCTGAATCTCTGTTAAATTTTTGCTCCTCTGTACTAATTAGCAATGAAGATGCCTACAGCAGATGAATAGTGTGCGAAAGTGGAAGGGCATGAGGGATGGAAGTGGTACCTGAAATAACAGTTAGCTAGAAGGTTCTGAGGGAAGACTGAGCAAAAGGTTAACTGTGCAGAACCCAAAGGAAAAGAGAGATGGCATAAGCAAGGTGATAGCCCCATAGAGTACCTCTCAATTGCGTGTAACTTGAAGTGGAAAGCAACAGAAAGTCACAGAAATAGTCAACAAATACCAAAAAATCAAACTCAAGCTCATTTAAACTGGGCAAACCACCTCATATGATGTATGTGAATCATTCAAAAATACTTCTTAGATACTCTTCCTATCACTAATTAATTTCTGTGTATTTTTATGCTTTAGAAAAGAGTAACCAATTTTGAAAACAAAAGTCATGATGAGAATCTTGTTGTAACAAAAATGAAAATACATTATAAAAGCATTGCAACTAGGGTGCCCCTGGACTCAGATTTGAGCCTGTCATCCAGGCATAATTCACTTGCAAAAGCAGCCTAGTTCGGTTGATTAGATTATATGGTGAATTTAATTAATAATTAAAACAATATGACACTAATACAAAACTAGAAAGACAAAACATTAGACTAGAATAGCTATCCCATATACAAATCACAGTAAGTATAAAAAATGTTTATATTTGAAGAAAATCTGACTTCCTACATCAGTAGGAAAGGGAAGGCCTATTCAGTCAGTTGCCCTGCTACAATTCATTAACCTTTGAGGAGAAATAAGGTTAGACAGTTATCAAAACAATTCTCATATGCATGAAAGAGTTAGTTTGTTAAAAAGGAGAAAGAACCCTAAAACAATCAGAAGCAAATAAAGATTAATATTTATTTGATTTAAAGTTTGTAAAAAATAAAAATGAAGTCTGAGATGAACTTTTTGAAACATAAGAGCAAGGGAAGAAGTCACAGAAGAAGTTATTAACTAAACTGACTGCATGTAAATTAGATACTCCCACACATAGTAAAAATAGTCCCATAAATTTAAATTTAAAAATCACACTAAAAACTAGGGGAAAAACCATTTGCAACATATGATAGATGAAAGATTAACATCCTTCCTACATCAGCTATTGAGAAGCATGTAGAAAACTAAAAGATTAACATCCAAACAAAAATAAGGCAAGTATATGGGCAACTGGAAAAGAAGAAATGCAAATGACCAAAAATATATGAAGATAAATTTCAACTGATCTAATAGTAAAACAAGTATAAATGAAAATGGGAGACAACTTGTCACCTATCCAATGGCAAAGGTTTTTGATTAAAAAGATTCCCAATATGAACTAAGGTGTAAGGGGAATGGGTTAACTTTGTGTGGTATGGGTGGGGATACAAATTGGGAAAACTTTTCTGGGGGACAATTTGCAATAGACTATATTCCATTCATTCTCAGGAATACAGTTTTCTCACATTTTAACACCTCTAAATTGAGATGTGTTTTACGATCACTGTCCGCCAGGCAGCACTTAGGATTTGACTGTCCCTGGCTGCCTATATGCACCAGATTTTAAAGACTGGATGTCAGCTGTTGGAAGAAATCCCAGAGCAAAGAGTGAGCACATTTTTAATATATGCTGCACCCAAATGCTTCTGATGCATTCAGGCCGAGGACCACACAGAGTCAAAAAGTGACTCCAAAGAATGAGGAAGTTCAGGAATGAATACCTAGCCAGGGTTTTTGCTTCTTCTTTCTGGATACATAAGAATAAAATATAAGCTAATTGTCTTTTGAAATAAGTACAGAAAACTCAATATTATCAAGTAAAAGCTATAGGGATAAGAAAGCATTGTGTTTAATTGGCATCATTTTCCTTTTTGGTATCACATAAAATAATGGTGCACATTACAATTTATGAAACCTTGGGTATGGTGAACTGTGATATACCATTTGTTCATACCATTTGACCCAGCAAATTCATATCCAGAAAGTTATCCTAATGACACCATTGGAGGCGTGTAAAAATGTTAATACAAATATAAACATTTATGTATTTATACAACTGAAATGTTAAAAACCACCTAGAAGTCTAACCTGAAAGCCCAATAGGAAATTGATCAAATAAATTATCATACATCCATAGGACTGAATGGTCTCCAGCCTTAATAATGATATTCTCAAAGAATATATAATGGCATAGGAAGACACTTATCATTTCATATTAAATTTTTTCAGTGTGTCTCTTTTATTTGAATTTTCTTATTTTTGTTTTATTTAAGCAAAATTCGCATAACATGAAATGAAGCATTTTAAAGTGAATAAATAATTCAGTGTCATTTAGGACATTCACAATGCTTCTACGTCCCCAAACATGCCTGTCAGCCCAAAAGGAAACCCCATACGCATTGTATTTCATATTAAATTTTTATAAAAAGTAGAATATAAAACTGTTTAACTAAATCTGTTCTTTCTTTTGAAAACGTGTTTGCCTACATAGAAGAAAAACTACCACAAATAAATACCCTTATATGTTAACTGTAGATATTATGGGCAGGCCAGATTATGCCCATTTTTATTTTTTATATACTTTGCTATATTTTCAAAATTTTCTGCCATGAACATGTATAATATTTGTAACTCAAATTTCCTAAAAATAATATTTGAAGTGGTAAATTCTTATAAATAAATAGTCATGTGGAACGTATGCTTTTTCAAACATAAATAACTATAAATAAGAAAAGCATATCGCCAAATTGAGATGTGAGGGTTTGTTCAATTTTATATGGTCCAAGAAACCAGAATCTAAGGGTAAAGGATTAGCTTCTTGTTTTATTCATTTTCAGCTTGACTCATTTTTGTGGGGATTCCCTGGAATGCTGATTGCTCACACCTCTGAGCTTGGCTAGTGAGCTACCACAGGCAAACACCGCACTTCTCAAAGGAAAGTTCCCAAGCAAAAGCTAGGAAGCTAGCATTGTAATTGGAAGTCCTTTACCAAAATCCTTTACAATGAGCCTTGGAGACCAAGGGATGGAAAATGGTCATCTACTACCACCAGGGAAAAGCACGCTTTATTCACTCAAGATAACCACGCCCTAAATCTCTCCTCCCACAGGCAGCCTTCATTTTAGCGACCCCTTCACTCTCTTTACAGTTATGATGAAACTGCATTTGGAGATAATAATGGAGGTCTTCTTTGACTACTTTTCCTTATTGCCCCTCTGACCCCTGAGCACTCATTGTTCCTCAGAGCATTTAATAAAGGAGAACACAAAACAACATGTTTTTCAGAGAAAAACCAGAAAGAATAAAAGAAATCAGTTCTTAGCTCCTCGGTTCCTGAGTAGATTTCCTTAAACTCACAGCAGAAAAACTAAACACCAAGGTTTGTGATTTGTAAAAGATGGGTTCTCTTGAGTTTCAAAGAGCTACATGCTGAAAGAAGGTTAACATAAACTTCCCCCCCCCCCCAGAAACAATCAACTAGAAGAAAACAGATGGGAGAACCAGACCACCCTCCCTGAAGACAAGATAAGATATCCTGACTGGGGAGAAGAATTTGAGCTGGAGGAGAAGCAATACTGATAGCCCCGTTTCTGACCCCTCACCCCTCCTCAGGCTACGTTGTTATAGAAAATAGATTCCCCCTTAAGTTAGCAACCCAGGGGTAATGTGGCAGATTGTATTAATTAAACATATAAGCTGCCCCTCCCTGGGGGAGAATTATAATTATACCTCTACTTATCCATTTGACTTGCTTTGGCCAATAAAGTGTGAGCTGTACTAGCCAGCAGAAAGTTCTCTGTGTTCTCTCTTCCCCTGCCCTGGCATCAGCAGTGTCCCAGGGAGACGCAGCTCCATCTCTCTGGATCCCGGAGGAAAGAGGGCATGGAGCAGCACCATGGCTGACCTGAATGACACCCAAGGAAGAAGTAGACCTTAGTCTTTCTAAGCTGCTGAGGTTTGGGGGTGGAGGGGGTATTCGTCACCGCAGCATAACAAGCCTATCCTGACCGACACAAATACAGAGTACTACGCCCTGCCCTGCGTCCATCTGAGACTTGGATAGGAACCATTCCTACACACGCGCTCCATGCCACTGTGAGAGGGGAACAGCGATACTGGAGTGGTGACATGGCATAGCTAAACACGGGAGGAACTGAATCCACTCTCTCTGAGTTTTCCGGGGCCCCCAGTTTGATGCAGACCAGCACTGAAGTCAGTTCCTTGCAGAAAAGTACCTAAAGGGAAATACTGGCAGCGGATGCAGCAGGGACAGACGTCAGTATGATCAGGAGGGGGGATCACTTCTCAAAAGATGTAGTGAAGCAGGTTCTCATTACCCACCCGCTCCATCCCAACACCTGAACACTGCAAAGTCCATTCGGAACTTAGATCCCACAACAGGGAAAGAAATGAGAGGGACAGAAGCCTACGTACAAATTTCAAATGACCAAAGCCACTGAATTGGCCTGAGTTTACCTGGAAAGTAACATGATTCAGTTCTGTCAGTGATAGAAATAGGAGGGTCAAGATAGAATTTAGATTCACTTTTAGAAAAATAATTATATGTTTTCCTGCAAAGTTTGCAGCCTGAGAAATGTGTATACACTACACAGGGATACTTTAAGAGGGTATCGTGGAGGCTGCATATATTCAACAATGTGGGGTGCTGAGGGTCCAGTCAGACAAGGCTGAAGCCCTGTGAGGACAATGATAACGCCTTGTGTAGTAGGCTAACTTCTCCCAAACCTGGTACTCAAGCTATGACTAGACACTTGCCTTGCCTGAGGCAGGCACCAAGAACTTGCTAATAGCAACACTTTCAGCTGCACAAATATTTATTCTGGTAAACCTGATAAAGAAAAAGGAAATAGTTGTAAATAAATTTTGTTAGAATTTTCTGCATTCTAGGCACTAAACTTTTTTCCTTGTTTTGCAAAAGAAAGCTGTAATATGACATTAACATTCTCATATCTGGGATTGATTTTTTTCAGTTGGATTTGATAAATGCCAGCCAGATTAATATTTAATGTTCTTGTATAATTTGAATGATAACACAGTTGACTAAGACATGAATGCACTATAAAAACAATCTGAGCTGTTAACCTTTAGTCCATTTGAAATAGAGGATTGATTCATTTAAAATGGAAGATCAACAGCTAAGAAGTTTTGAGTCTTCTTTTTAATGTAATAAAGTTTGAAACTAGAAATATAATATAGAATACAATATAAGCTATAGTATAAAATAAAATGGGATTTTGCAATTTTATGAAAGAAGCACTTTATAATAATTGTATAATGTCATTTTATACTTGGCTTTTCAATCATTAATAAATATTTTACTTACAAACAAGAAAATGTCATGATAAATTATTTTGCTATAATAGAAGATTTTCTAGGAGGCTTAAATCTTAACTTTTTTATTACTGGGCTATGATTTACTTTCATTATATTGTATTGTGGTAGGACTGAATATAGTGGAGGCAAATAACAATGAGAGGGAAGTATGAATATTAGTAAGGAGAATAATGACTCATGTATATAGGAATAAACATCAATTAAAAAGTGTTAAAAACTGGGGCGCCTGGGCGGCTCAGTTGGTTAAGCGACTGCCTTCGGCTCAGGTCATGATCCTGGAGTCCCAGGATTGAGTCCTGCATCAGCAGGGAGCCCGCTTCTGCCTCTGACCCTCCCCACCCATGCACGCTCTCTCTCTCTCTCTTTCAAATAAATAAAGAAAATCTTTAAAAAATTAAAAAGTACTAGAAACCAAAAAGATAAAAATAAGACATGTTATAGGACTTTATCACAGGAGATTGTATTAATTAAAGTACTATAACTTCTAAGACTTGCTGCCAAGTTCAAAAACTTTAGCATGCTCCAATATATTTATTAGTTACACAATCTTGACCAGTTTCACTCAGTCCCTACAGCTATAAAGGGAACAAAGTTACCTACCTCCAAATGTAGTGAGAATCAAAATGAAATAGTATACTGGAGCAATTTTTAAGATGAGTTTATTATTAGAAAAGAACAGGGTTACTTCATGATGATAAAAGAATCAAGACATCACATTACAGACCTTCAAAATATATGAAATAAAAAATTAACATCACTAAAAGGAGGAATAGACAAATTCACAGTCATAGTTGGAGACTATATACTGTACTGTTTCTTAGTATTTATAAAATAAGCAGATAAAAAATTAGGTTATAGATGATTTCAATAACACTATCAACCAACTTGACCTTGACTTAATTGGCATTTATGAAGAATTATGGGTATAATGCTATAAAATAGCATACAAATACATATGTTTTTAAGTACACATGTAACTGTCAGAAGATAGGCCGTATTCTGAATCATAAAACAAGTTTCAGTAAATCTAAGAGGACTGAAATTATTCTCTGGCCAAAAGGGTAATAAATTAGAAGCCAAAAACAAAAAGATGTCTAGAAAATCCCTAAATATCTGAAAACTAAGCAACATACCTACAAATAACCTATGAGTTAAAGAAGTCACAAGAGAATTTAGAAAATATTTTGAACTGAATGATAATGAAAACATTACATATCAAAAATTAAGGGGCTGCTGGCCAAAGCAGTACCTAGAGGGATGTTTGTAGCTTTTAATGCTGCTATTAGAAAGAAACGGAGTTAAAAAATTAACAATCTAAACTTCTACCCTAAGAAGCTAGAAAAAGAACAGCAAATTCAACCTAAAGTAGAGAAAGGAAATAATTTTAAAAAATGGAAACAATGACATAGAAAACAAAAACAGAAAATCAAGGAATTGATTTTCTTGAGCAGTTGAAAAGATTAATATAACTGCTAAGCCTATACTAGATTGATCTATGGAAAGAAGAAGAAATCCAAAAATTAACAATATCAGGAATGAAAGAGGGACATCACCATCAATTGTACACATAACAAAAAGATAATAAAATAATATAAGAGCAACTTTATACTGACAAATTCGACAACTTATGATAAAAAGGACAAATTTCTTAGGAAACATGACTTAACGAACTGACAGAAAAGGCCATAGAAAATTGGTAGCATTATGCCTAACAAAGAAATTGAATATGTAATTTAAAACCTTCTCACAAACAAAACTGCAGGTTCAGAGAGTTTCACTGGATAATTTTATCAAATATTTAAGAAGAAAATAGTATTGATTTTATAGAAACTTTTGGAGAAAATAGAGGAGGAAAGAAAACTTCCTTACCTATTTTGTAAAGCCTGAATAGCTTTAACAGCAAAACCTGACAAGAAGACTACAAGAAAAGTGAAGGACCAGTATCATTTATGAATATATAAAAGTAATCCTCAAAAATAATTAGCAAATCAAATCTAGCAATATATACAGATAATACAGTATGACCAAGTGAAATTTATCTCATGAATGTAAGGCTGATTCAGCATTTGAAAAATCAAAGTAATTCCCCATCTTAACAGAATAGGTAGAAAAAAAATGATCATTTCAATTAATGCAGAAAATGCGCTTGACAAAATTTAACAACCATTTTTGATTAAAAAAATACTCTTAGCAAACTAGAAATAAAATTTCTAAATTTTTCCCACTCTAATAAAGGACATCTATGAAAAACCCACTGCTGACATACGTAATGGCAAAATGATGAACACTTCGACCCTTAGATTGAGAACTAAGTAAAAAAGTTCATTTTTACCACTTCTATTCAAAATTCTACAGGAAATTCTAGTTGTGCAAAAAGGTAATTAAGCAAAATAAAAGGTCATCCAGATTGGAAATACATGGAGCACTATACCATGTTGATGGGTTAAGATTTTAATTTTCCCCAATTAAATCTCTATAATCAAAGCTATCCCATTTAAAATCCTACTAGGCTTTTTTGGTAGACATTGAAAAGCTGATTCTTAATTTATATGAGAAAGCAAAGGAGCTAATATGGCCAAAACAATTTTTAAAAAGATCAAAGTTGGAGGACATACACTATTTGATTTCAGGAGTATAAAATTACAATAATCAAGATAGCGTGGTACTGATGCAGGGTTCGATAAGTAGGTCAGTGGGACAGAATAGAGTCCAGACGCAGGTCACCAACACATGGTGAACTGATGTTCAACAAAAGCCAAGGTAATTCAGTGGAGAAAGCAGAGTCTGAACAAACGGCATCAGAACAACTAGGTATCTAGGTGGAAAGAAAATGAACCTCAACCTCAATCTAATGCCAAAAATTACTTCAAAATGAATCATAGACCTATCCATAAAACCTAAAATTATAAAGCTTCTAGAAGAAACTATAGGAGATGACACTGATATAGGTAAACATTTATTAGCCAGGAAACAAAGAGCACTAACAGAAAAGAAAAAAATAACAAATTGGACTTAAAAAATTATAACTTCTCCTCAAAAGGCATCATTAAGAAAATGAAAATATAATCCATAGACTGGGAGAAAAATTTTGTCCTACAAGAATTTGACAAAGGACTGGCATCTGAAATACACAAAGATCTCCTACAAATCAATAATAAAAAAAAACACCCAACTTAAAAATGGGCACACTATTAGAACAGATACTTCGCAGAAGAATATAAATGAAACGGCTAAGAAGCACATGAAAAGATAATCAAAAGTCATCAGCAAAACACAAATTAAAACTGCCATGAGACAGCAGTGCACACACACAATGACTAATGTAAAAAGATTAAAAATACCAAATATTGGCAAAAAGTGAACCAACTGGGAGTCTTGTATATTGCCAATAGGAGTATAAAATGGTATGACTGTTTTGAAAACCTGTTTGGCTGTTTCTTATATGTTTAAACATATACCTGCTGTATGACTCAGAAATTCTAATTGTAATTATTTACTCAAGAGAAATAAGAACCTATGTCCACAAAAAGACTTGTATAGTAGCACTCAAAGTAGTTTTATTTGTAATAGCTAAAAACTAGAAATTATATAAATGTCTATCAACAGATGAATGAATACATTTTTGTATAAGTACACAATAGAATACTACTTGACAATAAAAAAAAATAATTAACTATTGACATAGCAACAACTGAGAAGGATATCAAAAGCCTTAGGCTGCATGAAAGATTCCAGACATGGTATATGATTCTAATTATATGAAACTCTAAAACAAACAAAACCAAGGTACAGTGATAGCAATCAGAGTCATAGGATTCACTGGAAAGGAGCCCAAGAGAACTTGTGGGGGTAAAATATTCTATATCCTGATTTCTCAAAAATCAGTGATCTTCACACTGAAAATCTATATTAAATTATGATTCTCTCTACATTTGGATGTATTTTTAAATTTCCATAACATAAATGTTAAGTTAATAAAAATAAAATGATTCTAGTAAGTTGCTTTAATGGCTTCCTCTCCTTTTCGGATTTGACTGAAGCCCCAAATGCCCAGAACAAAATAGATCCCAGGACCTTGTAGTCTAAGATGACCCGCTAGACTGCAGCTGTACAACATATAAGTGATTGTAAAACATGGCCAGTCTGTCCCTCCAGCCCCCAAGGGGGCGAAAGTGGAAGAGGTCAAGCAAGGGGATTTCTTTGGAACTGTTACTGAGATGTCTTCTCTCCCTTGACCTCAGGTAAAGGACCAAGGTGCTTCCTCCTCATCTCAAGCGAATGAGAACACCATTCAGTGAACTTGACATATATGCCCTAGACCCTTAACTGTGGTCCACAGATCAGCAGCATGGACATCACCTGGGAGCTTGTGAGAAATGCAGAGTCTCAACCCCAGCCCAGACTCACTGAACTAGAATCTGCATTTTAACAGTATTCCTCAGGGGACTGGTATGTGCATTAGAGGTTGAGAGACACTACCCCAGAATTTGGGTGAGCACCTGGTGGAATGAGGAACGGTGTCCCAGTCACCCTGCGGGTAGTGCAGAGGAGGAAAGAGGGCCACACTGGGAGTCCAGTGTAATCTCACCCACAGCAGCACAGAGTTGTTAGCGTTTCCGTGCGTCAAACAAGATCCACACAACGTGCGGTCAGTCTGAGGCTGTTCGAAGGGGATTTTGCTCGAGAGCAAAGTAGCCCATGGGGGTGCACTAAGAGGGCTCTGGGGCCAAGACTGGGAAAGTAAGCTGTTGGCTACAAGTAAGGCTTTGCCCGCTCATGGAAATCGCAGCTATCTTTTCCTAGAGGTTTTAGCAGGCAGGGGGTTTGGGGAAGAGAGTCATCTCTGAGAAACACAGAAAAGTCCTGTGAGAGAAAGAAACAACTACTGAATATTTACTATCCACACAGTCCCAAAGCCAGACAAGATAGCACCAGCCATATCAGAATGTCCCCTTACTTATGTTCCTCCTGGCTAGACCCTGAGAGGTTAGAAACTAAGACGATTGAGTAGAAGGGCACAGAAAGGAAAAAGAAAACCAAAGACAACCAGGTTTCCTTCTCCTGCTTCAGGTTTTCCTGCTGGAAAAACACAAGACTTAGGAGAGAAATTTTAACTTTCAAAGAAATTCAGAAATTTAATTATTATATCAAGTAGGACATTACAGTTACTGAAATAAGGCTGTTCTTGTTTCTAAAAGTAATTACAAGATGCCTGATTATCTAATAATAACTAGAACATCTGTGAGACTTCCCTAAGATTTCACCCAAAAGGCAAGAAAAAGGCCAGATTATATATTAGGTTTAAATGGGTAGTTGGGTAGTTGGGGAAAGATTACATTTATATTCTGTTCATATCTTACTGAGTCCAGCTCACATAAGAACTTGAAAATATGGGGGCACCTGGGTGGCTCAGTCGGTTAAGCATCTGCCTTCAGCTCAGGTCATGATCCCAGGGTCCTGGGATCAAGCCCCACACTGGGTTCCCTGCTCAGTGGGAAGTCTGCTTCTCGCTCTCCCTCTGCTCTTCCCCCTTGTTCATGCTCTCTCTCTCTCTCTTTCTCCTCTCAAATAAATAAATCTTAAAAAAAGAAAAAGAAAAGAAAACCAAAAGGAACTACTAGAAATGAAAAACTGAGTCATTGTAATAATAATAATTTTTAAAAAACCTCAATGAATTAAATGTCCATGATAGGCAAATCTATAAAGATAGAAAGTAAAGTGGTTGTCTATAGGGCTGATGGGGAAAGGGAAGCAGATAATGGAGAGTACAACAAACTGAAAGTTTGTGTCCCCCCCACCTCCCAAATTCATATATTGAAACCTAATTTCCAATGTGATGATATTTGGAGGTGGAGCTTTTAAGTGGTGATTAGGTCATGAGGGTGGAGCCCTTATAAAAAGAGGCCCCAGAGGACTCCCTTGACTCTTTCATCAAGTAAGGTTATAACAAGAAGATGGCTGTCTATGAACCGGGAAGTGTACCCTCGCCAGACACTGAACCTGCAAGCACCTTGATCTTGGACTTCCCAGCCTCCAGAATTATGAGAAATAAATTTGTGTTGCTTATATGCCAAAAACAAAACAAAACAAATAACCCTCAATGAGCCAATTAAACAAAAGCTTAAAAGCAGCTAAAGAGAGAATTAATGAACTGAAAGATAAATTTAAAGAAACTCATTAGACTACAGCAGAAAGAGAAAGGGGATTGAAAATATGAAAGAGAGATTAAGAGATGAAGGAATGAGAAGGAAAGAATGAGGAGGTTCAACATGTTTCTTTCTTTCTTTTTTTTAAAGATTGTATTTTTTAAAGTCATCTGTACACTCAACATGGGGCTCAAACTTACAACCCCGAGATCAAGAGTTGTATGCTCCACCGACTGAACCAGCCAGGTGCCCCTCAACTTGTTTCTAATCAGAGCGTCAGAAAGCACGGCAAGAGGGAATGGGGAGACGGAAACAATATTTAAAAAATGAAACAAAAAACTAATGCCTCAGTAGTTTTCAGAATTGAGGAAAGACATGAATTATTTTTATTAAAAAACCACAACTGCCTGAAACGATTAAATTTTAAAACACACACGCACACACACACACTCACAATAAAGTATTAAAGATGAATGAATCTTAAAAGTAATCCATGAGAAAGGTCAGATTACTCAGACTGATAACACTTTTCTACAACAATAAAGACCAGGAGAAAATGGAATTCCATTACCAAAGTGTTGAAGGAAAAGAGGGGCAACCTAGGATCTAATGTCCAGCTAAAGAACTATTGAAACCAACGGTGAAATAAAAATGCTTTTTAGATGAAGACTGAGCCTCAGTAAAAAAAAAAAAAAAAAAAAAAAAAAAAAACACCCACTAAAAAAAAAAGAAAATAAGCCTAAAAAAAAAAAAAAAAAAAAAAAAAAAAAAAAAAACACCTACTAAAGAAAGAAGGAAATTAGACTCAGAAAGAAGAAGTGGTCTGCAGAAAGCATTTTTACGACGGTAAGTGGTAAAAACATGAGTGAATCTGAGGAAACATTGTCTGTACCAGACAGTAATTAAAAATAACAATGAACGAGGGGGAAAATGGGAAAAGGAACTAACATACTAGACAAGAAAAACATGTAAGACAGAGTAAACAGAATCAAGGTGATCTGGGGGAAAAGATCAAAGGTTCTTACATTACTGAAGAATAGCAGAGATATTTTGATTAGCTTTAGAGTTTTCTAAGCCAGGTAAGAAGTTGACAAGAGTACATACTAAAAGAAAAGAAGTGGAAGTAAATCCAGGAAAGCTCCATTAATCCAACAGAAGGAAAGGTTGGCGGTGGGGGGAGGGACAAATAAGAAAAAAAAAAAAAAAGTATAATTTATGGAAAACACAAATTAGGATTATAGAAATAAGTCCAAATATATCCGTTATCATAACAATGTAAGCAAAACTAACAACTCAATTGACATAGAGAGATTGTAATGGACCCGACAAACCCAACTACATGCTGTGCGAATGAGATCCGTCTAAGTCGTAATGACAGGAAATACGGAGTTAGCAAATACTAACTAAAAGAAAGCCTGTGTAACTATTACTGTCAAACAAAAGAGACCTTAAGGCAAAAAGTGTTATTTGGGATAAAGAGAATCAACACCTATATAAAAGAAATAATTCTCCAAGGAGCTACTTTGCTAAAAAGCAAAGTTTTGCCTGTAAAACTGTGTTCTGGCCACTTCCATTGCAACTTTTATAGAAGTATTCCTACTGGGAAAAAATAATAACACTTTCCTGTCTAACCTCCCTAATAAATCAGACCTAAATGACTGAGTTTGGTTCTTTTCTCTCTCCTTTTTAATTAACCCCATGGCAATCTACAAGGTTTAAAGCCACTTAAATTTTTCAGCAATGTCAAAAGAAAAGGATTCATGTTGAGCGCTCCTATTATTTTATTTATTAAATCCTTATTGCAAAGAGCAGCAAAAAGAATTATAGATTTACATGAGGGTTCTCTGCAGGTTGGAAACACTGACTCCAGTGTATTAGCAATTATATTAAATATTAAATATTATAAAAGAAATGAAAGTTTCTAGGCAAAACAGTGGGTAGTTTCAAAATCTGAGTTCCTCTTATGCCAGGTTTCAGATACATTTCCCATAATGCATGGGCATATCAATTAATTTTCTGTTTGAGAAAGAATACAATTTCCCCATATACAAACTAGGGATAATAAAACTTGCTCTACCGGGTACAGGGTTACTGTGAAGATAAAACTAAATAATACATGGGAAAGCCCTTTGCAAACCTTTTATATTATGCAATGTAAGAGATCATTAGGAATCCATGGTCCTGGGATGGAGTGTGAATATTAAAATGCCTTACCTACCCTTTCTTGTAAAAAATCTCAGTTTTCTGTTATGGGGTTTTGTCTAATCTTTACGACTAAAGCTACTCCCATTTATATATTTACACAAATATTAGCAAACCATGGCCCAGTGAAACAGCTGCCCACCTTTCTCTTGCTGAACACACACGCCTCACAGCTACCTGGGCACCCAAAGACAAGAAGAACTTGCTTCAGTATTTAGTGTGAAGAAATGTTTTTTCTTAATAATGGGTTCTGTAGCTCTCGTAAGCAGGGCTGGAATATCTTACTACGCCTTCTTACGTTTGACTCATTACTCTTATGTGGGTAACACTGAATTCTTGAGGTAAATAACGGGAGTCTGGTATGAAAAAAAATTGCAATCAAAATTGTAGTGAAGAAGGGATGAGGCAGAATAGACCGTAGATATGAGAGAGCAGCGTTCCCTCCAAAGGCCATGGCCTTCTTCTCCTTCTGGCAAATCTGTGGATCCACACAAAGGCATCTGCTGAAGTAGTAAGTGCTGTGGAGACAGGCAGACCTGTCAGAAATCCGGGTGAAGAAAGGTAAGTTACGTCATTTCTTCAAGCCTCCATCTTAAAATAGGGGCAAGGAAGTCTACTGACATATGAAGTAGGGGTGAGGAAGTCTGCCAACATAAAATAGGGGTGAGGCAGTCTACTGACATAAAGTAGGGGGTGAGGAAGTCTACCGACATATAAAGTAGGGGTGAGGAAGTCTACCGACACAAAATAGGGGTGAGGAAGTGTACTGACATAAAGTAGGGGTGAGGAAGTCTACCAACATATGAAGTAGGGGTGAGGAAGTGTACTGACATAAAGTAGGGGTGAGGAAGTCTACTGACATATAAAGTAGGGGTGAGGAAGTCTACTAAACAGGGTGCTCGGTCTGCTGCCCAGCTTGTGTGCTCTTATACCACAGGGGATCAGGGCCTCTATGTAGGCTTCCACCAAGACCTCCACTCTCCCACTTGGCCTTAACTACTTGATCTCAGCCCACAGTTTCTCATCTCTCTGCAGGTGTCAGTCAACTTAGAAGTGATGAGACCACTCTACTATCTGTAAACATCACTTTCACCAGGTCTTCTAAAAATCATCCCGGGTCACCGTAGCTGCAATGGCAGTCCCCACCACCAAGACACTTTCCCAGGTCACCACCAGGGAAAGCCTTGGCAATTGGGCCACTGCCTTGTATCAGGGACTCTCTGTGCCCCACCTACCACTCAGGACAGTATCCTCTTCATCCTCTTCACTTAAGGGTGAGTAAACTAGGCCCAAATCCCCATCTTACCACGTCACTTCAACCATCTTTTTCAGTACCACTAAGTATTACTTCAGACCCTCCAAGAGGCAGATTGCCAAGACAGGACTAGAAGTGCAAGGGAATTTGTGGGGCAGCTCCTGTAAGGGAAAAAGGGGAGTGAGCCAGTGGAGTCCGGGAGGGCTGTGAGGCAGCAACGCAGGTCTGACCCCGTGAAGGAGAGAGGAAAAGGGGGACTGCCAGGTAGGAGAGTCTTAGAAGCAGCCCAGTTCTGAGAGGGATTCAGCCAAACTGATGGGGAGTCCACCAGAGGGTCCCCTGTGTAGCAGAAACGAGCCTCCTTTAGGACCACTGTTCCATCCCCTCACTGGCCAAGCAGTCCACGGAAAGCTCACCTCCAGGCAGGTGCAGACAGATTCTGAGCAGAGCCCAGCAGCAGAGGCAGCCGCCAGTAGGCTCCTCACAGCAGGAGAGCCAGGCCATGCATTTTCGTGGCCACCACAATGATGGGGAGACCTGAGAACACGGCACTAGGCGATCAAAATGAGTATCACCCATGAGGGGCGGACCAATATCACGTACCTCTGGATAGGATCCCTGGAGAAGGACACCGCAATGCTTGCATGGTACGTCCGCCAGACATGCATAGCCTGAATCTAATCACGAGGAAGCATCAACAAATCCACATTAAGGGCTACATGCGAATGATGACCAGTAGTTTTCAAAAATCTCAGTGCCATGAAGGACAAAGAAAGGCTGAGGAGGTTTTCCAGATGAAAGGAAACTAAGGAGGTGTGACGGCAAACTCAGTAGTGACCCTGGATAGGATCCTGGACCAGAGGGGAAGGAATGGCAGCAGAAACACTATTGGGACGATTGATGCCATTGAATCATGCACTGCAAGATTTGATAAAAGCCTGTATCCATGTTAAATTTCCTGAGTTCGATCATCGTACTGTGATTCTACAAGGAGCTACTCTTGATAGGAAATACATACTGATGTATTAAGATATAGAGGCGTAATATATGCAACCTTCTCTCAAATGGCTCAGAAAAATAAATTATATAAATTAGAGATACAGAGAATATGAAGGACATTTTCTGAAAGGTACACGGATTGAGTTGTACATACGACTGCTGACTTCATCAATGGTCAAAGACTGCACTGAGACATGAAAAGTACACGAGCGATATTAAACACGTTATTAACACCGGCTCTCCTGGCCTCTGGCCCGGGAGAGGAAAGACATGCTGAGCTGAAGTTTTATGGGGCGGCTTTCGTTAGTCAATCACAGCTCTGCGGCAATTCATTATTGCACTTGCCAGAAACTCCACCCCACTGTCTGCAATTGTCTGTTTTATTTTCATTTTCTTTTTTTTTTTTTTAAAGGAGACTGTTAGATAAGATTCTAAACGTGGGCATATTGACTTTGATCCATTAGTCAGTATTACTACGCTGGTTTACGTGAAGGGGGTGCGAGGGAGGGGATGGCCAGTCTGTCAGTAGACATCTGCAGCTGTCAGTTGAGACAGATAATAGGTCAAGAAGGACATACCCAGACATTTGCGATGTCCCTATCAAGCTTTGGTTTTCACAATTCTCTCTCTCTCTCTCTCTCTCTCTCTCTCACACACACACACACACACACACACACACACACACACACACACAGGCTTAAACCTTGTTTTACCTCCTTTCACCAATGTGTCCAGTTTACCCTTTTCAAAGCGGCTTGCGTCCATCACCTCCTAGATTGACATCCGCCTTGTGAACGATCCAGCTCTAAGACGTGCTGCCTTGGCCTGTGTCCCAGCTCTGGTGTCTACTGTCGTGTGACATTGGACAAGTTACTTTACCTCCCTGTGTTCTTGATTTTATTAAGATGCTGAGGCCTGGAGCAGCTAAGCAAGCTGTCTAAGCCACTCGGCAATTCAGTGTTAGAGCTGGGAATGTCCGTGGTGCTTTCAACTCCCTACAAAGAGACAGATTTATCTTCCATTAGCAGCAGCGTTGCGTGAGTTCAAGGAATGTTTCCTTCATAAGGCGTTGTTCAAAACTAAAATTCACTTTCTCATTAAGCAGGTGACACTTAATTTTCTGCTGTTCAATTCTACTCAGCAAGCAATGTTTAGAAGGCAGGCAGCAGGGGGAGATGGCAGAGGGTTTTGGGGTCAGAAGCTTCAGATTTGAAGCCAGGCTCTGCCACCTGCTCTGTGCTCAGTTTTCTCTTTGGTAAAATGGAAATTCGGGTACATAAGCTGAACATTTGCTGGGATGAGTAGCAATAGGACATGCACATAGTAGGCATTCAACCAAAATAGCTTTTTAAATATATACCATGTTTTGAGTGCTTGCTACTCGCCAGGAACCCTGCTATGCACACGAAACATGGAGACCCAGAAAATGTAATCCCTGCCATCAGGGGCTCACCCTCCAGAACTTGCAATGCCTCCTCGTCTAGCAAGGACACTAAACCAGTTGTATATGCTGCAGTTGTTTTCTTCCGAGTATGCTTTTTAAGTTTTGTTTACATTCTTCCTTGTTTAAGATTCATTTATGTATTTTTAGAGAGGGGTGGGGCAGGGGCAGAGGGAAGGATGTGCAAGCAGACTCCTTGCTGAGCGCGGAGCCGAGGCAGGCTCTATCCGACCCTGACATCATGACCTGAGCCGAAACCAGGAGTCAGACTCAACTGGCTGAGCCACCCAGATGCCCCTTTTGTTCAGATTCTTAATTCTCTGGTGTTTTTCATTTTTAGGGAGTAAATCTAAATGATTTTTCTTTTATGTTTTACTGATAGCCTTAAACCCAGAAAGCCCTTCTCTACTTCTTGTACCCGATCAATGGTCATCTATATATGTTTCTAGTTATTTTACAGACTGTTCTTCACATTTAGATCTTTAATCTACTTGGAATTTGTTTGGCTACATGGTGGTAAGATGCTGAAGAGTCATCTCTTTAAGACACACTCCTGATAATACTGGCTGATGATGCTGGTAGCTCATTTGGTGTGTACCCATTTCTGTCTCAATAACTTCCCCTCTGAGCCACCTGCCGTGAATGTGAATTGCCACTCTTTGCAAAGGTCAATGGGGAAAAATGTATAACGATGGGTTTTATCCCATTTAGTTGCTTTATTTTTTGGGCAAACAATAAATGCCAGTTCTGCTGTCTCAATCATATAAATGTGGAAACTTGAACAGAATATTGTATATAAGGGTTAAAGGTCAGAGGCATGCTAAGCCTAGAGAAAAGTGTGACAGAGGTAGTCATGTCATCACCGTTTTAGCCACAGACACGCACACTGCAGCTTCCCATATCTGCCTGTCATCTTATGGTCATCTCTTCCAGGTGGACTATGGAATCATTTATGCCGGGGAAAGAAAATTCTAGTAGAAGCATCACTGATCCATATACCCCTTCTTTTACTTTGGTTCCTTAAAAGCTGTTCCAGGAACATGACCTCCTCAAGAAAGGATATGAGAAGCAATCTCCATGTTAGTCTGGCTGGCAGCTCAAATGTACCTTCCCCAGAGATCAGACTTGGGCTGGGTGACCTCATTGTCCAAGAGTGAGTGTGGACATGGAAGTTTCCCCACAGAGTGTCCTACTGGTCGGCCAGGGTCACAGTGGTGGTGTGGGTCCCCTTAAGGCCATGGTTTGGTCCTCTGAGCGTGCAGCCCATGCCAGGCGCCCACAGCGCCCCTCAGGGCACATACAGGTTCCCTGCTCCATGGTCAGCCTGCAGAGTCAGCTTTGAGAGTTCTGTCTCACCACCGATGCCCAACTGGGCTCCTCTGACCTCCTGCTTTGGGAGGTATAGAGGCTCATAATGGGGTTTCCTCCCACCCTGCTGCCCCATGCATCCCTCATGTTAAGGAAGGGTTAAGAGTTTGCCACCCACAATACTCACGGAGTTGCTCTACTGGAGTCAGGTAGAGCTTGCAAGGAGGTGCCACTGGGGTTGGTCATGGCACAAACTGCTGCCCTTCCCTGCAGGGCTCTGGAAGGAAATATGCAGATCAGCTCCACGTGCACTCGGGCATTTGGACAACTCCATGTTTTCTTCATTTGTGAGGTGGGGGCCATGCCATCCTCTTTGCCCTGCCCCCTCCCCCACCACCAGTGTCATGACCTCCTTCATTACACCCCCCAAATCGAGGCAGTGGGGGTGAGCACAACACAATCCTCTGAGTCCCTCAGTCAGTTCACCTCCCCAACCCCTAATTCTCAATCTCTCCACACACTGCCCCTGCTTAAGGGAGGCATTAAGGCAAAGCACCTCCCAGCACTTACCTGGAACTTTCTCAGGGAGCCCCACTTAGTTCTGAGCCTTTGTGATCCCACATCCAAATCTTGATGGTGGTCTTGGGGAGGGGATAAGAAAGGATAAAGAGGATGGAATCTTCATACAGGCTCTGTGCAATCTGTAAACTTCAGACTGTAGATGTCAGGCTGGCTTTGTTGGTGGTTACACCCACTCGTATTGCCACCTTTATAGACACAAAGTGTGGCTGGCCTTAAGGTCATAGTACTTCAGAGTGCATGTACGTGTGTGTGTGTGTGTGTGTGTGTGTGTGTAGGGTAGGTGGGGCCAGATGACACAGAAACAGAAAATCTTAGAGAAGCTTCTTTTAAATAATGTGGGAAGGAGAAATGCCCATGTGATAGAAATATGCATTCAAGCCATTCATCCTAATAAGTGTATTTCTCCATAACAGGAGTTATGAAAACAGACCCTCCCCAATAAATACACAGTCTAAAAGCATGAACTCCCAAGAAAATGACAGGGTATTTAGCAGAAAAGTCTTTTGAAAAAGAAAAAATATGTATACAGATAGATAAAACATATACAGAAGATCTGGTATATTCCTTAGAGACAGTTTTCAGGCAAATTTCTCTCGTGTTTGTTGTTGTGTTTAATTATAGGGAAATGGCATCATTGTTTTGTTGTTTTAATCGGGATGATGGCAGCAGCTTGGTAACTAATTTCTGCATTCATCTCACCCAACCCCAATCCGTCCTTCACGGCTCTGCCTTTTCTGGTCATTTAGCTCCCTTGGTGCTCACAGTCCCTTGCTTGTCACTTCTCTGGTCTTGTCTTCTATTACTTTCCTCAATACATAACCTACATTCAACCACCCCAAAATGGCTTTTGTAACCAGCTGGGTTCTCTCTCAGATGTCCATGCCTTTGGCCTGCCACTGCTTTTCTCTAGAAAGCCCTACCCCGACCTTACACCATGGCCATCTGGTCAAGCACAACGCATTATTCAAGTCTCAGTTCCAACACTGTCTAGTTCTCCTTAAGAGGCCTTAATTTCTACTTCAGACAGGCAGGAGCGATGGTCATTCTCTCATACAGCACTTGCGGTGATCCTGTCTTATCCTTGCTTTGTACATTGTTGTCTTTCCCACTAGACTCCAAACTTCTTGGCGCCAGAGATCATGGCATCCATTCCTTGCATCCTTAGTACCTAGCACAGCATCGGAAATCAACAAACAAGTGTTGAATTAATGGTCTTTAATAGCATCTCCATCTTCTACCTCCACATCATATTACCTAGTGTTTTCCCAAATTAGTGGTGGTTATCCCTTGCCTAACTTGTCATCTAGGAAACTTCCATGCTTATTAGCCAAGTCTACCTCTCAAACCGCCCCCCCCACTGGAGAAAATTAAATATTGATAACAGCTCCCTGATTTTCCCCCAAAGGCAACCAAGACCTAAGACCAACTCATCGTCCGGCTATCACGGATAACACATGCAGGCTGGCACAACCCACGGAGCTAGGTCCAAATGGTGCTATTAATACTCTCGCCTCCGGTAGACCCAGCATGGCAGGCTCACAAGTGAGGATGTAAATTCACTTTGTCAAAGCAAACATTCCTCTTGGGGGACATCTGCTCAACCTCGAGGAGAGAATAATGACCACAGCCCACAGGCAGCGGGGGATGAGTAATTTACTGCTGCTAGGCAATTAGTGTTGCTAGAAAAAAAATTGCTTTCATTTACAATTCTCTTTAAACCATATGTATCATGGCTCATGGGATAATTTATGTATCATTAGAAACTAAGAAACATACATCACCCTAATAAATTGTCTCTCCCATTCACCACAGCCAATAGCTCCCAGGGGTCTTTAAGGAGTCAGAGTTTTGCTGTCCTTGTTATACAAGATGGTGTGGAAATGTAGTATGTGACTCATTTAGCTTCGCATTCACTCCCTGGTTCTCTGGCAGAGACAGATGGCAGGAGAGACATTTGCCACCATTTTCGCCCACTGGCTTGCAGCAGCATTTGCTGTAAATGAGCCCATGGTAGGACAGCCATGAGTTGCATTGTTTTCCCTAACAACTTGAATGTCCATTCTGAGATTTGGTTCATCGTGATGTCGTCCCAGGGCTCATGTTATTTTCTCCAACACGCAGCATGTGTAACAATGGTATGGCTTCCCATTCAAGACAGGCCCTTCATCCTAACAGCAAATGGCTGCAAAGAGCTTGGAGAGAGCAGCCGACTGTCCCGTGGAGCAGGTCCCACAAGACTTGGCTGAGACAGGTCGGAGGTCATATGGTACCTGGGCGGACATGCTTGAGTTCAGAGCATGAACTGCCCTCAGCTACCTCTCTGTCAAGCGAAAAACATGGAATACAAAGTAAGAAAATGAGGCATGGGGGGACAGGTGAGCAGCCCAGCATCCAGCCTGCCAATGAACTCAGGTTCACTCTTTCCTTTTGTTAAATTTCAGTTGGTTTAAAGACAAAGTACGATGCTGGCTTCCTAGCCTTGTGCTAAAGGGCCATGCTTTAATCACTGAGACCATCACTGTGTACACTGTCCTAGCGTAAGAATTTGCTACATGACTTGTGGGGCCCCCTGTTCAAAAAATATTAAGAATTGCAAGGCTGTGAGAGCAAAGCATTAAACCTGTGTGGGGTCCTTTAAGGCCGCATAAGTCACACAGCCACGAAGCTGCGGAACACCAGTATCAAGCATTTCCAGTGGAAGGGACAGGAAAGCAGACATGTTCCGCACTGGCCCCAACTCGGCGCGTCACATTTCCTCCTCGTGCCTAGAGCTCGCGGTCCTTCCTCAGGTGCCTGAGGTCTGAACACCAGGCTCAGGGGTTCATCTGGGAGGTCCGCAGAACCTCTGTCGCCCAAGAGCTGCTTCCTGTCTTACAAGTAGTGTGAACTTCTGGATTTGGTAGAGACTCAGCTAACGTTATGGTTGAGCTGTTCACACCTGGAATGAGGAGCAGCAAAATAAAATTTGCTCGAGTTACATGAAAACAAAGGTGAAAATGGTTAATAGTAAAACGCAATCTAGTCATCCAAAGTTACCGAAATAAGTGGCGGTTACAGGGGAATTCTTCAGATGACGGGAATCGTTATCTTTACGCACCATGGATCTTTGCAGTGGCAGGAGCGATCCACGGTCAAGAGCACAGCAGCAGTTCACCAAACATGCTCGCCCGGGGACTCCAGGGTCCCTGCCCGTTGGTGAGAGCACTGGGCCCCTTGTGCAGGGAGGCCCTCAAGCACTGCAGGGTGACTGGCTATGTGTCCCTAGAGTGAAAGGCTGGGCTGCTGTGCTTTCCCTAAACCCGAGATGCTGAGCCTGGGCCTCCCCTGAGCCAGGAGGCCCTTCCACCATTGCTACCATTTGGGCCCTCAGCAGGGGCTGGGGGCAGTGACTGGAATTTCCTGAAGAGCTTCTCCTAAATACCTTCTCTCGCCCTTTTGCTTTCGCCACCCCATGTCCGCAGTGGCGTAGAAGCAAGCTGCCCCCTACTTCACGCCTTCTGAAAAATCCGGTTAGGGCAGTGGGCTCCTAGCAGAGCATGCAGTGAAGGACTGGGGTTTGTGATGCCTTATGCACCTCAGTGACCTTAACCATCCCAACAGGACTGACAGCTTTGCACCTAATGGAAGGGCATTACCTGCTCGTCCATTCCACTTCTGCACAGTAAGTATGAGTTTCTGACAGCTGAACTGATCATTGGCTCCAGCACAGGACTGGATGTGGGGTATTTGCACGCTCAAAGTCCTAACTGGAACAGAGGCCACCAAAAGTGTGTGGTGAGCTCATGACAAAATAAAGATCTTCTCAGTCAGCTGAGGTGAATAGATCTGCACATTTGTAGACTATGCTAGAAAAGCATCTCGAAGATGTAACAGTCACCATGCACTCAGGAGTCACGCCCAGCTCTAGGCATCTCACGTTTGACTCATTTAATCCTCACGATCTCCATTGTACAGATGAGGAAACTGAGGCCCTATAGGATCTGTCCAGGAAGATTCAGTACGAGGAGGACAGGAGCCCAGGAAGAAGGGATGCAGACTAAACATCTTAACATCTTCACTATTCCCTGGTCCCGTGGAACCTACTTTCAAACATGGCAGAAAAATCAAATGGGGAGAATGGCTCAGGTTTCGATTTCAATGCTGGGTTTGCCGGAGTTCTCTGACTCACATGTGAATCCCACAGTCCGTTGCGGTTTATCATCATCATTTAGAAGCACAGAGTAATGTGCCCAGGGCCACAGAGCTTCAGGGGAAGCTGGGACTTTCACTTGAGTCAGTCCAGATGGCTCCCACGCCCATGCTCTTTCCTCCTGCCCCACGTCAACAAGCTCAAGGGGGTTGCGTCTGGCCGTGAGGGTGTCCCTGCAAGCCGAAGAGGTACACCCTCAAGAGTTGGAGATCCCAGGATGAAGCCAGCAGAACCAGAAAGAATACATCTCCTACTTTCCATGGTGAACTCTCCAGGTGGAGGCCTAGGTGGGAGAGAAAATGGTTTGTCCCAGATGTGTCTATTAGCAGAGCCATGAGAGCAACATTGTTCAATGAGACCCAAACAGATAATACCGTTGGTAAAATGACAATTGTTTAAAATTATTATAAAGAAAGAAAACAAGGCTTCCACGGATAGAGGATAACCTTGAGAAAGATTTTTCTTCCTGAAAGGGTTTTGTTCGGCTGGAGGGAAAAGAAATAAAAGGAAACATGAAAGCCAATAAAAGAAAAACATGAGCATGGAAGACCATCATTCATTTTCTATTCAAATGGCAGTCACAGCTGCAGATTACAGCAAGGCTTTAATAGCACTTCTATTCAGGGACAAACTAAATACTGGGGCTGTACTCAGACGTGAGAAGTGATCTAATTGTGTACCTGATTCTAGGGTCTTGGGAATGACCCTAGAACCACCAGTTAAATGGGCATTAGTTTAAAAGTTGAATATAACTCTTGACATTTTTTGGTAAGAACTAAAATTGGGCGCCCGGGTGGCTCAGTTGGTTAAGCATCTGCCTTCGGCTCGAGTTGTGGTCTCGGGGTCCTAGGATCGAGCCCTAAGTTAGGCTCCCTGCTCAGCATGGAGTTTGCTTCTCCCCCTCCTTCTGCCCCCCCACCCCGGCTCATGCTCTCTCTCTCTCTCAAATAAATAAAATCTTTTTTTTAAAAAGAAGTTAACTAAAATGATCGTTTTAGCAAAGTATTCTGTGTGTAGACATGAGTCACTCACTTATTAATTTTAATGGCATTAAGTGAATGATTTTCCTGGCCTAGATTTGGTGAAAGTGGGGGGGCAAAGGGAGAAGTATGAGACAGGAAATCTGATAGGGGCTTGGAAGGGAGGGGCGGGGAAAAAAGAGGGAGAGCCTTGGAAAGAGGGTCCTGCTTAATTCAAATTCTGTTCTTCTCTAATAAATTTTAAATGATTGACCCCTAAAAGATAGCTCAAGCATGAGATAAATCCATGCGAGAAACGATCTTAATCTCAAGTCATGATCTTAAATATTTATTGAATAACTTGTATACACTAACCCCTCTTTCACTGCCTTTAAGAAAGTGAGAAATCCTTTTTGGAGACCAGATAGTTAAAAGAGATGTGAGATCTGAATTTGCACTAGGTAGATATTAAGAAATACTACATTTAAAAAAAAAGTAGTAGCAGCATCTGTTGTGATAAAAATAAATTTATTTGGGAAAAAAATACCATCTTTCTTTGCTTGACAAGCACAAATCACCTCCATAGTAGAGTTCAACTGTTAAAATATGTGAGCACTGTCACAGTTCACCTCCACATGTCATGCGTACAATCAACAATTAGCACAAGTGACAAGGTGTCCAAATGACTCTGTTTCCAATTTATCCCACTGACCATGCCAACATTTTTGCTTCCTGTCATGCTGACACACACACGCACACATAAATAGGCCCAGAAAGGTCCACTACAAGAGGTCTTTTTGTTGACTTCAGTGTGTTCTTTAAAAGGCTTAATGGTTCTCCAGCTTGAAATTTTTAATTTAGTATTGCAACCAACTTCATTGCTGTGCACACCATGAATTAACAAATGTCTTCTAATCCAAGAATCACTTCCAAAAACAAACCCTTATTGGATGATAAACACGCATCTTTCAATGCATGGCTTTAAGTGCCACTGTTTTTGCACACTCTGAAACGTGATATTTTTTTCCATCCCAACACTGTGAGGTCATAAATTAAAGTCCACTGCCAAATGTCATTATCGCTGCTCTATTGCACCCATGCCCAGGAGTTGACTGTGGTCTATGCTTCATCATCCAAGTTTATAAAAGGAATTTTGGAAGCTCAGTTGTGTTCAACCAGCTGACGGTCCTCTTGCCTGCTCCACAAATAAATAAGTCAGTATTTTGGGGAGTGCGGGTCCAAGCTGTTTGGGCTCCCTCTGCATTGTCATTGGGTAAAGAGGCCTGAAACTTGATTATCTTTAGCAGAAGGACTTTAGTTGACAAGTATCAAGGGGTCATCACTTCCTTTCCTGTATCAGAAAGGGAGAGGAAGAAAGAAAAAACAATGATTTCAAAATCTTGGAGATGGAATAGGGCTGCTCCACGTTCTAGGCATGCATAGGTTCTAGACCTGCTGAGTGCCACAGAGAAGAGGAAGAAAAATTAAGAAGGACAATGCACATTATTTTTGGTCTGAGTGGATGCTTTTGGCAATTCTGAGGAGCTGTCCCTGTCCTGGGACCCTGCATCTCCCTATATTGACAAAGCCTCACTCGATGGCTATAACAGATTTTCCCCTTCGCAGCAGTGGAGAAGGGGAAAGGTTAATTCTACATCTGTCCAACCAAGTAGATCTTTCCAAAGAATCACATCACGTTAGAGCTGGAAGAGGTTTCAGGGATCATATGTCGCAGCCTGGTGGCACTGGAAAGACCAGGAGGTTAAGGAGAGGTCAGGGAATACATTCAGTAACTGGTAGGGTCCAAAACGGAAACCCAGGTGTTCTGATGATCAGGCTGGAGGCTCTGGCAATAATTTGAAGGGGAATCAGTCTGTGGTGGTGGCTGGACTGCTCGATTAAAGAAGAGTGACCCCCATCTGTGCCCTGCAGGAGGCAGAGGTGCTCGTTGGGGCTGTCAGTCATTGGCACCAGCCAGGCGGCCCAGACACCAACATTTGTGATGCCCTCCCTCCTCAGGTTCCCTCTGCGAGGTCCTCCTCCAATATTTACTCTCCATTTATGGCCTTCCTCAATTAAACCATTCTCAGATCCGTAGCCTTTAAACACATGCAGGTGTCCTGAGCCTCTGATGGCGTTAAAGCCATCACTTATTCTCAGTACAATCCATTTCCTGCGTCTGTCCCTTGACCTTCATTTACTCTCCGCAGGGTCCATCCCAATCTGCTGGGATCCAGGCCGCATTCTGATGATTCACCTCAAACTGCTCCAGCTGATTCCACCCAGGACCCTCTTTGGTAGCAGCCACTACTCTTTTTATTTTTGATGTCCCTTTGTTCAAAACTTTCAACATTTTAGTTCTTCCGGTGACTCCCGTGGTAGACTCTCTCATTCCATTTAATTCTTTCATTATTCATGAGGAGCAGACCCTCCTCTGAACCAGCATCTTCTCGACGGCCCCTAGCACACCACACAGCCGACTGTCTGCTGAGGCTACTTTTTCTCAGCTCTCAGACCCGATCTGATCAAGAACTTTTCTTGTCCGCCCCTTAAACCTTCTACTCATTCCATCTGGCTGCATGAGAAAACATTTAACCACCTCCTGTGGCTTTTTGTGATGCACACTAAGGGCCAAAAACCAACCACCAAAGACTGACCGGTTACTTTTCAGAATTCACAGTTACATTCTCTGATGAATATTTTTTCTTTACAGTTAAATACACGTCAGAAAAAGCAACTTTTCGAGACTTTCCTTATACAAGGTGCCTCTTAGGAAGCAGCTGCTTATTAGGAAAATTAATTTCCCTTTATCCCAGCTTCTATGGCAACAATTTAATGCTCTGAGAGGAAGAAATGTGATTTTTGGAACTTCACTTTTCTCAGAAGACCTCATTTCATATTTACCAGACATTCTTTGGAAATGCTCGATCATATCATTTCAAAATCCCAAGATGTGGTATGAATTGATTAACAGAAAATACATCCCGTGGTTTTAAGTAGCAATTATGTTCTTCCATCTTCCTTCAGGAATTTGATTTTGAGACTTTTTCTCGAAAAACATGGGTAGGGGATATTTTTAGTTAACAACCTCACCTCTGACTTCACATGAAAACAACTAAGGGTATAATTAAGATAACTATCCTTATCTGACCTCCATTCTAGTCCCCAAAACACCATGTAGATGCTTTGCCGCTGAAGTGTAGACCATTTGCTTAGATGTCATGCTGAACACGAGCAAAGTGCTGTTGGTCAAGGTAGAATGAGTGATGGTGTGTGTTCCCAGCCAAGGCTCTGCACAGCCTTCTCTCAAGCAGTCTCCTGCTCTGCCCAAGAGAGGTTATTTGTACCAAATATTGTAGCAAGGGGAAAGGCCTTTGACATTCCCAGAGCTCCACCTCTAAAAATAAGGGTTTTGCCCTCTTACTTGGCCACCTCAGAGTTCACCTTCTTGACTTTAGGGACATGACTCATGCCTTCCCATTAGAGTCTCATCATATTCCCAAGAGATTTCAACCATGTCATGGAGCTTTCTACCCTGTTTTAGAAGAAACAATTCATTTCTGAAGCCAGTTTCAGTGGGAGGAAAGAAAATGAAGGACACATTATTTCCCACAATAAGCTGATTTCTGAGTGTAGAGTAAACCTTGGAAGCACTCTCCGTTAAGGCCACGGAGAAGCTCACCTTAGGAGCGTGGAGACCTGTTTAAACACAATACTGACCTCCGCAGGCAGCAGATGCACGACAAGAAGGCTGAAGGCTCTTTCTGATACTTCTCTTTGCTACCACATTCCTTCAGGAATTCCTGAAGATCTGTTTCAGGAAACCCATTCTGTTGGTATTTCTGTGAAAAGTATACAATGTTGTTACCTTATTTATAGGGCATGAGAAACTGCTCCCTTTGTCAACACATCAAACCCACCTTTGCTAAAATAAAACTCTCCCACGTTGCTAGCTCAGATCCAAGAGCTGATATTCACAGTGATGCATCAATCTGTCAGTTCCAGAAAGCCAAGCCAAGGCCACCATGGGAACAGAAACAATCCAAAAATCCCAGAAAGAAAGTCATGGCTGGGCAGGGGAGGGGTGTGTTAATCAGGGGCATGAAGGAAAGAGTCAAAAATCTAAAATTTTACTGCTAATTATAAGAGCAGATAAGACCTCCCCTTTCCCTCACTGCCAATGTAGAGTCTGCAGAGAAGTAAGCCCTATTCCTCTACTTTTACAGAAGTTGGTCACTTAGTGGGGCAGAGGGCACAGGTTCTTCCTGATAGACACAAAGACCCTGAGCCCCCTCTCACCCCATGCTTGCTGAGGTCACCGAGGCTTGGCCCACTCCCAGGGCCACTGCCTTGTCAAAGACAGGAACCCCCAGGGCAGGTGTGAAGCAGCCACGAAAGCCCTAGCTTTCCTAATTTCAAGGAAACTTGCACCACGCAAATAGCCACGTCGTCCAGCGTGGAGGCGTGCCCGTATCTGCACGGGCTGTCAGGGCAGCAGAGTCACCCCATCACGGAAGCTTAGAATTCAAAGCTTAAGTTCCAGGATGGGCAGGCACAGCTGCCACTGCGGAGACAGACAGCCCCGCGACTGGACTGACCACACTCAGCCCATCCGAACCCGCGTCCTTTCTCTTTTCCCGCCCACTTCCAAACCAGTCCACCCCCGTCCAGGTGGCAGGGACAATGCCCTGAATGCATACTTAAAATTCACTGCAAGCACCTAAAAAGTTTCTTTTCTAAAAAACCTCAAACTCAAAGTAAAATTGTACTATCTTAAGTAAAAAGTGCAATATTTTCCTATGTTCCAATCCACACAGAACTTGTCGTCGTTTTTTGGCAGGAAATATGACTTGCCTTAATGGTGTCATAGGAGTCTGTAATCAGCGCAATGAACAGGCTGAGGATCATGTATATAAAAAGACTGATGAAGGAGTACAAGTACAGACGGCTGAACAGCCACACCAGGGCGCTCTTCTGCTGGATCTGAGCAAAGGTCGCGAACATGTCATCGCCGTTGACCAGAGAAAACAGACACTCAGCAACTGTGTTCAGATCTTCAAACTGTAGGGGGAACCAAAATTAGTTGTTAAGAGGTATGATCCAAAAAAGCAGAGAAGTAGCTAGTTAGCTTATTTTGTTGTTGTCACTATTATTAGCATTCTTTTTATTTATTTTTTACAGATTTTATTGATTCATTTGAGAGAGAGAGAGCACGAGCAGGAGAAAGGACAGAGGGGCAAGTAGACTCCCCAATGGGCAGGGAGCCCAATGCGGGGCTCGATCCCAGGACCCTGAGATTGTGACCTGAGCCGAAGACAGACGCTTAACCGACGGAGCCACCCAGGAGCCCCTACCGTTCCTTTTAAGACATCTAGAATAAGGGCACCTGGGTGGCACACTTAGAAAGCCTTTTTTTAATATAACAGACCATTCCTTGGATGTCAAATTTAACTATTTCCCTCTGGCCAGACATCCTGATAACGTTTGCTATAATAAAGGACAAAGTAATAAACATTTCTCAGCACAATGTTTTTTCCTGTTACGGGATCTGATCTGCCAAAACACTTTCTAAAAGGACAGGAGCTGCTCTGTTCTACAACCAGTAGAGAGGGAAGTGGCTGGGCCATAGCACCGGCTCAGGCAAGTTTTGCTACATGGAGGGTTTTACCTTAGCCTTTCGAACCACTGGTCCGGGTAATTTTAGCACACTAAAAACTAAAGATGACCAAGGGTGTGAAAGTGTCAAAAGATGAAGGATCATGGCTCGTGCCTTCGAGGGGCTCCCATGTTAGCAGTGGACAGGCCATAACCTAGACACATAACGCCCTGTGTTAGAACTAGGGTGCGCCGTGCAAGGAAAGCAAGCCTCAGAACGAGGGCCTGACGGCTGAGCCATTCCCCAGTGAGAAGAGAAAGGGGAGGATTTACTCAGTGAACACAGGAGGAGTTCAGTGTTCAGCCTGCGAAGCGGCTGGAGAGGCGTTCTATGCCATGCCGAAGGGCCTCTGTGGCCTTCTACACACTTCAGACTAAGGCAGGCCATCACCTGAAGCCAGTAAGACACTTCATGCAGCAGTGACATGATCTGATCTGTTTTATGTTAAAGGTAACCATGGGGGCGCCTGGGTGCCTCAGGGGGTTGGGCATCTGCCTTCGGCTCAGGTCATGATCCTGGGGTCCTAGGATCGAGTCCCACATCAGGCTCTCTATTCCCTGGGGAGCCTGCCTCTCCCTCTCCCTCTCCCCCTCCTCATGTGCTCTCTCTTCCCTCTCTTTCTGTCAAATAAATAAACAAAATCTTAAAAAAAAAAAAAAAGGTAATCATGGCACTGGAGGATCTCCTAGAATGCGACAAAGCCTAGGGGCAGGGAGGCCAGGGAGAGGGGACTGCAGGAGCCCCAGGGTTGCAAGGAATCCCAGAGAGACTGGGAGGAGGAGGAAGCGGAGATGAAGATAAGTCTGGGAAGGGACAGACACCTAGGGGACTCCTAGGCAAGTCTGAGGGGCCAGGGAGAAATGCTATGAGGCAGTTAACGGGAGGTTCAGGAGCTGAGCCTGTGCAGTGTGGAATCCCACTGGAACCCCACAGGCAACCATCCTGGCTTTAAGTGGTTGACAAACTGTTGTCAGGGCAACTAGCAACAAACAGCAGGTACTTGATAAAGGGATGTCTCCAGGGCCAGAGGGTTAAACATCAGTGGAATGTAAAAGCTTCTGTCTAAGGAACAATAACAACCTAAGAGGCAAAAGACTATGCAGTTTTCAAACACAGATGGAACGCGTTAGTGTAGAGTTTTGAACCTGATTCTGTCCAGAGCACGAGGAGCACATGTCCACGGAGTCCCTGTGGCTCTGGGGATAGCCCCATCCCTGACGGATATCTCAGGGCTCAGGGGTTGTGGTACTATTTCACATGTCACAAGGGAAAACCTCTCACCCCCTGACCCGGAAACTGGCCTTTGCCTCTAAATTCCCTATTTCCGTCAGTGACTTCAGTCTCTTATCACAGAAACAGTTACTCCAAAATAATCAAGTACTTAAAACTATGTGTCGAATTGATTCGTCTTTCCCTGTCTTCAATCTTCTAAGGTCTGTCTGCTCCTAGGATGTTTTTCTGATCCACTCCGATGTCAGCACTTACACCCGGATTATTATGGAAACCTCCAAGCAACCTCTTCATCCTGCAGTCCAAACTTCAGGAAAATCTAAACTTCATAGAATATAGCCTTCAGGTCATTTCTCTTGCTTAAGAATATACAAAGTTAGGGGGCGCCTGGGTGGCTCAGTCGGTTAAGCGTCTGCCTTTGGCTCAGGTCATGATCCCAGGGTCCTGGGATCGAACCCCGCATCAGGGTCCCTGCTCAACGGGAAGCCTGCTTCTCCCTCTCATACTCCCCTTGCTTGTGTTCCCTCTCCCGCTGTCTCTCTCTGTCAAATAAATAAATAAAATCTTAAAAAAAAAAAAAAAGAATATACAAAGTTAGGATGTAAACTGAAAATCCCAACCTAAGTTTCCTCTTTATGTGGCTTCTTTCCCTCTCTGCATTGTCAATATCAGCATCCCGTGCCTGTCTGCGCCCACACACCAGGCCCACTTCTTTCTCTTTCCCCCATGGATGGGTTCTCTTCACCTGATGGGATGTCCTCCCCTCCTCCTCTCCCTCCCCTCCCTGTGCCCCACTAAGCCATGTTGAAGGGTTACTTCAAAGTCTACTTCAAGCCAGACTGCCTGGCAGCTCTAGTCCCTTCCCTGTTCTCTGCATCCGTAAGAACCACCAAGGAAACCACTGCTTGTCTTCTAACTGGTTTGATACACTTCTCCATATCCCAGCTAGATAACGCACCGTGTCCTAACGCCCCATGACTGAATCCACAGGGTAAAGCCTGTAACCCAGCGAAAGTACACAATGTGGCCCAAACAGAGATATATGCCCATGCCTTTAGCGCATCAGCGGCAACTCTGAAGAACTCCAAAGTTGGTCTCCACAGAGATCTGAAGGGAACATTCACTTGAGCAAATCACTTAACAATATGCAGATTATTTAACAGTAAGACAGGCAGTTCTCAGAGTAAATATTTTCCATCCCTCCCAGCCTTAAGACAATGAAATCGAAGCTGGTTTCTATGGACATGAACTACCACTTGGCCGGCACCATTAATAATTCTTTTGGAATCTGGTCAAGTCCTTTCTTTAGTTTCAAAAACCCGTAACAGTCTGTGCCTTGGGTTCCAAAAGTGCAAACAGCCAGTTGGTGAGTACATATCAAATTCATTCCTTCGTCTCTTGTGCAGTTACTTGGTATCATCCTGGCTGTAATGCCTGTCTCAATGTTAATGTTATTCACAACCATTATACCTCCCTCTCCTCTATGCACGAGATTTATATAACCCACCAAAAATTTAAGAGACTCAAAAAAATATGTGGTACACAGCCTGCCATTTTGTACCTCAAGAAGTGGCTGTGAACCACACAGTTTGGTGGCCAAAATCCATAGTAGAAGTGAACTTTAATAATACCCAAGGTAAGGAGAAGAGGGTCCTCATGGGCTTCGGGTCTAGAAGGGCTACATTCATAGGGAATTGCTATGGTTCTTAGGAGGTTTTAAGCCCCTAAAAGGCAGGTGCTACTGTCTCTCTGTTTTTTGTTCATTAAAAAACTTGCTGAGCCCCTGCCATGCTCCACACACCACGCTGGACGTGGGCAATGCAAAGAGCAAGGAGCCAGTCACCGCTCTTGAAGAGCTCAATCTAGAAGAACCTGACAAGATTTGGTGTACGCTTAGTAAATATTAGATGGTTATTTCCATCAAGAGTCCCCCTAGGTTCCATGGGACTAGAGTGAGAACTCAAGCATTTGTTCCACAAACAATCACTTTGTCATTGAGCCACAAAGAACTTTCATTTGAATGAACACATAACGACAGTGGCTTATTACAGAGAAAGACATAAAAATTTGCTTCGAGGGCTGGTACTGAGAGCCTCATGCAACACTCAGGTGAAATATTTTAACTGGCTAACAGTTGTTTTGAATAAGAGAGGAGTTTGGCTCCAACGAGAAGCCTTGAAAGCATGAAGAGGTCATGTAGTTCTGTCGAACTTCTACCTGGGGCCTCAGCAAAGTCCAACAATTTTTCAAAGGCTTGGTCTTGTCATTTGTAAAATGAGGACAAGGTAAGGCTGATTTATTCTTCACAGTGAAAAAGTCCTTTGGAAATGGAAGAGCCACAGTAGAATAATGTTCCTCCAAACCTCATCTTGAATTATTAAACATCAACAGTCTCTAGTCCTCTGTGCCCAGACATTTTGAAAGGGCACCGTGCCAAAGTCCATTAGTGCTGGGATCAACGTTGGCAGGACACTTGCACCTTTACTCCCTTTCAGCTGAACCACTGAAATCTAATGTCTGACAGGAAAACAGGAAGCTGAAATATGGGAGTCCTGCTGCCAATCGAACTGCAGCGAGAATCTAGTTTTCCCAATACCTCCTCTTAGAGTGTTTTATTTGTTTGTTTAAAGGAAGATTTCGCTTCCACACCCAAGGCTGCTGTACTTTAGAAATCCTAGAAAATGCTTGCCATGGTGCCTGCCTTTCCAAGGCTTCGGTAATTCTAAAGTTCTTCTGATTCAACAGATGCTGACAGAATCTAAAAATTCTGACAGTTTGGATTAATTTGCAGGGGAAAGGGTGCAGGGGGCAGTCAACATTTTAAACTTCAGACTCAAAGAAGAAGCAGCAGAATAGAGAAGAAAAGCACAAATGTCCAGAACCAGACTGAAGGTTTTCTCCCTCCACTGACTAATGTGTTCACCGGACTAATTCGACTATGCATTTCCCCAATGAATCAGTCTGGCTAGAGATGAAAGACAGATGCCATAAACTGGCCTGCCATGCAACCCTAGAGACAGCCCTTATCCCTCTGCTCCTCTGGGGGAGAAATGGAAGGCTGGCATGAAGTGGGAGATACGAGTCAAGAGGTGCAATGTACAATATGGTAGCCACTAGCTACATGTGGCTACTGACCACCTGCTATATAGGGGCTAGTCCAAACTGAGCGGCGCCATCAGGACAAAATACACACCAGATTTCAAAGTACCAAAAAAAAAAAAAAAAAGTAGAGTATCTCAATGTTTTATATTGAGCACATGCTAAAATAATATATTAATATTTTAGACACATTGGATTAAATAAATATATAATTTAAATCTCTTCATCTGTTTCTTTTCTTAATGTGGCTACTAGAAAATGTAAAAGGACCCATGTGGCTCTCATTTGTGGCTCTCATATTTTTATTGGGCAGTGCTGTCCACAGCATCCTGATCTCACCTGGATTCTTAAAAGGACGAAACCAACATATGAAAACACACTTGGACCCACAAAACAAATAACATCCTTTTCTTCAAGGTTGACACATTGAGGGAAATAAGACTGATCACACAGCTCTCCTCTCACAGTTGATCTATTCATAGATCAAACTAAATGCTCTTTTGCAATGATCTGTTTTGTATAATACCAAGAAAACCCCTGCAGGGTATTGATCAAAAGATGTGTATGGGGGTCAGACAAATCTGGGTGTAAATCCTATCTCTGCCATTTACTAGCTGTGTAACCTTGGGAAAACTATCTAAAATATTAAGAATCCTATTTTTGATAAAAGAAATATCGTATTTCCCCACAGGGTTGCTGGGAAGGTTGACATAGCCAGAGGTAGAGAACTTAGGCACTGTATCTATTAGCATATAATGCTCGAGAATGGTAGCTATCTTAGTAAAATTTAAGCAACATTATCTGAGCATCTTCCAGAATAATGATGGGGTAGGGGAGATGGAAGGCAAAGGAGATAGAAGCACTCATCCTGAGGCCTGGGAGACAGTGAATTGAAGCAGACATTCTTAGGCTCAGTATTTATTCCACACAGTGCAACACTGCCCTCTAGTGACAAAAATGTGGAGAAGCATTCAGAGCAAGAGGCAAGCAAGGAAGAAACATGTAAATTTTCCTGGGTACTAAGACAGTAAGTTCTCCAGATCAGAGAGATTATATCAAAGAACAATTTTTACTCATGAGTCACCTTTAAAGCAGTGGCAAGGAATTGGAAGAGCAATAAGATTATCAAGATTTACTATTAACCCAGGGATTGTCACTATGTTAATTATACAGTTGCTCAAATAGGAAAACAGTAGTTCTCTTTGGACTTATTAAATGTAACACTTACAGAGGAGAAAACCTGCCTATATGTCAAGTTACTAGGATTAATTTTAGTTTGAGAACACAGAAAGTTGGAGTTTTGTGGACTGCTTACTTTCTGGGAGTAGTTTGCAAACCAGAGGTGATCATATGTTTAGTTCAACACGACCATCAAGGTCAAAACGTAAGGCTGAGTTTACACAACACAAGCTTCGACACAATCCTTCGCATTCCTACCTCTTTTCTCCTTGCAGAGAACCTAAGCCAAGGTAACAGTCCCCTGGGCTGTAGAGATTAAATAAGAGAAGACAGCCATGCTTAGCATGGTACCTAACATACTAGAATCAAGTAAGAGCTGTTACTATTGTTCGTTGTGCTGTTCCTATTGTCCCAACTGCCAGAGGCCCACGGAAGAAAAACGAAAAGACGGAATAATTCCTTTCACTTTTTTTGGTTGGGGAAAACAAGGAATTTCATTTCCTGAGGCATCTATCAATCAAACTTCTCGTTTTAAAACAAGAACATCTGAACGTAACTTTGATGTCCCTGAGATGTTGCTGCTGACCCCAGCCCAGTCGGTAGTCCAGAATTCAGATACTGATCTTCAATAAGGCACTAAGATGACGCTGTAATCAAAACCACCTGCAAAGACAGCATGGTTACCACTGAAATCATAGACCTCAGGTGGTCCTCCTGGGCAGTCCTTGTCCACCATCATTCTCCTCGATTAATGTGGATGAAAACCCTAATCCTTTAAATTAGAAGGATATTATAATAATTTTCCTCATTCAGTTTTCATTTTTATTATAGCAATCTCGTGTCCAAACAGTTCTCATCCGGTGATCGGCTGGGTTAGTCTGCACCCCCAGAAGCCGGTCCCAGACAGCTAGGAAATGTATCCTCTAGCTACAGTTCTACAGTTCTTGTTTTAATATCCTGAAGTCACGTCAATACCCCGAAAAGGTAAAGAAAACCAGTGCAAAGCTACGTCTTACTGACTTCGAGGGTACATGCTAGAGCAAAGTAGGAAGCAGGGCAGTGCGGGGGGGGGGCCCCCCCTTGGAAGGGTCCCGGGTGCCTAATTTGCAGAAGGAAGAACTAGTGCTACACACCTTGTCATGATATGGTCCTAAGACAATCCAGCCACAGAACGTGTAGCCCAGATAGATCATACCAGCACAAGCGCAGAAGCGAAGAACTTTGGGCAGTGAGGCTTGCATCGTTAAGATGAGCACCTGAAATAAAAATCAACAGAATGAGGGAAATTAAAAAGTGGCTTGCTAGGACCCAAAGACGAAACTAGTCTCAGTCCTCGTGCCCCACCCCATGCCACGTCCTTACATTATATGCTTGGAAGTACCCCAGGTATCGGATGACACCAACCCAGACCAAGAGCGTAGACGTTCCGAGCAAAATGCTGCACAGATCGTAATTTGTGAGGTTCTAAGGAATGAAAAATAGATGTGAGTAAAACATTCCACTCCACTCAGCTTGTTCACCTCCCTTTAAATTGAAAAGAATGGACTTGGGAAAGAATGGACTGCCTGCCTCTCTCTAGGTGACACCAAGAGCTGTAAACTGAAGAAGAAAAGAGCCCAATTCCAAATGTGTTTCTCATTTCCTCTTAGTATTTGAATTGGTTGAACTGAGTTTCTGTTCAAACAATATCCTGAAAGAGAAATTGCGTTGTACTGACCTAGCAGTGAAGAATATCAAGTAATGGTGCTTGGTAAATATCAAACAATACCACTCAGCTACTTTTGAAAGAAAGGTCCAAACATGATTTGCTAAGCCCGTTCCTGCTCTTGCGGACTTCTAGGTCTCACTGAGGAGACAGACACACAAGCAGAGTTCTAACTTAATATGCTAAGTGCAGTAAGAACCACGACACCTGGCTTGTCACATAGTGCTTTCCACTGTGTGACCAGAACGGAGCTGGGCCTGGAGGACAGGGTGGGAGGGGGCACTGCAGGTCAACAAAGGCTGAACAAAGGCCCAAGGCCCAGGGTGGGCAGGATGTCCTAGAGAGGAGTACTGATGGGTTCGGGAGAGCTAGGGCAAGAGGATGAGGACCCCAGAGGCCACACTGAAGGGAGGCCACTTCATCCCAGTGGGGGCCCTGTGAGGCAGAGAGGATTTCGATACTTCGAGAAAAATGAGTCTGACAGTGGTGTGGATGGATCTGAGGCAGACAAGGTGGAAGGCAGGAAAGCCAATGAGGAGACAGTTGTAGCACCCAGGCCAGAGAGGAAGATGGCCTGAAGGGAGCCAGAGTAGTCAGAGTGGGGAGGAGGGAGGCACGGTAGGTGGTCAGGAGGTGAAGGTGGTGAGACCTGCTGGCTGACAGCACAGAGGGGAAACAGCCAGATGAAGGAGGAAGCAAGATGTAGTCATGAGATTAAATCAACTAATAACAGCAAGAGAGCATCAGGTGCTTGGAGGTCACTCAATACTCCTGTCCTCACTCCCCTCCAAGAGCACCCATCAGTCCCGGAGGGTCACTACTGGCTCTTGACAGGATTGGTTCGTGGGTCAGCTGCTGCTTCTGCAACTTAAAAAAAAAAAAAAATGAAGCCCACCCAAACAGCCAATCTTCCCAAACTTCAGTTCCTATTCTGAAGATGTTACTGGGTCTCCTGGGGGATACTCATAGGAATATCGTCTTCCACAGAACAATGGCTTTCCTATGTTCCCTTGACGAAGAATGAAGTCAGAGGAATCTTCAGTGACATGGGTGTGAGAAAAGAGAAAACGTGAGACTCAAGATAGTCTCCACGAGGATTGTTATATCTCAAAGTGCCTGGGGTCACCCAGAAGAATAGAAACAACAGAAGATTAAAATGGGTTGCCCCTCACCTTTGCTTTAATTTCCATTTTTAATATGGATCCAATTATTGTCATTAGGTCGCTGATAATCACCAGGACATACCATCCATTGATGAACTCCCACTGGTCGGCGTTACACACACGTCGATTGTACTTCTCCAAGAAGAAATTCAGAAATCTCTGCGGCAAACATTTTAAAAAGCATTTCTTACAAACCACACTGCCCTCTGGAAGGAGAAGACAAGCGCGAAACAGTGCTCTTGCCTGTAAAATGATATGGCGCTAGCTTTCCCAACTGGATAGACCCACCTCGAGGGTGGGGATTATGGCTGCCACGTTCTCCCTGCTGAGTTAACTCACACATCAAAGGCTTATGCTCTAATGCCCAGAGACTCTAGTCATAATAGCTAACTCTCAGTACATCGCCAATATTTTACTTCTCATCAACTCATTCGATCTGACAACCCTATGAATCAGGCCTATCTCCAGAAGAGGGAACGGAGGCATAGAGAGGCTAGGCCATGATTTGGGTCTCGGCAGCATGGCTCCAGAATGTGGGCTCCCAATGGTGGGAGTCAGTGGTGACTCCTGATGGTGTCCCTAACTCTGGCAGACCCAGGACCCTGACCTTGGATTCAGAATATCAAGAGGCTTGGGGGGACAGATAAGAGAAGTGGATATTTACAAAATCAGTCAACAAAGGTCAAGAATAAGAAAACTAGAAAGTAGACTATTTTCTTGTTCCACAATTGGTATCCACCACAGATGACTTCCTATTTCCCCTGTCCTGAGTCTGCATTTACTCACATGCCACAAACCAGAGTAAGATTTGTGGGAAGCTGAAGTATATATTCACAAGAACTCTGAGGGTAAAAAGGTAAAATGAAACTCAGGAGAGAATTTTTAAACTATTTTTAAAAATAGAATAAAGTATTTTATGCTTCATTATAACCCATTTACCATGCCTCCCTATCGAAATGAACTCTGATTTGAAGACAAAAGATGAAACCCACACATGCTATTACCCTGTTCTTAAGATCACTCCTAAATTTAAAAGGGTCTCGTTTATTCCGCAAACATTCAAAAGCTTGAGAGTCCACCACTGTGCACTTGTGCCTAGTGGCTCAGTTTTAAGCAGGATAATTATCTGATCCCACCTCACATGCCAGGAGCCTTTACTCATGCTCGACACCTCAGGTTGACCAATGCCTTGTAGGGGGGCAATCATTCAAAGGAATCTAATCTAGTCAGCTCCAGAAAGGGCAGGATGACCCAACCTCAAGGCTCCCCCGTCTGGAGGAACAGGACAGAGGCCAAGTAGGGAGGGGAAATATTTGAACACACACTTACCTTGCGTAACCTGAGCGCTAGAACAATGGATCTTGTGCACAGAATAAGAGACGCCAAGCAAATCACAATGACAAGCGCATCAAACACCAGGACATACTGAGTATTTTTCTGAACTGAGAAACAAAAATAGAGTTCAGATGTTAAATTCACATTACTTGGGAATAATTTCCAAACAGAATGGTAGTCTGAAAAGAAGTTCAAACGATATATGCTTAAGCATCAGAAACAAATCACACTGCATTCATTCAGAAGTCTTTAAGGTAAAACATTCTCTGATGGTAAGAGCTGTACGTTTAAAAACATATAAACTCTCTGCTAAATGTACTCAAAATATTTTCTATCGAATAGAGCTCAACAGAAGGGGGTGTACTTGGGCTCTGTTCAAAAGAGGCAAAACTGACATACTCTTGAGTTCTTTTTCATAAAAGCACAAACTCCAAGTTCTCCATTAATGAGGGAACAATTTAAAACACCACTCCTCAGAATCCCCACTTCTGCTTCTCAACCTTACTGTGTACTTGACCAGCAAACAGGGCCAATCCAATTAGCTGCTTCTGCACATGGAGCCAAGAGCCTCTTGGAATGGAAGTAGGAACAGCAGTAATGACATTTTTGTCATGGAATACACAGCAGCACGGGGGAATGTGCTGGAGGAAGATGCACCCAGAACCGCAGGGTCTCTGAGACCTGATGGCAGCATTCCCATCGCCTGGCCCCCTGCCCACTCCAGCAGCTTCACCACCTGCCACGCCTCTCTCTCCACCTTCTCTACCTTGAGGCCACACTGTTCTTCCTCCATCCCTGCTTCTACCAGGTTTGCTTGCTCTCTTGCCTCAGGGGCTTTGCAAGGGCTGATCCCTCCATCTGTATCAGCCCCTCCTATGCTCCTTCATAGCACTCTCTGTAAGTATACACACGCATAGCTCTGCTTATCCCTCTCTGCTCGATGGCCACCGGCCCTGTGACTACATCTTCTAAGATGGCACGGCGAGGGGCACAGAGACAGTGCAGAACAGGAAAGACAGTCTCGGGAGCCTCAGGAGCTGGGTCTGAATCTCAGCTCTGCACTCAGGAGCTGTGCAGTCTTGGGGAAGTTGCCTCAGATTCCTCATTGAAAAAAAAAAAAGGGTAGAAAAAAACCCAACCCTCCATCATAGGGCTGTTGTGAGGATTAAACAAGCTCATATATGAGAGCACCTGGAACAGCCCCAGAAAAAAAAGAGCATTTCCAGGGCTTCCTACTGGATATCACTTGAGGTCTATCTTGCCCACGAAATGACTGACCGTAGGAAGCAGGGACTGAATGTGCTTGTTTGACACTACACTGTCTGTGCCTTCGTGATGCGTCGGTGTGCTTACAGATGAACACAGAGCCTCCAGCAGAACATGAGAAGACTACTGAATAATCCAAGCTAGAACCCGTGAAGGTCTGAGCTCAGTTACAGGCAGAGGGAGAGAAAGCATAGAGCTGTGAGAGACCAAAAGTCAACGTGGTCTCCAGAGGGACCTAAGCAATAAGAGAGAAGGACCATCCAAGAACGACTCCCAGTTTTCTGTCCTGGGTGAACTGAGCTCAGTCTGGACATTCGTGACAAGAGAGGATGACTTGGTAGCTATTAGAGCCATGGGTGAGGACACGGCCACTGAGAGAGACCACAGAGGGAAACACGGACTAGGAAGGACTGGGGGAGGGGCAGCAATGTGGGGCATTATGGGAGGAGCTGAGCTCAGGAAGTAGATTGAGAAGGGCCATGGGAGAAGAGAAAGGGCCAGAGGACAGGTGACCTTCAGTGGGACGTTCAGGGAGGATTATAAAGGGGAGCACTCCACAGTGATACCTCTGCAAAAAAGGCCTTTAACAAAAAGACCAAGTGTCCATGATTTAATGATGCAAGGGCGTGAGCGACTGTGGCCGGTGGTCTGAGGGCAAAGCAGCTCATCCTGAGGGTATGAGCACAGCCAGCTAGTAATTGTAATTCACTGCAAGGATTATTTAGTCTTGCAAAGCTTTAGATGCCAAACAGGGCCACTGTGCCTGCTTCATGGGCTGTCAGGAAATCAGGTGAAATCATCCACGTTGAGTGCTTGTTAGAACGGTGCCTAGCACCTAGCACTTACATTTACTGATAGCCATTTTATAATTATGAAACTGAAGTTATCTTGAGATATCATCTGATGGGTAGGTAAGAAAACAACTTAACCAGAACCCAAGACTGACTGACTGACTATGTACGTATGTATGTATCTGTGGGAGCCATCGAATGGGACAGAGGGAATAGGTACAGTTGTGAAGATGGGACTGAAAACTTTATGAAACCTTGTGAAATGCAAGGATAACATCTAGGAGAACATCCTTTCTGACACACAACCAGAACAAAATCTCTATAACTACTTGTATTGGGTCCCTTTAAAAATGGAGAAATGGAGGCCTATAATCTAGAAGGATAGACCATCTCTCCTAACAGAGAAACCAGTATCATATTCTGGTTTTGTTGCTGTTGTCGTCATCATACAAGCTTCTGACACCTTTTTATTTTATTTTTTTATCTTAATTCCAGTTAGTCAACATACAGTGTTCTATTAGTTTCAGGTGTGCAATATAGTGATTCAACGCTTCCATATATCACTCTGTGCTCATCACAGCAAGGGCACTCCTTAATCCCCATCACCTATTTCACCCATCCCCCATGATCTTCCCTCTGGTAACCATCAGTGTGTTCTCTATACTTAAGAGTCTGGTTTTTGGGGTGCCTGGGTGGCACCGTCAGTTAAGTGTCCGACTCCTGGTTTGTCCAATTCTTGGTTTCAACTTAGGTTGTGATCTCAGGGTTGTGAGATCCAGCCCCATGTTGGGCTCCATGCTCAGCGTGGAGTCTGCTTAGGTCTCTCTCTCCTTCTTGCTCTGCCCCCTCCCCCTGCTCTCTCTCTCTCTCTCAAATCAAGTACATCTTAAGAAGAGAGAGAGAGAGAGAGAGAGAGTCAGTTTCTTGGTTTGTCGCTCTCATATTCTGTTTTAATTTGATCTATTGAGAAGACTAGTTGGTGTGTGCTACAAAAAGTATTTTATGAACACTGCAATTGCTTTCTTACTCCATTGAATCTATACTACCCTCACAGGAACATTTCTTTTTTTTTTTTTAAAAGATTTTATTTATTTATTCGACAGAGTTAGAGACAGCCAGCGAGAGAGGGAACACAAGCAGGGGGAGTGGGAGAGGAAGAAGCAGGCTCATAGTGGAGGAGCCCGATGTGGGGCTCGATCCCATAACGCCGGGATCACGCCCTGAGCCGAAGGCAGACACCCAACCGCTGTGCCACCCAGGCGCCCCCACAGGAACATTTCTTAAACTTTGGTTATAACACACTAATCCAGAGAGATGCCCCTACCAACCTGGTTAGGGAAGTCCTACACACCACTCCTCTTCCCAAACGTCCTGAGAAGTCCTGCATGTACTGCCACCGCCCACCTGACCGACTCTAACCCTGGGCTTCTCCTGCTTGCTTAACCCCCTTTCCCTGTGGCACTTGGAAAAGCACCCATCGGTGGGGAATCTTGCCCACCAATACCTACTTCCTTCAGCCCCTCATGCCCAATTTGCAATGTTTATAAAATCCAGTTAAAGTGAAGATAAGTGGCACACTTGGGGAAAGGTATTAGAAGTCATAAAAGGCAATGTGAGGTTTGTATGTGAAAATGGACAATCCCTCATCGTTTTTCCTGAGATAACAGAGATAACAAGAGGAAGAGAAAAACCTCAGGGTAAGTGTATAGACATGAAGGAGCCTCAGAACTTTCTAGATATAGCACAAAGATCCCACCAGATGTCACCCTTGCCTTTTTCCCACTTCCCCCAAAGCCAGAGCAATCAATCTACCACACAGCTTCCTAAGCTGTCCACTTCCTAAGCTGCTTTCAAAACTTCAGCTTTTTAAGGGTTTCACGTCACATCATTTAAAATTCATATTCCCCTAATAACAGAATCTGGTTTCTTAGGACACAGCTCTGGGAAAAACATAAATGTTAGTGTTTCTACTCAGCGGTCTGTGAGGTTTGCGTTTCTCCTCACTGGCCACAGGAGGGAGCCAGAGCTCTTCTCTTCTGAGAACAGGTAAAGAAAACTCCCCACCCTCCTAGCCGCCCCGTGGGGAGAGAGGAAACCAGGTTCTGGCAACACGTTTGACCCACTAACTCATTTGGTCAGAATGACTGTTCCAAACCACATTTCACCTGCGACAAAGGTTAGCTTTTCTCACATTAGGTAGCTGAACCTATACTTGGACTTGGCAAATACGCATGCGATCTGTGTGTGTTTCTGTGGGGGCAGTGTGTCTGCTGGGAAATAGGAACCACTTTCAAACAGAAAGAAACTAAAACCTAAAACTGTCTGTGCTGATCAGAGCCTTGAGTCAGTTAATGGAAATACTGAAACCAAACCTTCAGAATTATTAGGATATATTATATAACTGAACAGCCACGGACCACACACAAACCTAGATGAAAACAAATCTAAAACAGTTAAAAACCACAGGTATTTTATATTTTATTTTGTTCTGATAATCCAGTCAAAGGCAAATTCACTTCAACAAAACTTATAAATTAAAAAATACTGACAAAGGACACCTGGGTGGCTCAGCCCATTAAGTGACTGCCTTCGGCTCAGGTCATGTTCCCAAGGTCCTGGGATCAAGTCTGGGGGTGGGCTCCTTGCTCAGTGGGGAGTCTGCTTCTCCCTCTGCCTGCCACTCCCCCTGCTTGTGCTCACTGTCTCTGTCTCTTACTCTCTGATTTAAAAAAAAAAAAAATTTGTTTTTAATTTTAAAGATACTGACAACCTGAGTTGCCTGTTTGGCTCTGTCAGGTAGATGTCCGGCTCTTGATTTCTGCTCAGGTCATGGGATTGAGCCCTCCTCTGTGGTCGGTGGGGAGTCTGCCTGAGACTCTCTCTCTCTCCCTCCCCCTCTGCCCCTCCCTCCACTCGCTCATGCTTTCTCCCTCTCTTTCAAATACATAAATAAATCTTTAAAAAAAACCTGACTTCTGAAACTAATGATATATCTTAATTAATTGGATTTAATTAAAAAAAATACTGACAATCCGTTATTAACACCATCATGACCCCCTCGGTGAGAAGCTCTGCATAGCCCATTTTAAACTGTGGATGAAGAGGTGTTTTCTGAGTAACAACTGAGTAAACCACCTAATGTTTGTACAGGCTGCTCTCTGACCTCCGAGGCCTTGATCTCTGTCCATTGCCAAAGGCTCGGCTCAAAGCATACCTTCTCCAAACCATTTTATTTCTCACTCTGCCCCAGAGTTAACCTTTGCTTTCTTTATCCTCATCCCTTTCCACCTCCACCACTTAGACTTCACGGCACATCAATCCCTCTCACTGAGGCATTTTCTCTCCTTTTCCGTAGTGCCTAGCAATTACTACGTGCCAACTCTCATTTTCAGAGTTATCCTTGACACACTGATTCATTTAATACTCAACATCCTGAAACTAGGTGCTATTGTCACCCTCATTTTATAGAGAAAGGTACTGAGAAATAGAGAGGTTAAGTAATTTGTCCAAGATCACAGGCACAGTGAACAGAACCAAGACCCAAACCCAGGCAGTGGCTCCAGAAACAGTGCTCCCAAGGACTGGGAACACCGCCTCTCCCAGGAAGTGTGGGATCAACACCTGCTGAAACTGAGCGAAAAGGCAAAGCTCCAGGATGTGCTGCACAGAACTGAACACTCAGTTTTCTGGAGCTCTTTCTTCCCGTCACCATTTTAGCACCCCAAATCCCAAAATAAGGCATTAAAAATCACCCATAACCCCTAACGGGCAAGCAGGTCACATACTTACTAGGTCCAGATATGTTCAAGTCTTTACATTCTTCAATTTTAGCGTCACTGTCAAAATAGATCTTGATCTTGCCACTGTGCGCTTTATTGTCGAGGGTAATCTGGGGACACAAAGGTATGGGAAGGTTACCGCCCAGCCGGAAGTTCGGCACGCTAGACCAACTCGGCCTCGAACAGCACTGGCACCGAACAGCAGGCTGATACAAAAATAATTATACTGACGGAAATGGCCTCATCCCATGATTCTTTCACAGGTTTCTATGATGAATGAAAAACTATGATTCAAAAGGTGACTACGTGAAGTTCTACTGAATCACACTCGGGTGCTGAGAAATCTTAGAGCCTAACAACTCACCAGTCCCAAGAACAAAAGCAAGATTCACCGATCTTTGACAAGAGAACACATGATCTCACGTATTTTACTGAATGGAACGTAAAAGCATTTGCTTCCACTTAGCCCTTTGCGTATGAAATTCTAGGTCTCTACTAGGCTGGAAATCATTTTTCTGTTTGCTTCAAATGCTACATATAATGCTTTCAGAAGTGCCAAAGATTGCTCCCAGGCTGCAGGCTGAATTTAAGATTTCCAAACAGCCTCAATCTTCCACATCAGGATTCAGTCATGCTGTTTATAGGTGAACTAGGCTGAGCATCTCAAGGCTTGAGAAAAGTATTTTGGGGGCTTTCCTAGGGGAGAAGGAGGCCTTGAGTGTGCCAGGGTTCGCAGAGGTGTCCTCGCAGCTCAGAGGCACTGAAACGGGGCCTGGAGGTTTAATTCTCCAGCCTCTGGTTTGGTCAGAGGGCTAGTCTTGGCTCCCAGAGTGTGGCTTGTGTGTGGAGCTGCCCGGGCCCTTGTGGACTTAATTACAGATCACCGACACATGCCGCTCTGCAAGCTCTTTGCCCGTGAATTTGGGGGGATTTCATAATGTGTTTTGTAATATGTAGGTCACCCCTGGGAGGTTAATCATGCTATTCTGCGCCAGAGACATTCTTCTGAATCACCACGTGTCAAGACTTATAATTACTTTTATTTCTTTGTGTACTTGTTTTCCGGTCGAGCTTTCCCACTAGGCCGCCAGCTTCCTGAGGGCCACTGTACCTGGACAGTATGGCCATGCTGGTGCGTAGGAGGGACTCAGGACGTGCTGACTGACTGCTGTTGAATGAAGCACTCCTCTGAGGTACTAAAAGGCGGTCACAGACGACTGTCAGCTCAGCATTTGGTTTTGCCCCTCCATAAACATGGGGAAGGGAGGGAGGGCGAGAGGGAAAGTGTGGAAGTCCACGGAACAAGAAAGCCAGTTACTCTGCCCTCAGAAGTGAACATTCTCCTCTACTGCACATGCATCCTCCCAAAATAAAAGAAGCAACAACTAATCCTTTGCTGACTGGCCCTGGGATCAAGGGGGAGCAGTTTCTGCCTGGAGGTTTGAACACATTTGCTACAATAGTTGCAAAGACCTTCCTTTGAAAGTAGGAAAAACATCATAGACACTTAAAACACTTGTCATCAACTTTTTTCCCTAATGTATTAGGGGAGTAAGAGGTCAAAACCAATTTTGAAAATTCCTCTTTCCAGCCCAGAAATCTGGTTTGAAAAAGGTGTAAAGGGCTTGCTTCATTTTCTGAAGTAATGGTCTCTGGATCAACAATGCTAGAAAATGTCATTAAGCTGCTTTAAATACAACGGCGTCTAACACATCTCTATAGGCCAGTGTGTTTTACACTTGCTTCTGCAACAGGAGTAGGGAAAAATGATAAAAACCAGCATTAGTGTGACAAGACACTTGCCGTGTTCTGAAAGACGTAACAGTCCGGTAACTCTCGGGAATGAATCGTCTGTAGGTCAATGCCTTTGAGGTGAAAGGAAATTTCAACTTGTAAGAGCCTGAATAAAAAATATTACAAGGTATAAATTGTCATAGTCTTACTATCCTACTCTGCTTTCCCCCTCCCTGTCTCCTGGGAAATGAGACTTAAAAACTTACTTACCGATAAAATTCTAGTCTGAAGAATGACAAGTTCTTCCACTCCTCAGGGGACTTGGAGAGGTCTAAGTGAACACAATCTGGGGCAATGAAACAACAAGAAGGATTGTTTCAGGCAACAATCAAATGCTAAAAGTAGTGGGACAAGGTGTGCTGAGCAGCAGGACACTTGAAAGTTCCAAATATCTTCCCACAAAATCCATATTCATTGTAACAAGACCTGTAACTTGACAGGCAAGAACTTGGAGATATCACCCTAACCACATAATCACAGCTAACATCACCAGTAATGGGAAAAAGAGACGTCATTTACCTCCTGAAATAATGTACCATTTGTGTGGTATTCCTGCCCCAAATGTATAACCTGGATCAAGTCATAAAGAAACCGAAAAACCCAAATGAGGCACATTCTACTCTTTTAAAATGTCAAGGTCAATGGAAAAAAAAAAAAAAGGCTAAGGAATTTTATTTTGCTCCAGATTAAAGGAGGGGGGGGAAATGGGGAGGCAGTTTTCTTTCTCTATAAAGAACAGGACAATGGGTGAAATGTGAATAGGGTTTATAGATTACAGTACTGTATCCATGTTCCTTTGTGCTTTTGAGCACTGTATGGTGGTTATATAGGAGAATGTTCTTATTTGGGGGAAATGCACATTGAAGTATTTAGAGGTAAAGAGACATCGGGTCTGCATCTTATTCTCATACATTCAGGAGAAATATTTATACATTGGAAGAACGATAAAACAAATGTGGTAAAATGTTAGCCTTTTGGAAATCTAGATGAAGGGTACACAAGGAAATCTTGGTGCTATTTTGCAACTTTTCTGTTAAGTCTGATGCTCTTTCAAAACAAAAAAAAATTAAATAAAGAGAAAAGAAAGAAATGTAGGTTTTATTCAAGTAAAAACAAATGATGAGCTGTAAACTATAAAAGAATAATTCTAAAAGCCTCACATGAAAATAGTCTCATCACTGTGCAGCTCAACACCTTGGCAGGAGAGCAAGGAGGTCTAGAAACGGTGAATGCCTCTCAAGGTCACAGAGCCCTGACACAGAACAGGGGGGAAGCCAGCCTGGCTGACTCTTGCCCAGGCTGTGGCTGTCCCGTCCTGCTGCCTTTGAAATGGAAAAGTCAGGGCTAAGGCAGAGCCTACTGCCCAGGAGGTGCTCGAGAATCTTGGCAGACTTGAGGGCCCGATTCTTTAAGCACCGTCTCCCACTGGGCCTGGAGTAGCAATCACCTCCCATCACTAAACAGTACATGACTCTGGCTCAGCCACCTCGCCTGACTGAACACCAGTGTCTTCAGCTGTAAAGTAAAAGCCAAACTGATGATATTTAAGGTCCTTCCACCCCCACATTCTTATCTGAAGACAAAGTAAAAGAAAACATTTAAATTGATTTGAACAAGTGGTTAAATTCTGAGAAGAGAGGGCACATATTCAAAATCTATGTGCCACGTACTGTCCTGGGTCTCTTTCTCCTGTATTTCACTCTCTCTATTTCTTTTTTTCACTTTTAAATATCTCTAAAACAGATGAGTTTTAAACAATATTGACGGCATCTTAGATTCAGAGAAATACAACAGCATTGGTTAATTTTATACTTTATGTAAAATCCTCCTTATAAAAAGTCTATTTGGTTATTCAAGTTTTGTTACTGTAAGTACGGAGTTACACTTTCTCTAAATACACATTCAGGACTCTCTGAAGTCTGGCCGACCTTATGTTACAGTCATTGCTAATGAGGCCACCAAACACCCAGTGGCAATAAAACCTAAGAACCGAGTTCTGGTGTTTTTTAAGGATGGCAGGAGTCTTAAGTAAAACACCAAACCTCAAATAGAACAACCTGGTATTAGAGTAGCAGCCTCGTCACCCAAAGAATCTCATTTATAGGGCAGAATACTCCAGCAAATGAAATAACAAAGCTCTTACAGATAAAAGGAAGGTAGAGTTCACATGTTCTTAAAACACATGAAACGCTCGTAATGTTTCATGCTGAGAACATGTGGAAAGGAGAACAGAATTCAAAATTTGTCACAGAAAATCAAGTACTACTGTAGGAGAACGATAGCCATCTAAATGTTATAAAAACATTTTTTAAAACAGTATTTATAACAGTCCCCCCGGTGAGGCTACACTGTAAAGCTACATAGGTCTAGAGGCAGGAGAGCCCACAGCATGATTCACGGGAAACCTTTAGCCTGAACTACACAATCGGTCGGGCAACTAAGCAGAGACCCACCGAGGAAGTGGGCATGGAGGGTGACCTCTGCATTTAACACACCAAAAGAGGACTCTCTTAGTAATAAAGATGATGCAAAATTCACAAATAGATAATCTAGAACAGCTTCTGCTAGTTCACGTACATAAACTATAATGCCTTACTAATTCTCATTCCTATCATGTGCAGGCTTCCTCCAACATACCTGAGAAAAGAAAGTCTAAGATCCAGTATCAAGTATTCTAAGAATATTCTTTACATCTTTTGAATAGATATGCCAAAAGGTTCCCTTTGACGAACTCTATTTCATAAGGCAAAAATACAATTAACTTGCTAAAACAGTCTCTCTTAAAATAAAGTCAAATTAATAACCAACTTCTCTCAATTTGGTAAAAACTATTCTACATTCTGGTAGAAGGAAAACGAACAAGGACACCACTGCCCAGGAGTCAGTTAATAAATCCTGTTCTCTGGCATTGCCTATCCTACCTAGCCACTGACGCTGACTTTGGCCACATTTCTTTAAACTATTTTCCAAGAAAAATCAATTGAGGAGACCAACAGAAGAATCACTGGAAAATAGTTGTAAGATGCATCTAATTAAGAGGACAAGGGGCATTTCAAGGCTGTTGGCCACAGAACCAAGCTGCTGCCAGCTGGGTGATCTCTGAAAGCAGCCTGGGGCCCCTGGTGGTGCTGGTTTATGGGCTCCTTCTCCCAGAGTCAAGAGCATGGGGCACATTTACTCATGAAGAGATGCTCAACGGCAGCCTGCGGAAACAGACTCAGAACCTCTGTTTTACAGATGTGTTCTTTGATTCTTTTACCAAAGCGTCTTAAGATGGGATTATAGGAAGTATGGTCGAATGAACTCCGGGATGCTCTCTTCTAAATAAAACCATTCTACCTTTAAACTGCTCCTAGGACCCCCCCTCACTCCTGAACTGTTAGCTTCTTGAGGAGTCATGACTGATTAATCTTGGTAGTACATGACCCCAGTACACAAAACAGGAAGTGCTTTGGGCACGATAGCTTCTACTCCAGAGACGTGTTGAATGAATGGCAAAACTCCGGGAGCCTTAGGTCAACCACGTTGCACCTACATATAACGAGTTTTTAAATTCTTAACAGAGTGGCATAAAATAATTCTACCTGATTAGATATTAACTTTTTGCTAAGCAACCTCCTCAAAGAGAAAATGAGTTGCTAACCACAATTTGTCTTTGAAGAGCATTAATGTCGTTAACATATAATTGCCAAGAGCACCAAGCATTTTAACATACATTTCATTTAGACTCTTTTTTTTTTTTTTTCAAAAGCCTAAATGCCTCCTCATGGAGGGAAAAACCTCAACAAACAGGAAACACCTGTACATGTACCTCAACCCCCCTCCCCCACCAATCTTGAGTTGTACCAAGAAGTTCCACAAATGCTCCCCAGTCCTATCGCAGTGAGTCCTATCTCAGTTCCCTGGTATATTCAAGCCTCAACTAAGTCAGCTGTCACAAAAGCAACCTCGCTCCATTTGGGTTGTCAGCACACGAGGGGATGTCTGTTCTTACCACAGAAGATGATAAAGGCATATAATGAAATTATCAGTGCGTTACCTATTTCAATGTCGCTGTCAATATTCAGTGTCTCATTAGAAGGAAACATGGTCCCTTTCTTGTAATGCTGCTTACAGACTTTTAAGCCAATTCTATTGTCTTCATTTTCTCCATAACCGAGGGTCCCCAGGGATATGTTCTTTAGATGATGATACTGTTAAACATAGTTAAATAAAAATAATATTAGCTTTTAAGAATTTCATCAGAAGTTACAGCATATGGAATACACTTTTAGCTATTTTAAATAGTTTATATCAGATCCTTCAATAGAACTCCCCTGTGTAAAATACCACAAGGTAATTTTCTCATGGTTGGGCAGGAAACACACTGCCTCACGGAGCTCAGAGCTAAAGTAAACATGCTGCTGACAGACACTCCCACCTCCCTGACCGCCAAAGCAGAGGTGCTCTGACCTCACAGCAGACTACTGTCCTCTGCTCCAAGCCCCACCTTCCCAAGCCACACTGGCCTCCAGGCAGTTCCTGGCGCTTGCCAGGCACATTCCATGCTGTTCCCCCTGCCTGGAACCCCGTGTTATCCGTCTGCTAGGTTCACTCCTTCAGATCTTGAGTCAAATATTACCACTTAGTGAGACCTTCCCTTACCATCCAGTGCAAGTTGCAAACACCCATCCCCAGCACACAGGCTCCAGCAGGCACTGCCAATCTCCTCCCCTGCTTTATGTCACAGCAGCTTTCACCTTCTGACACCCCATTGAAGACCCAAGCCATCCACACCCCACATCTCACTTTAACATAACCGGCCTTAGCTTACATGAACTTACAGTAGCTCTCATTAACATGACTTTACCGTTCGCCTATCTGCACTAAGAGGGTTAAGAGGGCTTCACTAGCTCCCACCTTCATGAATATGACTTTATTATTCCAGAAAACTTTTCTTTTCTTTTCTTTCTTTCTTTCTTTCTTTCTTTCTTTCTTTCTTTCTTTCTTTCAGAGAGAGAGAGGGTGGGGAGGCTGGTGAAATCAGACCCATCATGGAGCCCAACTGGGGCTGGATCTCAGGATCCTAAGATGAGATCATGACCTGAGCAGAAATCAAGAGTTGGACACTTAACCAACTGAGCCACCCAGGCGTTCCTATTCCAGAAAAGTTTTGCTCAGTAACGTAAGTTACAAATAACTCTATTGTTCATTTCAGGAACTTCCAGAACAACTCAATTAGACAGATAATTTGAAGATTTAGCCTAATAAATCCAAAACTCTTTGAAACCATGCCCCTCTCCCCACAAACCCTCACCTTCTTGTGTCCACCAATCCAAAGCTATTACATCATATCTTTACCCAATTCTAACTGAGCTCCCCTCACACTGAAAGACCCACCCTACATCAGACTTGAAAATCTGTATTTGGACTTTGCCCTCTTCACCCAAGGCACTAATGAGAATTATCAAGGGAGCATCTCCCTTACCTCTGTAAGCAATAAGCTCAGTTTTGCTTATCAACATGTTTTCTTGGTGGTGTTTTCAGGGAGCTAGCATTCAGTGCTATATATTTCACTTCTTTTCATTTGTCTGGTTCTTTTCTCTACAGTGAAGTTCTATAAGAATGGGGCTTTTGTCCATTTTATTCATGATGCATTCCCGGTGTCTAGAACAGTACCTTGTATATCATAGGCACCCAAATATTTATTGAATGAAGGAGAAAAGAAAAAATAAGAATAACAATTTCTCTCCCCTAAGTGCTTTCTTCAGGCCTATCAATCTGGTTTCTCAATAACTGCTTAGATACAACTGCATATCCTACTCCATATTCTTAAGATTCAGCTAGGCTTTTTCAGGCTAAGACATCAAAATTGAGACTCTGGAATCTTAGATTTGGTATCTCATTCATCAAAACTTCTGAGATTATTTATAAATCCACTCTTGGCTATTTGAATTTGGGTAAAGTAATATCCCAAAAGTAGTGGGTGTAAAGGGATAAATAAAAAAAAATACAAATCTTCAAGAAAAAAACTTAAATAGGCAAAATCTTTCATGTGGAAATGTAGCTAGAGAAAGAGCAATGAACATTTTTTGGCACACTGTGCAAAATTTAAATTAGAATAGTTTAATACATGCATATATATATATATATTTTTTTTTTTGCTAAAACAACAAAGTATCGACATATTCTTAAAATGTAGGTCATTCACAACAAAACACTTGCCTGACTGATAGCAAAAAAGATGCTCTCATAGGCATCCTCCTGAGTATAGACACTGCAACTATAGTCATCTTCATCCGTGCCAGGATAGCCTTTTAAAAACAAGTGCTTAAAAGCAACAGAGTTCTCTTCTTTGAAAGCAACCACCATCTGGTTACTTAAACCAAAACGAACAAGCTAGAAAAGAAAATCAAATAAGAAGATGTGAATTTTCCATTTACCAGGGCGGGCAAATGCATTCTTATTATCATCAACCCCCCCCCCCAAACGTCAGCAAGTGTTTACTAACCACATTAATGTCAAAATACAAGCATCAAAAAAGAATACCCTCATCAAACTACATCAGCAAGTCAAAACAGTAAAATTACAGGACATTACCACTCCCAGTGACTACCAACTTCGCTGGTCTTAAATGAAGGAGAAAAAGGAGAAATCCAAATCAGTGAAGTCAGAATCCATTTTTTGTATACGTGGGTTTCAAATTAATTGTTTTACAAATTGATGTACTCAATAAAGTAATGTCATTTTTTGTTGATTTAACATTTAGAAATTGTAATTATTTTTAAAAATCACAGCTATGTTTATATATAGCTTTTAAGAATGTTTTAGAAAAGTGGACTACATAATACTTACTCCAGCTAAGATGTAGGAGTTGTCAAAGGAATTCAGTGATCCCAGCTCCGCAAGAACTCTTATATAAGATCTACACCCAGGAGTTCCCGCTCCGAGATCTATAGCACCAAAGCACCAGGAAGAATAACAGGGCTTGCTTTACCCCTCTGAATTCAAACCCATCCACTGTCAGCAAGCTCCCCCTTTCTTGTGATAAAGTTCCTATTTATTCTCCCTTACACTGTATCCTAGCCCAAGGTTAGGCACTAAGGGCTCTCTTTACCAGGAGGGAACGTATTCTTCCTGCCCATCTTGGAACCCAATAAGTGGGGGAAATTAGCAGGCACTAAATGTGTACCCAAAAAAACCAGGAAATTATACACACAGCAACAATCTCTCTCTCTCTCATGCACATGCAATGACAGAAGACAAGTCAAACCTTTATGAGCCCTGTCCCACACACCCTTCCCCATCTACCCACTTCACCTCCTCATCTGCTTTATAAGACAGTAAAAGTCCAAAAATTGTGCCCTAAATCTTCATCCCACTAAGTCTCCAAAGCAATTTGGGACTCTGTTTCTTCATGTGTGAAATCAGCAAGTCCGACTAGATGACTGTGGCATTTCTGCTATGTGCTGTCACTCCACGGTTGGATATGAGACTGCACAGCACTGAATCAGACATCAACTAATGAACCTTTCAGATGAAACACATGGTAATCTGCATATGCAAATGTATATACTATTTTTTAGTGATTTATATTTTTTAGCTTTTAAGTTTTGTCTGACATCTTGAAAAGGCTGAATAATTAAAAATAATGGCTACCATTTTTCAGCAACTATTATACTCCAGGTACTTACTGAACTGCATTATAAGCACGATCTCCGTTACTAACACAACTCAAAGGTGACGTCACTATGGTTAATCCCTACTTACACATGTGGAAACTGAGATATAGCCCCATTAAATTGCCGTAAATCACGTAACTAGAATGAAAGTCAGGTCTAACTCCAAAGTCACTCTATGGTATTATACAATTTCCCTCTGTCTTTGGGACTCTTCTTATAGAAAAGAATTTAGGTGCTAGCTTTTGAGAATTGCAACTACTGTCTGAGGACGTACTTAAACTGATACTCTTCAGCATCTGTGCCTCACCAGGTCACATTCCTCAAATACCAAGTCAAAGGATTGAGCAATTGTTAAAACCCAGCTTATCAGATAAGAAACCCCACAGCATCCAACCTGTGCTAGAAATCAAGCAACTGGAAGCTAAAGGTTCTTCCAAGCACATAACATCTGTCAGTGGTAGCTGTAGGAGATGCCAGAAAAGGTCATGTAGCCTTTTGGAAGCCAAAAGTAAACCAGGGAACCAATACACACATGATTGTTTCAAGGTTTTATTAAATACTGACACACAAATGAAAAAAAAAAAACTGGTATACATGCACATGAATTAAGTTCTTCAATCAAAGTCTGCTGAGTGCTTATTCTGTCCTGAGCTGGGATAGGACGTGGGCAAGAGTACCAAGGACCGTGCCTAAAATTTACAATTTTTTAAAAAATTTAATTCTCCAACACCCTATGAGGGGGATATGACACTGGGCTCCGCAAGGACAGGATTTCTCCCCCCTACTCAGGAACTGGAACAGTGCCCAGCACAGTGCCGGAGTCAAATACTGAACCCGCTGATGAATATAATCCCATTTCATACATGTGCAACTGAAGTCAGGGAACATATTCAGGTTGGAACAGCTAGAAAGTGTCAAAATGAGGTCCGTTAGGCTTACAGATCCCTTCTCTTGACCACCTGGCCACACTACCTCTCAAACAGATGCTGCAACTTAACTCTAGAAGCAAGGATATTCAACCCATCCCTCCCACACTCAGACTTGAGCTAAAAGAACCAAAACAAACCAAAACAAAAAAACACCAAAGAAGAAAAAATCTGAATGGGGAATGTATAACTTGACAGAGAAAGTAGCATACTATTTGCTGATATTTTAAGCCAGCACCTTATTGAAACTCAAAGCTCATCAACTCAACTTTGGGAATGAGAGAACATGAAAGTGTGATCTCTGCTTGGAACCACCCCCATCTGGCGTCAGGAACAAGAAATTTCCTCCGTTCCATTATTCCTAGAGCAAGCTAAGATCCACCTATATGGCCCAGCATCAGGTCAGGGTGGGATTTTCAAAGCATCTGTTAGTAGAGAAGAGAAACCCTCGGGAGGAGATCGTAAGTCCCCTTCCTGCTATGGCAGAATCAAATGTTCCCTGTGGAGCAAGAGTAAGATGATGGGGGTCAAATGGTTGACGGAAAAATGCACTCTTGCCCCACTAACTAGATCTTAAGATTTGCCAAGACTATGATACAAGACAGAAAAATAGTTACACACTAAGTGCAGCCTGGCAAAGATTGTGGAGGTAAGACCTAATTATGAAATCAGTGTAGGAGAAAATATTCTGTACCAGGTAAAAACAAGACACTGCTCTAATAATGGACAAAGACTATGGGAAGGAATGAGTGGAACTGGCAAAGGAATGTGGACACCTCTCTCAAGATTATAAATTACTGCAGAACGCAGGGTAGGAATGTCTTTTTTTTTTTTTAAAGTTTCCTCCTCATCAACCTTGATAAAATGCCACCCATCCCATTAGACTTGAAGAGGGAGTGCTAAGAGACAGAAAAAGAGAAGGAGGGACAAATGGGATCTGAAGGAAGGAAAGGTATTCAAGAAATCTGCTCCAATTAGATATCACCCACGTAGCAAAATTTAACTAGAATGGTCCTCTAGCAGGACAAGAGTTGAATCTCTCCCCAACTTTGTTAGGGGAGACAGGGTATACCCACACAAAAGGTAAATGATCGTTTCCCAGAAATAGTCTATTAAAAGCAAAAGCAGTGAGATAAATAACAGCAGGTATTAGTGTCTCCAGGAAAACCACGTGGTGACTGGTCAGGCAAGACTGGTGGGGGACTTCCAAGGGCACCTGCAAGATGACAGAGAAAAAGAATCACTCTGGACTTGATGGGACAGGGCAAGAAGAGAATCCCTGCGTGCATCCAGCTGGCTGGGGTTGGGGAGGAAACAGATGAAAACCCATTGGAAAGGCAAATCGAAGGAAACTGTGGAAATCTGAACTTCAAGCTACACAGTCAAGATTTTCTTCTGTGGGAAAATGGGTACCACACAAGATTCTGAGCAGGAGAGTGACCCAATGAAGGCATTCTAAAAAAATTTCGTTTTACGTTAGCATTTAATGCACTGGGGTGGGTGTGGACACGGAAGGTAGGCAGAAGACAAAGTCTGGAAGCAGCCTCGTTAACTTGGCTGTATTCTTAGACCGCAAACTGAGGACAGGACCCATGTCTGGAATAAAACCAATCTGAGAATAAGAACACAAACTCTCGAATCCGACGCTACCACTTACCAACTGAACGGCCATAAGCACATTACTTATTCTCTTGGGCCCCATCTCCTCATCCACAAGAAGGGCGCAATAACTGACCCTGCCTCACAGGGTTGCCGTAGGGATGAAATGAATGAACACGCAGAAAGCTCCGCCATGTGTTAGGTTCCACCTCGTCAGCAGGGAGTATCCCAGCAGGACACACAGCCCAGGAGGTGCTTCATATATATTTTAAATTAAGGAGATAAGAGTCTGTGCCAGAGAGAGGAGACAGCGTGTATGGCAAAGCATAAGTAGACACAGGGTTTTTTTTAAGATTTTTATTTATTTATTTGTCAGAGAGAGAGAGAGCGAGAGAGAACGAACAAGGGGGAGCTGAAGGCAGAGGGAGAAGCAGACTCCCCACTGAGCAGGGAGCCTGATGTGGGACTCGATTCCAGGACCCTGGGATCACGACCTGAGCTGAAGGCAGACGCTTAAGTGACTGGGCCACCCAGGTGCCCCAAAGTAGACACAGTTTTGAAGGAAGAATCCATGAGATTTAGTAGACATCAGGACAAAGAAGGTAAGTCAAACATCGGGATGTTCTATGCCCAGATAAGGCAGAGTTTTAGTAACATTAATAGATGAAGAAGCTGAACTGAAAGCTGTTTCGGCCATAGAAGAAACTGGGAAACAATGAAAATTAACCAAATGAAAAGGGGGACATGACTTCTCTTCCTTCCAAGTAATACTAATAACGTACCTACTTTATAGGATGCCAAAATTAAAACTTCAAAACCAAGAATTAAAATGAGAAGATTTTTAAATGGAAAAAGCCAGGCATACACACTTAACGGGGTCCCTGTATCTTAGCTTTGTCAGGTTCTTTTCAACTTTGTTGTTTCTTTTAGAGCAGCCTGGTTACCCTAAAACTTGGTACAGTGGAGAGCATGTCATACAATGAAACGACCTCTTTAGGATCACAGAATAGAGATGCAACTTCATTTACGACAGAACGCTCCTCTCATTCCTAAAACGATACGAAGGTATTTTTAGAAAGGTATTTTATTTTGTGTACCAGAATTAACCTCTTTACGAACATCTTTACATTGATAACAGGATGATTATTTGCCAAAGGAGCCAAATCCCCCGAACTGGTAGTGTTTTTAAAAGGGCATGCATTTCAAGTGTAGTTACCGAGCCTCCCTGAAATGAGTTCCAAACCATAGTTTCAAAAACTAGATGACAACTCTGAGGGCTATTGTGATCCTGGGGATAAAGTCTCAATAATACGAAATTCAACAAAAATCCCAATGTAGCCCTTGTATGCCCCTGACAGGCCCAAGGGTAAGTATTTACTCACCGACTGAGCTCCTGATGGAAGGCAAACAGAATTCTGTCTAGTCTCAAGTCAGAGCAGTCAAAACTGCAATTTCAAAAGTGTGTTTGAAAGCAGATGAGAAATTTTAAGCACACACTCACTTTGCATTGAGCAGCTTTGGCCAGTCTCTGCTTCATTCAGATGCAGAACTCCACCCCACCCCCCACATACCGATATACTATTATATAGACCTACTGTTTATCTCTGTTTACAGAACCTGTGGGAAGATGACCTCAGAATCCCTTACTAAAGCAAGGTCATTATGGAAACTGAACTTCAACCTACCATCTGCCATCCAGAGTCAACATAATTTTACAGTTTTATGAACTTGAGTGTGGACTTTTTGGAACAAAAGTCAAGGGCGAAACGCATGAAAATAGTTTCATCTTGGGATAAGGAAAAAAAAAAAAACCTGAAAATACGAATTACCTGTGTGGTGACCATGACGATCTTCAAAATCTGCAACCCCAGCTTCCACGGAATCTGGTGTCTGGCTCGGTATTTTTCACAAGGGTTCATGAAGTAAAACTTCAGGTCTTCCCTCAGACATTGTTCTTTCACCTCAGAATCAAGATGAGCCATTGCATTTCTGCCACAGAAGACCAATTTTTAAATAAACAGAACATCTTGTTCATCAGAAAGTTTCTGAGGGGCGCCTGGGCGCCTCAATCCCTAAGTATCTGACTCTTGGTTTCAGCTCAGGTCATGATCTCAGGGTCATGAGATCGAGCCCTGTGTTGGGCTGCACGCTCAGCATGGAGTCTGCTTGAGATTCTCTCTCTCCCCTCCGCCCCTCTGCCCGCCCGCCCCCCCACCCCCGCTCATTCTCTCTCTCTCTCAAATAAAATATTTTTTAAAAAAAGAAAGTTTCTGAATAATACTTTCTATTCACGTTCTTTACCTATTCTTACAAGCAAAATTCTCCCTTCAACCAGTGACCTCCTCTTCTCTTTAGAAAAACGAAAATTATTCAGGACCCTCTATCACTTGCCTTTCCACACAGTTATCCATCCTGTTCAAAATGGCCATTGTCAAAATTTCTAAGAATAGGATTTTATTTGCAAGACTCACCAATTCCTACATTTTAACATATAATATTCACCTGTCACTGGAATATTAACAAAAACTAGATGGGATACTTTCATGATACACCAGGTATGAAATCACAGAAATTGAGTATGGACTAATGGAATTAAATTGCTATGAAAATAGAGAATCTTTGTTCTATAATGTGGTACAGAATGATTATGCCCCTTTTTGGAAAATATAACAATGACAATAAGGTCAAAAATTTAAATACCTTTGAAAAGTTAAAATTGTATTTACTTATGCCTAGTCAGTTATTTATGTCACTTTACATTAGTAAAGTTTGTTTTTACTATTTTGACGGCTCTGGACTCAGGAACGGGCCTGTGACTCAAGCTAGCCCAAAAAGAACCAATGAGTTGTGGTTCTAAGACTGTGATTATATCTGATGGGAAAGATGTCCACTAAGCTGTCACAAAATTGGGGTGTGCAAAACAATCCACTGGCAGTATAGAAAGTATTACTACCTCTATTTTATCTTTTTTAGAAATTAATTTTATACTTTAATTTTTTAAGTAAACTCTATGCCCAACTGGGGGCTGGAACTCACTACCCCAAGATCAAGGGTCACATGATCTATCTACTGACTGAGCCAGCCAGGTGCTCCTATTTTATTCTTTATCTTAAAAACAAAAGAAACCTGAACTCTTCTAATAACTAATATAACATATAGAATAACAGTGGTATATAATCGCATATAATTTACAAGCAAATATATACACATTGAGAACATGTGCTTAGCTTTTATCATTGGATACATAATCAACAAAGTTTGGAGATCATAGACTTAAAGCAAAGGCTGTGAGTCTGGAGTTTGTAGAAGTCACCTTGCCATCACACAAGAGCATGCCAGAGAGGGGAGCTAACACAGAACAAACAAAAGATAGACACTAAGCCTAATGAAAATACCACCATCACTTCCTGGATCCAGCTGTGCCTGAAGCCACTCATCTCAAGACCTGCAATGTAAGCTAATAAAACTCTTCGGAGCTTATGCTAGTTTGAGTTAGTCTTGTGCTTCTTACAACAGTAAGTGTCTTAGTGGTAAATTTAAGGATTAAATTTTACTAAGTTCAGCCAATCATTCAAGGTACCCATTTCTAGGGAAGTTTTTATAATTGGGGGTCATTTGGGGGCATCTTTTCACCTGAAATATTGAAATGACCTATTTTTGTATTGACTTCAGATCTACATTATCTACCTCAACTAACAAGTTTTAAAGAAGACTAGAGAGGGGGTGCCTGGCTGGCTCTTCAGAAGAGCATGTGACACTTGATCTCAGAGTCATGAGTTCAAGCCCCATGTTGGATGTGGAGCCCATATACATACGTACATACATACATACACACATATGAAAGAAAGAAAGAAAGAAAGAAAGAAAGAAAGAAAGAAAGAAAGAAAGAAAGAAAGAAAAAGACAGACTAAAAGNGAAAGAGCATCTTAAGGCTTATTTTAAGACTATTTAAGACTTATACTCAGTTAATAATTTTTTATCTTTAAATTGATTTTTAGATTTCCTATTCCCAGAATTAGTAGGCTAGGTTATTTAGAATTTTCCTGCTGGGTGGAAGGAAGGAAGGAAGGAAGGAAGGAAGGAAGGAAGAGAAAGGGGAGGAAGAGGAAGGTTAGAAAGAAAGGGAAGAAAGGAAAAGAAAAAGAAAAAAGACAGATGCTGGATAAAATGATATTTGTTTCTGGGGGCAGGTAGAGGAAGTACTTGTAAGGACTGAGGGGTTAAACACAGACCAATAAGTCCTAGAGATCTAATGCACAATATAGTGAATATAGACAATATGTTATATTATAAACATCAAGCTTGCTAAGAGACTAGATCTTAATTATTCCCACCCGCAAAAAAGAAGTGACAATTCTATGAGGTGACAGAGGAGCTAACTATTGCTACAGTGGCCATCACATTACAATATATAAATGTATCAAATCAACACATTGTACACCCTAAATTTGTATAATGTTATACATCAAATATATTTCAATTAAAAAAATAATAAAGATGTTTCTAAGAACACTTAAAAATTTAAGAGCAAGGAACTCCCAGCCTAGTCTTAGGGGGATCCTGGAGGAGTGGGGGCCCACTGCCATTCAGGCCCACTTAGGCTTCAGTGTGCAGCCCTGGGAAAGGGGAATGAGGGGGCCAGGACTCAAGGCCCAAAGCCCATCCAAGATCTGACAGGAGATCCTCTTCAATTTAGATGGGGGTCCCAAAGAGCCACCCTCTCAGAAAAGTACCTAGCATCAAAACAGCCTGTCCCCAAACTTAGAGGACTACAGAGAAGCCCAGAGTAGTTTCAAATCAAAGAAAAGAAAAAAGGCAATTTAAAAAATAGGCTCATCCTTAGAAATAATGCTCATGACACAGCCCTTTGAGCCTCGCACCTGGATGAGCCAGAGAACATCAGACCATGAACTTGCTTGGTTCTGGGGGCTCCAGACTGAGACTGCCCTGTCTTCTAGCAAACTCACACAGACCTCTCCAGAGGTTCATCCATGGACTTGGCCACTCTAACGAATAACTTGAAAAACACATTGACCAGATGGTCTCAAGATAAAACCAAGCACCTGAGGAAACCAAGTAACATGAACAGTCTACTTAGAAACAGGGAGCAGAAACAGGGCCAAGTCTACAAGAATCCGACACAGGTTGGAAGACGATCATGGTCAGCATAGTAAAAGACAAGAACAGGTAAAAATATCTATAAGACCAATTTGGTAAAAACAAAAAATACTTTTAGAAATGAAAAATCAATGACCACATGAGTCTCATCTCAAAAGAATGTGGAGACCTTTCAAATGTGTTTGCCTGCATCCAGGCCGGTCAGCTCTGGATTGGATCGGACTGCCGTACCGTGCACTGTGCTGAGGCCGAGATGGGCGCTTGGGACTCTGAGCTGGAGAGCGCCCCTGAACAGCAGATGTTCGGCATCTGGTAGGAGAGAGACTTGTGCATGCACAGTCCCATGTTACCACCTAGCTCCGTGAATGCCGGACCTAGTGTGAAAAACACTGTGGAAACAGGCCCCTCTGACAGAGGGGAAATCCCATCATAACACACAGGGGGTGCGTGTCCTGAGGGCCCCTGACAAGGAGCACCAAGGGAGGCATTTCCCAGAAGAACGTGGTGTCTTAACTGTGCCTGAGAGCAACATCCACCGACATGAGACTTCAGACCCCTGAGAACATGCCAGAAGAAATCTTCATGGGCATGTTTGAGCAGTACTAAATTTAGAGTTGACCACCATCACTTTAGCGGATCCCTGTTGATAATGGAATCATCCTGATGATTCACGGTACTTTATCCCTTTAATAAAAGGAAAAAGACATCTGAAAAGTTGTGATAGAACCCTCAGAACATGGCATGGAAACTCCTGCCTTGGTTTCTAGTGTGAGAAACACCATAATGAAGAAAGAAGAGAGGGTGTTCTCGAAAACAGTGGTGTGAAACACGGGGCATTAGGCCAAATACTTAGTGAACACCTTGTGAGCCCAGCTCTGCCAGAGGCACTTTCCTGTCTTCCAGCTCAGTGCAGCGGAGAGGAGAGATATGAACACATGAGAGTAAAATAAAATGTTTTCCACGCTATAACTGAAATATGCATTGAGCACCCCAGGAACAGAGAGGACACCGCCCCAGCTGCTTCAGATGGCTTCAAATAATTCTTTCAGGTGCTAGTTTCTTTGGCTACTTGACCACTAAATGTTCAAAAAATGGCAACTGATGTTAACATTACTCTAAGAAACCTTATTAAGAAGATAATTCACAGGGACACCTGGGTGGCTTAGTTGGTTAAGCGTCTGCCATCAGCTCAGGTCATGATTTCAGGGTCCTGGGATCAAGTCCCACATTGGGCTCCTTGCTCAGTGGGGAAGTCTGCTTCTCCCTCTGCCTGCTGCTCGCCCTGCTTGTGCTGTCTCTCTAATAAATAAATAAAATCTTAAAAAAAAAAAAGATAATTCACGCACGGGCGCGGACACACACACACACACACACACACACACAAAGTAAGAGATAACAAACATCAGGGTCACTTATTGCATTAAATTATTTACAGAACTCTATCCACCCAGAAGTTTTTCACTTATAGAGCAGCTGTAATACTTCTAGCATGGTGAAGGATAAACAGAAAAATGGAAAAGCCAGCACGAAAAACTCTCCCCTCAAGCATACAGGAGCCATCTGGTGAAATAAAGGGTAGTACTAGTCAAATGTAGAAATACAGAAAAAATTAATGTGAATAATAAAGGTTTGTGATAAGATGGCTCTTTTTAGTAAGTCCAGCTTCAGTTTGGAAATAACATCTGGGGGCACCTGGGTGGCTCAGTCGGTTGAGCGTTACGACTCTTGATTTCGGCTCCAGTCATGATCTCAGGGTTGTGAGATGGAGCCCTGTGTCGTGTTGGGCTCTGTGTTCAGCGGGGAGTCTGCCTGGGATTTTCTCTTTCTCTCACTCTCCCTCTGCCCCTCCCCCCTAAAATAAATAAATAAATCTTTACCGAAAAAATAACATCTAAAGTTTGGAAGAAAAGGTAATGATATTTTTGGTTCAAGAATTCTGGAATCTCAAGGATAACGTAAATGCTTGAGTTTTCTAAACTTTATTTCCTGAGGGCTCTTTCTTGCCCTCTTCTTCCCAGTTTGTAGATCTGCCCTATCTCCCTGGTCGGTGAAGGGTAGTAAACACACACATATAACTAGACATCTTTTTTTTTTTTTAAAGATTTTATTTATTTATGTGACAGAGAGACAGCCAGCGAGAGTGGGAACACAGCAGGGGGAGTGGGAGAGGAAGAAGCAGGCTCCCAGCGGGGGAGCCGGATGTGGGACTCGATCCCAGAACGCTGGGAACGCCGGGATCACGCCCTGAGCCAAAGGCAGACACTTAACGACTGCGCTACCCAGGCGCCCCGATAACTAGACATCTTATAATAAAAACACAACAGTACAAAACAAACAAATGGTGTAACGTGAAAAAGATGGAAAACTGAAAAAACCAGAGGCAAGACAATATCACACGACTAAAACATCGCTGCATTTGACACGCATGCATCCAACACCCTCCCATGCTGAGCACCAGGCTGGGTGTTTGGTGTAGGAGGCTTGAAGCTTCCGTCACAACTTTACACGCAAGAATGAAGACAGCGGGAGAAGCACTGCAAGTTCTGCTACCCATGGTGAAAATCCCCAACAGGTTCAGAAAAGGACAGAGAGCGGTGAACTCATAACACAATTCGGGGGAAGAGAAACTGCACCATAAAAACAGTTAGGGAAGAGAAATCAACGACGGTCTAAATCAGACCCATCAACGGCAGCAGAGTCCTGAAACTGAAATTGCTCGAAATAAATAAGAACAATCATGACTCATGAATTATTTATGTTTCACTAAACTATAGGAAATGCATGATCTGGATTATATAAGCTTAATAAACAGCACTGTTAAAGACCAAAGTATCAGAGGGAAAAAGCACAGTACTGGTGAGCACAAAAACAAGATCTGGAATAGAATGGAAATTCACCCACGCGATGGGCTAAATAAAAGCTAGTGATGCTAGAATGGCCAAGTAAACAGGACTTGGGAAAGAAAGAAGCCCGAGCCTTCGTACTATGGGGAGAAGTCAGAGAGGAAGCACATCAAAGCTACTGTTATTACTTTTTCCTCAGATAATCAGGGCTGTGTAATGTCAGCTAATTTTAAGGCTATCGTGTGACCAAGAGCAATTCGAGCTCTAACATATCAATGACTAAGAAAGTCTATGGAAGCTTGAAGTTTTAAAAAATGCAAAAGAAAATGAGTTACCAGCAATTCTTAATCTCATGGGGCCATAACCCCCTATGAGAACTGGTGAAAGCTTTTGACCTTTGCCTCAGAAAAATGCACATACCAATTTCAATGATGGTACCTTGTTCCTATTAGCACAACTGGCTCAGCAAATAAGCTAACCAGCCCAGGCTGCTAGCTGTTCAGCTTGCATGACCCTTACCCTACTCAAAAAGAGGTAGGAAAGACTGTTTTCTACCATAGTGGCCTCCAAAGAGGGGTGCATACGCGCAAGGGGGAATTAAGACCATTCACTTGTATGTGGGAAGAAAGGGTTGGGGCTTCTAACTGGACTAAGCTAGCAAAGACAGAAGTGAAGGTTTACAGGGTGTAATACAGGGATTATTATCTGTCATGCCGAAGCTGTCCTCACTTGGTCAGAAGGACAGATGCGTGGGCCTCACGTAGGTATGCAATGCATCCTGGGGGATAGAAAGCAAGTTCCCAAAGTAAGGGCTTGATGGTGGTGGCCTCCCTGATTTTCAGCACTGTCTACCACTAAAGGCTTATGTGGGCCCATTTAAACACGTTTGGAGTATACCATCCAGTTTAGCCCACCCTCACAAGGTGGGCAATGACATAAAGATTCTGGCAAAAAAAAGAGACTGAACTGGAAAACTAATGAGAGCCTAAGTTAACATCAAGAAAATGGAAACATGAATACCCTCTTAGTGCAAACTTTGTTTGCCATGAGTTTTAAAAAGATGAAAAGCAGATCTGATCTGAAAAGAAGCTGTAAAAAAAACAAAAACAAAACAGATTTATCAAGAAAACTCTTTAAGGGCGCCTGGGTGTCTCAGTCAGTTAAGCGTCTGCCTTTGGTTCAGGTCATGATCTCGGGGTTATGAGATCAAGCCCCACATCAGCCTCCACCCTGGGCTTAAGATTCTCTCTCTCCCTCTGCCCCTCCCCTCTCTTAAAAATGCTTATTTTACCTGTTTTATAGTATATATGATTCTACATACAATATACAAACATACATTCAGAGAGAGTGGACGTTCTTTTAATTGATGGGGTAAGTTATCTAAAATATTTGGGACCACTTGTCTAGTGTTTCAGAGCTCCAACCACACCTTGGATGTGGTGGTTCTTTTGTTATCCCTGCTGATATTAGAAACTCCTTAGCTTGGGAGAAACTGGTGTTTGTGCCCCTAGCTCCTGACAGACATCCCTGCTTCGGTATCTTGTATTGGTGCAGTGCTGCTAGAACCGAACGGGTTTCCTAATTCACAACTCTCTTGCTAGTCCCCGAGGATGACACAGCGGCAGCAGGGGAACCACGTCCCAAATCCACCCTTCCTGTACCCTTAGCACAGGGACCAATGAGTACCACCAGCCTTCCAGGAACCCACATCTGGGTAGCTCTGCATCATCTGGTCCCACCTACCCCCCCCAAAAATGTCACCTTTTCTCCCCCAACTTAATAGTGTACATAATTTTAAAGAACTGTAACAAACCCACCCTGGATTTTTGCTCTTTAGAGACAAATTCTTTCATGTTTCTCTTCAGTTATTTACTTTAATATCTCTCAATAATGTTGTCCCACTACTTGTTCCTCTTTCAGATATTATCAATTTTTATCCTCCCATGGTAAAGATGACTTTAGCTCTTATATCTGCTTCCCACAAGAAAACATACATATTTCGCCTCCCCATTCACTGTCCCCATAAGATTTTAATAAAACTTTTGAAGACATTAATATTTAGAATTTATAAAGTGAATGTGCAAATACTTTTCGTTGTTGAATCCCTAGTGCACTGTGATTTTTATATTGCTTGTTTGTTTCTAAGTAGGCTCCATGCCCAGCATGGGGTTTGGACTAACAACCCTGAGAATAAGAGTTGCATGCTCTACTCACTGAGCCAGCCAGGTGCCCCTCCCCACCATTTTTTATTCTTTCTTGTAAAAAGCAGGTGTTGGTTAATTGCCTTTTTCTGCATTTGCTTAGTTTTCAACATACCAACAAGGACTCTGCCACCAAACTGGCTGAATCTGCCAGCTTCCTTCAATTCAGTCAAACAAGTTGGGCAACTTGTCAATTTGTTTCTTCTCATTATTCCCAGACCCTCATCCTCCTGCTCCAATGTACAAGGCTTGCTTCCTAATTCTGATTCGGGGCCATCAATTTAGGAATTCCCTTCACCTCCTTCCCAAATTGGATTCCCCATTTCCTGGACTTCCTTTGTTCCCTCATTTTTATGGAGAGTATCTGTCAATCCCTTCCTGAGAAAGGAAGCCTGGAAGGTAAATTTTGAGACCTCCCTTGATAGACACTGCTAACTGCCTACCCAGTATCCATTCCTCCCTTCTACCTGATTTTGTTGAGGATAAGAAATATATTAATACCCAAGAATAGGATAATTCAATATAAGAGCTAGACAAAGACACAGGGCCACTGTTTGCCAACTCGGCCGCACACAGAGTCACCTGGGGCACTTGAAAATCACTGAAGCCCAGCTACCACCCACAGAGATTCTGGCCTAATTGATGTGGGTGCAGCCTGGGCATCGGGGCTTTCAAAAAGCTCCCCAGGTTTGAAATCCTCTACCTTAGAGATTACCCGTTCCCTCTCCTTATTTTATGAATGAGGCAACTAAGGGACCCTAAGTTGCAACCTGCCCCCAAAGAATCCAATTTACTGACTCCCTCCAGTATTCCCGGAATTAAATATTTCTTAAGGAGTCATGGTCTATAAGATAGGAATGAAGAAAAAAAAAAGCGTTATGTTCAAATCAACTAGTATTTCAGATATAATTTCTCTTTTTTAGAAATGTGTGATATTTAGCAGACAATAGCATCCTAGTCCAAAATTCAGGAGACTTCTAAATGGTCATGTTATCAAAATGAGAAGGAAAAAACAAGTAAAGCCATCTGATGGAACAAATCCAACATTTACTTTGCTCAGGGTGTCTCTGGGCTTCAGATTCTCTAGAGCAAACCCCTGGTTTCCATTTGTTCTACCCCAGTGGTGAACCCTCTCCTGCTGCGGATTCCAGCTGTCACTTCTCAGGCTTAGGGGCTTGGCAGCATTTGCTACAGCTGACCACAGCATCCCTGGGACAGCCTCTGCTCTCTGCTTCTAGGACACCCCACTCCCCTGGTTTTCCACCTACCTCACTGGGCATTTCCCAGTCTCCTTCGTAGGCTCTTCTTCCATCTGATTTCAGCTGCCAGAGTGCCTCACGACACAGCCCAGCGCTCTTCCATCCTCCGTCCTCCCTTCTAGAAGACTTTGCCCAGTCCTGTGGCTTTAAATACTACCCACATGAATCTCTCTCTTGAACAGATTCCCTTATCCAACCTCTTCCTTGAAACTCTACCCACATGTCTAGATTTCTCAACCAACTCCCCACCCCTTTCTCCACCCATCTGCTCAATGCCGTGATCGCACACACTTACCCAGATGTTGCAGCTGTAATCACTTCCCCTATCAGTGGTTCTCCCTTTGGCTACACAGTAGAAGCACCTGGGGACTTTGAAAAGGTTTCAGTGCCTGGCTTCCAGCCCCTAGACATTCTGATTTAATTGGGGCCCAGTTATGAGCTGAGCATCAGGATTTTTGATAAGCTTTTCAGGTGATTCTAATGGGCAGGAAAGTGAAGGAACTTGTGCTCCAGAGCCCTACTTTGACTCCGCCTTTTCCTCAATCCTCACACCCAACTGATCAAGTCTTCCTTCAAAGCATGTCATGGATTGGTCCCCATCTCTCCCTCTAACCGCCGCAGCCTCCCTGGTCCAAGCCCTGTCACCTCTCACTTGACAACTTCAACAGCCTCCCTCTTTCCCACATGGTAGCCAGAGGGGTAATGTTAAAAGCCCAAGTCAGATATCATTTCCCTGCTTAAAATTCCATAGTTGCTTTCCCCAGCTCTCAGACTAAAATCCAACTCCCCTAACATTGCTTAAAAATCTCCTGGGGTGCCTGGGTGGCACAGCCATTAAGCGTCTGCCTTCGGCTCAGGGCGTGATCCCGGCGTTATGGGATCGAGCCCCACATCAGGCTCCTCTGCTATGAGCCTGCTTCTTCCTCTCCCACTCCCCCTGCTTGTGTTCCCTCTCTCGCTGGCTGTCTCTATCTCTGTCGAATAAATAAATAAAATCTTAAAATAAAAAAAAAAATCTCCTGCCCACTCCTTCCCATACCCTACCCTTCCCCTTCCTCACTACCCCATGGCCGGCCTCCTTCCTGGAACAGTCCCTGATCTGGACATTGGCATTTGCTGTTTCACCTGTCCTTCTGCTATGCCCCCAGCTCTCTTCATGTCTGGCTCCAACTCGTCTTTCCCCACCGCCTCTCCCATCACTTAATTTCCTTTATAACTGAGATCACATTCTTTATTGGTCTTCCCTACAAGTGAACTTCATGGAGGCCTGGTCTTGCTCATCGCTACATCCCCCAGCATACAGCAGAGCTCCTAACATGTAATAGGTGTTCAGTGAATATTTGGGGGGGAAGAAATGGGTCAATGAAGGAGACAACAACCCTGACAACATGAACATTTCCTTGGCCGGTACTTGATAAGATGAACTAATAATGATGCCAGCAACAGCAACAAATATAATAATAACAATACAACAACAAGAATGCAAAGTCTAAAACACGGGTAGGAAAATTTGAATTAAAAATATACTGAAAAGGCTTGCTTAGCCAAGATACATTAGAGAGTTTTAGGTAATTTAGCTGCTTGGTTTGCTGATAGAAACCCTATTTTGTTTTAATTAATATTCCTAAAGTCTTTCCAAAGAATGAATGACTCCATGAATTGTTATCATGAAAATTCCACAATCCACTGAGGAGACAGAAAATGAGTGTCCTCCTTGAAACCAAACACAAAAGTAAAATTTAGATACATCTAAAAAAAAATAAAATTGGTTGAAGCATAAAATAGAACTTTTTAAAATACGATTTGACATGCCTTTCTAAGGATGATGAAATTTAGAAGCCAGTGAAAAAGACCTTATGCACAAGATACACAGATCTTAACACAAACATCTACAATTCGAGAAGTTAAAAGACAGAAGGGGGAAAAGGTCTGCGATATATTTAAATAGTTAGAAAAGTCTACCACCTATTATCTGTAGAGAGCTCTGAGTAATTAGTAAGAAAAAGACAACCCAGAATATTAACAGGCCAAGGATCTGAACAGGACAGCGAACATTTAACAACAACAAAAAATGTACTAACAGCTAGACTGGTGAAAATCTATCTTAAGTTTTATTTATCAATAATGAGACTAAAACTCTATTGATGGAAATGTAAATTTCTCAAGGGCACTTGGACTCAGTATCTAGGAGAGTAACTGTGATCTAGGAATCAACCTTCTATGGATTTATGCCACAAATGTTTAAAACTTTGTGAACCTCAAGATGTGTTTTCAAAGGGGGTGTGAGTTTTTCAGAACAAGCACCAGTCAGAAGGATGGCTACAAAAATGTTCATTGTAACCCTACTGGCAACTTTGTATTGGCCTAAAGATGTCTATGCATATTGTTAATTTTTTTTTAAAGTTACAAAATAAATAATTTGAGGTTCCATCTTTCCAATAATGTTGACATTTATATCTGTATGTAGACATCTTAAAGGTCTGGAAGGCATAAACCAGAAAAAGAAACCAAAACTTGGTAATCTCTTGAAGTCGTGTTATATGTAATCTCAATTTTCTTCTTTAAATTTTCCACATTTCCTTGATTTTTGGTGACTGACATACAGATTCTTGAGTTATCATATGAGTTAAAATAAGCTATGTCAAAAAGGATCTAATAGGGGCGCCTGGGTGGCACAGCGGTTAAGCGTCTGCCTTCGGCTCAGGGCATGATCCCGGCGTTGTGGGATCGAGCCCCACATCAGGCTCCTCCGCTATGAGCCTGCTTCTTCCTCTCCCACTCCCCCTGCTGTGTTCCCTCTCTCACTGGCTGTCTCTATCTCTGTCGAATAAATAAATAAAATCTTAAAAAAAAAAAAAAAAGGATCTAATAATACATACCAGGTAATCCAGGATTTCCCTGCCCAACATTTGTGTAGGAGGGAGAAAGTGGGGAAGTCATGCAGAGACTGAACTTCAGTGTTTCTATGGGGGGGGGGGTGTCACAGGGCAATCTGGCAGATGGAAAACTTTAGAACACTCCCAACAAACCACACTGGGGTTTTTTCTTTTACTTCAATTCTTACAATGAACTGATTTGCTGAATTGCTGAGAGAGGAAGGGGAAGACAGGGAGGGGGAGGGTGGGAGGGAGGGAGAGAGGAAGCGAGAGAGACGAAGAGAGAGAGAGAGAAAGAGAGAGAGTTCAGACACCTGAGGCTCTGGGGTAGTTAGGCCCCAATTAAAGTAAGTCAAGGAGGGAAAAAAAAAGGAAAAGAAAGTCAGAGAAACCTTGGTTACCTTCTAAGCCTAGCTCTTAGAACATAAATCACGTGCTCATTCTAATCCTGAGAAGCACTGGGAAGAAAGACTGTAGAGCTTCTCATTTTCCACTAGAGCCACTCATAAAAAATGTGCATGCTACAACTTTCAGGAATTTCCCTACAGATGACCAACCTTGCCATCAAGTTCCTATAAAATCATCTCCCATCACCACTTTGCTGCCTCTGGATTTGCAGAAAAGCAGAACTAGGACTGCACATTTTAAAAGTGCTTGTTCTCATGTACTGAGTTTGAGAAGTTCTTTGTAGATCTTGGATACTAGTCTTTTATCTGTAGTGTCATTTGCAAATATCTTCTCCCATTCCGTGGGCTGCCTCTTAGTTTTTTTGACTGTTTCCTTGGCTGTGCAGAAGCTTTTTATCTTGATGAAGTCCCACAAGTTCATTTTTTCTTTTGTCTCTCTTGCCTTTGGAGATGTGTCATGAAAAAAGTTGCTGTGGCCGATGTCAAAGAGGTTGCAGCCTATGTTCTCCTCTAGGATTTTGATGGATTTCTGTCTGACATCGAGGTCTTTCATCCATTTGGAGTTTATCTTTATTTACGGTTTGAGAGAGTGGTCAAGTTGTGGTCCATATATACAATGGAATATTACTCAGCTATCAGAAAGAACGATTACACAATATTTGCAGCAACATGGATGGGACTGGAGGAGATTATGCTAAGTGAAATAAGTCAAGCAGAGAAAGACAATTATCATATGGTTTCACTCATTTATGGAACATAAGAAATAGGAAGATCGGTAGGAGAAGGAAAGGAAGAATGAAGGGGGTAAACAGAAGGGGGAATGAACCATGAGAAACTGTGGACTCTGGGAAACAAACTGAGGGCTTTAGAGGGGAGGGGGGTGGGGGATTGAGATAGGCCGGTGATGGGTATTAAGGAGGGCACGTATTGCATGGAGCAATTCAAATAATGAATCATGGAACACTACATCAAAAACTGGGGATGTACTGTATGGTGACTAATATAACAAAATAAAAATTATTTTTAAAAAAAGTGCTTGTTCTGAACAAGTCACAACCCCTTCGAAAGCACATCCTGACCAATCAGCTCTCTAGGTCAGAGATAAGTAAAGCCAAACTCCATTTCTCAGCAATACAGGATTCCAAAAGCACTTAAAGCTGGAGAAGATGGGGCACCTGGGTGGTTCAGTCACTTAAGCCTCTGATTCCTGATTTTGGCTCAGGTCATGATCTCAGGATTATGAGATCGAGCCCCACATCAGGCTTCACACTGGGCATGAAGCCTACTTAAGATTCTCCCTCTCGCTCTGCCCATCCTCTCTCTCAATCTCTCCCTCTCAAAAAAAAAAAAAAAAAAAGCTTGAGAAGATGACTGGCATTATGGCATTCCTTACATTTTGCTTTCTCTAACATATCAATAAGTGCCCAATTTAACAGAGTCATGCTGATGCCTATCCCTAAAGAAAAGTAAAATTAAAAGCCATAAAGCCATAATTGATCATTTTCTCCTCAAACCATTGAATGAGTTTACCTTATTTTCAGACAAGCCCATCTCAGTGTCAGTTGGGGAATCCCTAGATTCACCCTATGTCTAACAATTCCCTCTAGTAGCTATAGGTAACATGATTTTTTTAAGCCCACCGCTTAAATTATGGGTCTCCTGGAATTAGAGCAAGGACAATATTTTGGAAGCTTTAGCTTCACTAGTCACCAATTATTGCCTGACAGATATTTTAGGCTGAAACACTAGATGTATTCGAGGGGAGATCACAAAAGACAACCTTCAAAGGAGAAGAAAGGAAGCCATCTCCCAACTGAGGGGACAGGAATACTGCACCCCCCTCCCCACCAATGCTGTCTTGTCACACGGGGGGCGGGGGAAGCAGAGACCCAAGATCAAAACAGAGCAGAAAGCTCAGCTAGGGGTAGGCTAAAAAAAGGGGGAAGCACCCCCCCCAATGATTGCCAAAGCAAACCAACCAACCAACCAACCAAAACCTGGCTTTAGACATTTGTCCCTGAGAAGAATATTGCAGTCTGAATAAAAAAAGAATGAAGTCTGGAAATAAAATTTCTTTTCTCTATGAAGCCCACAACACGTGATGTTAATGCTCCCTGAAGGGTGATCTCATTCTTCAGAACTGACACACCGAACCCACACTCCGGGCCTCTGCTAAGAACAGCCGAGCTTCAGGGAAGATCCCAACTTTCCTGGCCAAAAGGATTTCTTTTGGCCACCGATTTTACTTTGAAAATTGTAGCCACAAGAAGCCACCTGCTTTCCCACTGAGTTTTGAGGATGGTCTTATCCTGGGTTTCACTTCGCTGTTAGAGACTGAGCCTGAAGGGCCCAGCTTGTGAATAGGCTCATTCCTGACTTTCAGTTCGCTATTCTCTGCCATTCTGTTTGAAATCTGTCTCCCTACTCTTCCTCCTTGCCTCATTAAGAGATTTTGTATTTATTATTCTATTGTTAAAAACACCGCTCCTGATACGCTCTTCTTTGTGAGAAAAGAACATGGCCTCTTCAAACAGTTCATCAGGATTTACTGATTTTGAAGTGCAGGAAGTTAAATAAAACTGGCATCGCTGGGTTGACCTCTGCATGGCAGCAGTCAGGCGAAGAGTGGGACATGTGTGTTTCTAAGGGGTCCAGGCCACAGAACCTGGTTTAGGGAAGGTTTGCTACAGGAGAAGGCCAAGTTTACGGTCATGGGAGTTTGACTCAAAGTATGAAGAGAAAGATGACACATCACAGAGGTGGTGAGCAGTTCCTGAAAGCATGAAGCCCGCATCCCACCTCTGCGGAGAATGAGGTAGCTGGTCCCTTCAACAGAAAACATCAGAATTCCTATCCTGATGTCTAGACAACTTCTCCCATCTCTCTTAATGACCCCTTCTTCCATTTTCGGTTTACAACGATACAATCCTTTTTCCCACTGGGCACTGCACAACCAGACACACACGCGTATATATTTCAAATCTGAATCCCTTCAAAAGCTATTAGTGCACAGCCGAGGATGTGTCCCGTACTGTAAGAAAGGGAGCCCCTGGAGATGCTCACTGGAGAGGATACAAATGGTTAAGTCCTGAAGGAAATAGGCTAGGAAAAATACTGGAGTAAAGATTTTAAAAAGAGAAAGATTATATGCCACACCCATCATAAGCACAAGCCTGTTTATCAGTCCAAGCAGAACACAATAAATAAAGCCAGAGTCCATTTGCTCTCCATGATTGGGGACAGGGCTTTTACAGCTAAGGCTGGTGGAAGAATTGTATAATTTCTGCCCATCTGCCCCATTAAAAATAGACATCTAGCATTAACAGAGATGGTCCTTTGGTGTAACATTCACAAGCACACAGTTGTCAAAAAAAGTTGTACCTAAGTTATGTCTCCTAATTCAAAACTGGCCTTTCAAAAGTCTATAAAAAAGTACATGCCGCTTGCTTGGAACTAGCTAAATACTTATCTGGCCACGAGAGATCAAGTAAACTCTCCCCCTGAATTCTGGCTTTCCTTGCTAGCATTAAGTCCATTTATAATACTGAGAATGCCACGCAGGAAAAGCAGGAGAGTCTCTACACTATTTTAAGAAAATTTAACGGCCCACCCCTATGTTTGTTTCGGGCAGAGGGGGAGCCCAGGCCTGTTTGTCACCCCCCCCACCCCCCCACCCCCGGCTGCGCAGCTGGGCGGCTGCAGCTCTGACCACGGAGGTGGGGCCCCTTGGCAGCATCATCCGGCTGAACTGTGCGCCTTTTCATAAAGACAGAGGAGTGGGGCTTAACCACACTATCACCCTCCCACCTGAGGAAAAGTCCTGTTTGTTCTGGAAGGCAAAGCCCAGCCTTCCTTAACCAACTGCAAGCAGTTCATAGAAGCTCTCCCAAGGCAGCGAGGAAGCTCTAGCCAGAACAGTAAAGCCATCCACTTGATGAGAGCTCCTCCAGAATCTGACATCCCGAAAGACACAGCTCAGGCGCCTCACCCGACGGTTAGCCTGAAAACACCTGATCCTCTCTCCGGCTTCCCCGGCCGGGGCAAACCGATAAGGCAGCGGGGCCCTGCCCCCGCCTTCAAAACTTTCCACAGCTTTCGTCCGGGATTCCGAGCACGAAAAACCGCTCCGTGCACACGCATCTCGGCCCTCCGGGCACGCCTCCCCTAAAGTCGGAGCCCTTCCAGGCGGGCTTCCTTCTCTTACCCTTCCTGAAGCCGCCCGGGGCGCGCAGACCGGGGCCCGGGGTGGGGACGGCGGGGCGCAGGGGGTGGCGGCTGGACCGCAGCGCTGAAGTGCGCGCCGGGAGTCCAGGGGCGCGTGGCCGGGCGTTTCCGCCCCGCCCCGGAGCTACCACCTCCGCCGCGTCGCCTCCCGCCAGGCAGGGCTGACTGGGGAGCTGGCGGAGAGCTTCTCAACTCGGGCCCTGGGGGACTTTTTCCATGTGTAAGCCGGCGGGCCTCTCCGATCCCCGGGGGCGGGAGGCAGCGAAGCGGAGGCCGGCGGGGGCGGCGTGAGGTGGAGCGGAGGTTCGGCCGCCAGAAGACCCCAGGAGGAAAGCGGCCCGGGGAGGGGGCGGCGGCGCGGCCCCCGGGGAGGGACCGTGGAATGCGGGGGAGGGGGGAGGCCATGGAGCGCCCAGCGGGGCGGAGCCGAGCGCCTCGGGGGAACTGACCTGCCGCGGGGCCCCCAGGACCCGCCTGAGGCTCCGTTCCACGCCGGCAGGTCCAGAGCCTCCACGCCGGGAGGCATGGTGCGGCCCCCGCGGGTCAAGAGGAGGAGGCCGAGGGTGGGACGGCTACACCTGCCTCGGCCACGAGGTGCTCGCCCGAGGCCCCTGCCCTGTGGCCTCCGGCGGTGCCGGAAGCTGTGGCCGGCGGGTCCCGCGTCCTGAGCGTCTGCGGAGAGGCCGGGCTGGGGAGAAGCGCCGTCTGAAGGGAACCCGGCGGTGGAGCGCTGCTGCGGCCCGCGCGCCCTCCACACTGCCCCCGGGCGGCGGGGGCGCGCACTCCCTGCCCTCTGAGACTCCTGCCTTTCTTTGCTCCGGTTTTCTACACCATTCTGCGCACTTCTGTAGTCATTTCTATTTTGATACGTTGGGGACACAGTGCCAAGCCGAGTGCCAGGTACTGTGGACACCGGGATAAGATAGAGATGGTCCTCTCCTCTAGGACTTCACATAACTGGCAAGTTCACTCGGATAAGTTTTCATTAGACCTTGTTTGTATTCTGAAGTGTATGATCACAAAACTCTGCGACAAGGGGCATGTTTCAGAGATGTTAAGAGCTATGGACGCACAAGGAAAAGAGAAACGAATCGCCTTTCGCTCGCGTGGGGAAGCTGGAGCGGACCGCCGACGCAGGGAGGGCGTGTCCGCGTGGCCCTGGGCGGGACAGAGGGATCGCGCCGACTTGCAAGACCCGAGCGGTGGGACTGGGTAAGTCCGAGCTCCCGCCTGCTGCCGCCGCTGCTCTTCCCTCCCAGAACACTAAGGAAGGGAAACCCGCCTGCTGGAAACCAGGCATGAATCTTAGAGACGAGGGTCTCGGGCACATGCCCAAATGTCCTGTTCAGCTGCGGGTGATGCTTACTCGGTAGTTCGGACCCGGCGGACCTCCCCTTTTCCAAGGAGTCCTATTCCTTCTTTTTCCGTGGTGGTGGCGGCGGCAGCAGCAGCAGCAGCAGGAAAGTCCTGAGTTCCAGGCGATTGGATCAGCAAGTGTTTAAAGATTTCTGGGGTTAGCTAGGCAAAAATATTCTGCCAGGTACTTATTTTCATATGCGTCTGCAGGTAGACGTAATTGGACCGAATGATGTAAATATATATACATAATTGCCCTTTTGAAAGTCACTTGAAGGCAAAATTGCCTTATTTTGGAGTCCCTTTCATCAGAGGTGCCCACTGGGTGCGGACAGGCTTGGAAGATCCCTTTTGCATAGTACAGTCCCCACAGGTGGGTACAAGGGTGGTTTGGTTAGGTTCCTTTTTAGAAGAGAGGAAACTGTCCAGTGCTGTTCTTGTGGGGAGGATGTGGACTCCGTGAAAAAGACAGACTGTGGCTTGATTGGAAAATGTTAGAGGAAGTATATGGAAAGTAAGACATACTATGTGTGTGTGTGTGTATATATATATACACACACATATACACATATATATGTATATGTGTATATATATGTATATATATATGTGTATATATATATGTATTGTGCAAATACGTGCACATATATTATATATCACATATAGTATATGTATACACACAGTTTTTATGCTAAGGAATTCTCAAGCCTTTTTAATTCAAAGAAAAGCCCATGAAGAACTACACTATTAACCTCAAAATGTTAGGACTCCACTAGGGACAACAATCCCTTTAGAAGGGGACTGTAAACTGGGATAACTTCTTTTTATATCAGCCAACTACTCATTATAGGTGTTTTCTAAAGCTTCAGGATTTCTACTGAATAACTTATGAGTGGGTAGTTAAAAAGAAAATTCATTGCGAACAGTGCATTTATTAAGAACGTTTACCATTTGCAAGGGCTGTGTGCTTCAAGGGGCCAGGAGTAACCCAGAGTGCCTGCTCATGTTATCTCATTGAACACTCAGCACTCCGTGTACTGTCCTCTCCTTTTGAAATGAGGAAAATGAGTTCAGAGAGGTTTAAGTTGCCGCCCTGAGGTCACCCACACAATTTGTAGTAGATCCAAGATTTCTATTCAGGTCTTTGAGTTTCTAAAGCCTTTATTCTCACCACACGGCTACACTCACAGAGACATGATTAACAGTTACTGCCCTTGAATCGCTTTCCTGATCTGGAGAAGTTTCCTTAGTTTCACAAAGTGGAGAAAAGATACATGTACATAAATAGCTGTAATTGGTGATACATACATTATTGATAGGTATAAAGGCATTGTTTTTAATTTTTATGAAGGTATTATTTTTAAAATAAACAGTAAATTCTTATCAAACACTGTAGAGGGAGAAAAAGTTGCAATGGGGAACTCCAAGTCTCTCAAATTTCAGCGTGCAAATGAAATACCAGGGGATTCAGAGACTTAGATTTTCCATTTTTTAAAAGCCATAAGTTCTACAAGAATAGCTTATAGTCGTTGTAAAACCTCACATTTCAACACCTGGAGTCATTATTATGACTGTCATTATGTTTAATAGTAAGACTTCAGTGTCTCAAGGCTATATTCATTTAACCCTTAAAACAAAATTACAAATTAACAAATCAGTTTCCTTCCCCCCCAAAAAAGAGTTGCTGTAAGAAAAGCTTTATTGCACATCATTGAATTCATTTCTATTTGAATAAATAGCACACAAAACAAAGATACATGTTGTAAAAATCCCTGAAATTCCAATCAGCAGTGTCCAAGGAGCGGAGACTTTGTTTCTGTGCCTTTTTAAGGCATACATTTCCCAGTTATTTTTATGTTTTGAGCATAATTATTTTTCAAAATATGTTTAATGTGAGCTTTAGAACCTCTCTTCCCGTGAAACTGCAGTTCCTGAACCTAAAACACTCCTTCTGTGAGACTGAACGTGCCTGTGAAGGGCACAGTACATCACAGAGTTTGCGCAAGGCCATGCAAGCACTGAACCAATCCTTGCAGGACTGAATATGCACTTGGTATGCACTTTAATTTCTATACGTATAGGATACTCTTTCAACTACATACCTGAACACCGAAGGAGAGATAACTTATATGTAAATGCTTAAAAAACCCTGATCTTTTCCAGGACTAAAAAGCATCACATAACAGTTGTCCTTCAGAGCCAGATTTTAGACTATTAGCTGGTGACAGTTGTCTCTTTCTTATTCTGCCCTTTAAGAGAAGATTTTAAAACGCAATGATTACTGATATACAACAACCACATGCCCTCTCTCTCAGGGATGAACCCTAGAGAATGGTCAAGACCTGGGTTAGTGAGTTGTGTGAAGTCAGACCAAGCATTGTTCTCCGCTGATGATACAATCAACCCAGCTGGAAGAGCTGGAAGCAAGAGGGTAAGAGCTAAGGAGGGGGATGGAGAATACATTCTAAAGCTATGGCAAAATAAACAAGAAACAACAAGAATTCGATAGCTTCTCTCATCAAAGTTAGTTTAAAAAAATAAACCCAACATAAAGCTGCAAAAGATATTAAATATTGCTTTTAAAAATATAAATAGTTCTTGATGAATTATAGCTATCAGTTTGCTCAAAGTAATAGGCTTTAAACATATAACACTTGATCTTAAAACATCCATATAGCTTCCCAACTCAGCTACACATTATATTTCCCTCCAGGGCACAGATTAGCCTGATAGCTACTTTTTACAACAGCAGAATATAGATACTAGAGTGTCGTCTTCTAATCTGTATTTTCCAGAACTGGGTAGATCTTTACATTCTGATATAAACGTACGAAGTTGAGTCTCTGGAAAGCCATCTTGTTGGTAATGCTACACAGAAGAATAAGGGGGAAAAAAAGCTCTCATGAATAAGTCCCTTGAAAACAGCTTTATTCCAAATTCAATATGGATCATTTGGCAAGGGAGGGGGATCTTTCTAGAGGGACAGTTCAGTCACTTCCAAGTATTTTCAGGGAGATGTAGCCTCTAGAGCCATTCTTAAGTCTAGCTAAGGAAAAGTCAGTCTAGAATTCTACAGTGTCCTCGTAGGCTCTTTTGTGGGTCTGGTTCAACCCCGAATGGGCATGTTGAATCCGAGTCTGAGCTGTCTTTCCAGGGAGAACCTAGCCTGCACACCCATTTGGGTCCCCCTTTCAGACAGACAGGTTTGTTTAAGGGCCTTGTATTAACATCACTTTGGGGTCTAAGATCTCTAGAACATGCCCTGACCTGAGAGGATCAGCCATCACTTGTGCACCTGACGGGTGCTCTGAGCTCATGGAAAGAGGTAAACATCTGAACTGTGAGTCTCAGACTTGTATCATCAAGAGTTGTCGACTCACATTGCTACTTTTTGAGACCTCAGTTATCACCCTTAGGTAACATATAGTTCTCTGCATGCAAAGCTAAAGGTAGTGAATTTTTAGAGCACAGTGGGGAGGGATTTGGGCTCTTTCCCAGTGGCCTTGGTGACCCTAAGCACACACCTGCCAAGCAAGTATTGAGGACAGTCAGGTCTTGAAATCTGGTTCAGTAAAAATGAAGTCATGGCCCTGGCTTCATTAGCAAGGTATTTATAATTACCAACTCATAACCCATCAACTCCTGCTAATCTTTGCTTTATCCCTGGGACCATTTGTGTGACATCATGGTTCATTATCCCTCTCATACCCAGAAAGTCCCCAAGTGGAAGTGTCTATGCCAACGGTATACCTAATAGTATAAAGTTGTTAGAAATTTAAATATATATGGATATTTACCCTGCCTTTCCATATTTCAAAGGACTCAAACTGACTTTTAAAATACCCCGTGTGAGTGACAATATAAATAACAGTTTTTCAAATCATATGTCTGACATGTATAAAGCATACATGGTTAGTACTTGATGTATCAATCCCTTCATTCTTCTGGAGACCAGGCCTCTGGGATGGTCCCAGGCAGGGCCTTGCAAAGAGTATGGGTTCAGTCACAGCACACTCCAAACTAAGAGGTCCTTTCTTCTTTAGGAAAATTGGATTTTAAAATTTCCCCATAAAATTTTGAAATGCCATATTTTTTGCTCACTTAAAGCCTACTGATTTTTAGAAGTCTTTTTTCCCCAAGGTTTTTATTTTTTTTTTATTTAAGTAATCTCTGTACCCAATGTGGGCTTGAACTCATGACCTTGAGATCAAGAGTCACATGCTTTCTAACTGAGTCAGCCAGGCACCCCTGATCTTTATAATTCTAATAAAAGTTTAGAAAGCTTGTTTGAAAAAGCTTACTTAGAGACAAAACTTTCAACCTTCTAAAAATTCTAGTTCTTCAATTCTGTGTCTCAGTATCTAAAATTGAAGTCTTTCTTTTCTACCCTGAAAAAAATTGACATTCTATCAGTTTTCCTCCCTCTTAGGTACCATATTTTACTGCCATTCTACAAGTTCTAGAAAAATGTTGCTACTTATGGCTCTTGATGAACCTACCTTAATTGTTTCATATGTATCAGTGATCAGTGCAATGAAAAGACTTAAAATCATATATATAAAGAGGCTGATGAATGAGTAGAGGTAAATTCTGCTAAACAGCCAGACCAAGTAACTTTTTTGTTGCATTTTTGCAAACGTGGCAAACATATCATCTCCATTTATCAGAGAGAAAAGGCACTCAGAGACCATGTTCAGAGAACGGAACTGGAAAAAGAAAAGAGAAAATTCCACTTTATTCCATGTTCCTTCCCAGTGGAACTTTTGTTCATGACATCATATTAAAAATAATGGGACCAGATATCCCAAGTTACCCCTGCAAACTATATAGTTAATCTGACGAAACTACAGGCATTTGCTGTGTGATATACACAACCTGTATAACACCTACTATTTTTCCGGGAACAAGGAGCTCCTTCTGGATGCTCCCCTTAATGGGACACCCTGGACTGAAGCAGAAGGGGCTGGTCTGCTTTTCTGAGTCGAGTCTTACTGTCCCCTTTACCTACATAGAAAGAGATCCTAGAAACACTTCTGTAGAGATACCCAAGTCCTAACCATGCATACTCCTACTTCTCATTTTAAAGCTCATTCCATTTAGGGTCATGGCATTATAATCGAGAGAAATAGTCATACTTCCAAAAGTCTTGCCTAAATAGCCTTCTCTAATATATATTGATGAATCAAATGGACAAATCTTGACCTCATAGGTGGTCAAAAAAAAAAAAGACATAATTATCTGATATATGCCACAAAAGGAGGCGAAGTCGCTGAGCGAATCCAGTATTCTCTCAGGTCGGTCACACCGTACCAGTTTATAAACACGGCGCTAGATGTGCTCTACCTTCAGCATTTTCAGGCTGAGTCACAAAATGGAAGGAACACATTTTAAAAGGATAACGAGCCACTGGCACTATTTTAGGAGCTTAATAGTAACAGGAAGAGGTTGTTTGTTGGTACCTTATCGTGGTACGGCCCCAGCACAATCCATCCACAGAAGCAATAGCCTAAGTAAATCATAGCGGCACAGCAACAGAACCTGATGACATTGGGCAGCGCTGCCTGCAGGGTGAGAATAAGGAGCTGGGAAAGGAAGAGAGGCCATTAGAATCCACTTGCCCCTCAGCCAAAGCCATGCACTTCCACAGAGGGATAGAAATACCAGCAGCATGGAGACCCGTGGAATCCTTACATTGTACTTCTGAAAGAAGCCGAGGTATCGAATGACTCCAAGCCACACGAGCATGGTGGAAGTCCCAAGTAGTATGCTACAGACATCATAACTTGTTAGACTCTAAAACAGCATGGGGGGGGGAACAGATTATTTAGCAGAAATTCATTTGGGCAAAAAAATATTTTTGGCGTTGATAGGAATCAGGCACTGTTCTAGGTGCTAAGAACAAAGAAGTGAACAAAGAGACAAAATTTCCTTCCCTCATGAAGCTTGCATTCTAGTGTGTGGCGGGGAGAGAGAACAGAAATAAATGAACAAAACTCTCAGTACATTAGCTGAGGGTAAGTGATGAGGAGAAAATTCGGGGCAGGGGAGAAAGAAGGGCCATCCGGGTTGCATTTTAAATGGGGTGATCAGGAAGTCCTCACTAAAAAGGTGGCATTTGAACAAAGACCTCAAGGCAGTGAGGGAGCAAACCAAGCAAAAATCTAGGAGAGGAGTGTTCCAGGCACAGAGACTAGCACGTGCAAATGCCCCCACAGCAGGAGGGTGCCTGGCAAGATAGGAGTCAGGCGGAGTGAGCAATGGGGGAGAGTACGGAATCATAGAGGTAAGGGGGTAGGTAGTTTAGGGCCTTCTGAGTAATTTAACAGCTTTGCATTTTAGTCTGAAAGGCTGGGGAGATTTGAAAGGTCTGAACAGGAGTGATATGATCCCATTTGGGCTGCTGTGGTTAAGAGCAGATTGTCAGAAGAGTGAGAAGTCTAGTGCAATAATTATGGGTGAGAGCTGATGGGGGCTGGGACCAGGCTGGTCACGGTGGAGGCGATGAGGTGGTTTTTGAAGGCAGATGGATAGGATTTCCTCTTGGATTAGATGGAGGGGAGAGGGGATTAGTGAAAGAGAAGAGTCAAGGATGCATCTATGGCTTTGGTCTTGAGCAACTGAGAAGAGTTGCCTTCGACTGAAGTCAGAAAGGAGAAGCAGGTTTGGACCGTGGAGGTGGAGATTTAGGGAGTTCAGTTTTAGGTATGTTACATTTGAGAGGCCAAGTAGACATCCAAATGAAAATGGGAAATCGACAGTTTGGATATTTGAAACTAGAGTTCAGAGAAGAATTCCAAGCTGGAGATAGAGATTTGGAAATCATTGGTGGAGAGCTACTATTTAAAGCCACGGGACAGGATGAGATCACCAAGACAGTGGCAGAAAAGAGCGTATGTCCGAGCACTGCCCATTCAGGCACTGTCACATCAGTCGGTAAGAGAGAGGAGAAGGATCCAGCAAAGAAAGTCAGAAGACCAGCCTGTGATTTAGGATGGAAACCAGGCAAGTGATGGCGCAGTGAAGAAGTGCTCCAACAAGAGCGGGTGCTCACAGTGCTAAAATCTGCTGTTAGGTCAAGATGACGTCCCCAGGTGATTCTGACACAGACACTTGTGTATCAGCTTTGGAGAGCTCTGCCTAGGAGATATCCTTTCGAGATGTAAGAAACTTATTGCTACCGATTTTAAGTTTCCTCCATACGATGTTTGAAAGAAATCATTTACTCTGCAAATGTTCACATTCTGGAAAAATATTAGTACAAATCTGATACTAATGATGGCATAAATAGGAAAAAAATTTACCTTAGCTTGAATTTCCATTTTCAGAATTGATCCAGTAATTGTCAATATGTCACTAATAATAATCATAATGTACCATCCGTTGACGAATTCCATTTGATCAGACACAGAAACTTCCTTCTTATAATGGAGGAGGAAAAAATTGACAAATTCCTTTAGGGAAAAGAGGGGAGGCACCGTGAATTTCTCTGTCAATCACAGTGTCCGTAGCATTTCTGGAAAGCAGCAAGCCCTACCTGCTGAAGCTGAAGTCCTCTAATCACAGATCGAAGGCACAGGACTAGGGAGGCCAAGCATGTCAGAATAACAAAGGCATCAAAGATCATCATGTAGTGAGTGTTCTTCTGAACTGGAAGGAAGAGCATTACTTGTTTATGCAGTCGGATGTTAGTATGGTGACCTCTACTTTCTTTTTTCATTTCATTTTTAGCCTCATTTACTTTAACTGCTGCATTGCATACCACGGGATAGATGTATAAGATTTATAAGGACACTCCAACTGTAATCTGTCCTCTCTGTGCACAAGTGCAAGTGATTCTTTAGGCGAATGACTATCTAGAGATGGAATTGTTGGGGTAAGGCATGCACACAGTTCTAAAAAGAAATCCTAAGAAATAGCCCTCCAAAAAGCTCACACCAGTTTACATACCTACACACACCTCCACATCTTCTCCACCATTGGAAATTAAAAATCTTTCATCTTTGCCAATTAAAAGAGCAAATCTTATTCCCAGTGATTTGAAACACCATCTTTATTAGCTGTCGAATTACTGTATATATACAAGTACCATCTCTGACCCTTCTGATGTTTTTGTGTGTTTTAATGCCTAAGACAAACGCCTCTCTTTACTCTTTTCTGGAATTTCTGTTGGCTATTCTTGCTTGTTGTTTTTTCCATATATTCTGTAGAATCAGACTGTTAAATTCCAATAAAAATCCTACTGGTAATTTTGGGGGGGAATCATGTTAAATTTATATATTAATTTAGGGAGAATTGCCATATACATAATGTAGATTCTCTTGTCTAAAAAATATGATGTGCCTTTCTTCTGACTCAGGTCTTTCTGCATCCTTCAGAAGCATTTTCAAGTTTTATCTGAACCCTTTACACTGCCTTTTAGAATAATTTAGAGTATTCAGACATTCTTTCTGCAAAGACGACAGAGAGAAAAGTCCCTGGTAAGTGTTCTCCACATGACCATTTAAAGAACGTTAAAAATCTTTCTTTTAAAAATTACTACAACCAACAATAACAGATCTTTAATTATCAGTCTGTGGTCTTTTGTTCTTAATACAGTTAGCCTTCCTGTACATCCTAATAAAATATACTATCTGGGTGTAAAACACTTATTAAGAACCCACTATGTGCCAGGTGTTTTTCTAGATGCTGAGGATACGAGTGGTGATCAAGATGGGCCCCCAACTTGTGGAATTTCTATTCTACTGCAGTGTGACATGCAGGGAAGTAAAACGTAAATGAACAGAATGCTTTCAGATAGGAGTGAGTGATTATGAAGAAAATAAAGCATAACAGCTAACAGGTATTGCTATGCCACACACAGTCCTAAGCACTTTATATGTATTATAACTCACTGGATCCTCACAGCAACCCCAAACAGGGGGGAGTGATTGTCCCCACTTGGGCAGGTGAGAAAATGAAGCACGAAGAGGTCACAGATGCTTGCCCAAGGTTACGTAGCCAGTACATGGCAGAGTCAGGATTCAAACCTTTGCAGTCTGTCTCCAGCATCTGTCACTCTGTATTAGTGGTTCTTGGCATCCCTCGGGAACTGTTAGAAATGCACACTTTCTAGCCCTACCCTAGACCCACTGAATCAGACACTGAATTTTCACAAGCTTTCTCAGATGACACTGTGTTTCGAGAACCACTACTCTAAATGAGAGGAGTGGGGAGAAGAGGCTCGTTTATATGGCACAGTAAGGGGCAGCAGGTCTCAGGTGAGACCAGCGATAGGACAGAGCTGCCTACGCAGAGATGCTGGAAAACTGCAAGCACTAAGTCAAGGCCAGCATGAGGGGGGCCAGGTGAAGAGAGGTGAGCAGAGGTCTCAGCTGTCATACACTGCGCTACGGAGCCTGTTTCATTTGACAAGGTAGACTGCTCCCTCCTGATAAAAAGACAAGCACTGAAGACGATAGTTCAAAATTCTATAATGAAACATTCTAGTAATATTGGCCAAGGGGCATCTAATTGTTATCAAAATAGCTGCATCTACTTTAGAAAAATTTTAAAACTAAGAAACATTTGAGAGAAAGCCTGCATGCCAGGTACTTTCATATGCTCTCATATGCTCTCATTTTCTCTATTCCAAAGTTTGTGGAGAAGTATTGCAATGTTTATAGATGACAAAACAGGCATGTGTTTCAAATAAACAATTTTGTAGTTGAAATAAAATTTGTGATTCACGAGCCTCATATATTTGAAGTTACCTCATAATGAAAAGAATACTAAAACAAAAATTTCATTTCATTTACCGTTAATATCTTATTACCACTTCTGAACTGTGTGGATCAACCAGTAGGAAGCCCTAAAGCAATGAATTTCCAAGTATGGCATGAATAAGGGTGACCTGGACCTTTCTAGGCCCCGCCCCGGACCGATGGACTGCCTTGCAGGAAGCTGGGGAAGTGTATCTAAGCAGGGACCTGGGGAGAGTCCTCTGCTCGCTAGACTCCAAGAACCCCTGACCTAATCCAGCACAACATACCAAAGGGGCTAAAAAATGAGACAGATCAATTCTCTTCCAGTCGATTTTCTCTTGTTCAGCCCCCAAATTCTCAATGGTACTTAGTCTCTACCTGAATTTATGTCCATATTTCCAAGAACGTACCCCTTCCTCATTCCTAAATATACATGTAATGTGTGGGATGCTTCAGGGTCCAATTCTACCCGACCTCTCCCTGGCTGTATGACCACAGGCACTGAGATTCACTTCTAAGCCTTAGTTTCTTCATTTGTGTAACTAGGGGTGTTGCCTATCTCAAGGATATTTTAAAACTATTAAAATTTAGGTGGAAGTCCTTATACAGTAAACACTCAATAAATATGAGTTTGGGCAAATGTGATTTTTTTCCTGGGGGGTCATGTGCATTTTTTGGTAGGAACTGGGCCAGTGAGAGTACACGTAAAAGTCAGCAAAAGTCATTCCAATTACTAATAACTTCTGCATTGCCTGGAGCGCCGGACGCCCACAGTGAGTTGATCTATTTGTGGAGAGTCAGGAACTTGGGAATGCTCCAGTTCTTTTATTCGATGCTGCACATACCCCAGTAATTCAATAACCTTTTTATTTTATTTAATTTAATAACCATTATGAAAACTAGTAAAATTCACCACTTACTTGATCCGGATACATGCCAGTCTTTGCATTCTCTGATGGAAATGTCATTATCTAAACTTATCTTAATTCTTCCACTATGGGCCTTATTGTCAAATGTTATCTGTGAAGAACAGGAAAAGGGTCAAAAACATACCTACAGCTCTTGAAGCCAAGATGTCTCTATGCATTAATTAGGAAACAAATCTTTCAAGGTAACAGGATATCCACCCAGATTCTCATCCCAGACTCTCATCCCCGAGTTGAGGCTAACTGTTCAACTTTGGGAAGTGCCCTTTATTTCTCTGTGAAATGAGAAAGTTGAATAAGATCGTCTGTCAAGACCTTTTAGTCTCTAGAACCCTATATTTCTAGGACAGTATTACAGCCCTGGACAACTCATAAAACAGGAGAGCTCCCCCTTCCCACTCTAAGTGTCCCTAGATGCCCTCCTGATATGAGCAAGAGCTGGTACAACTGTCCCCACCCCCCCAGGACTCACCTGGGGACAGTTTGTTAGTGTTGCTGCAATTCTTACTAAAACAGAGGTTCATTATCTCAGGCTTGAAACATTGCAGGTGGAGCTTTTCTGATTTTCATCCTGGGCCTAGATTTCTTAGTGACTCTAGTACCATATGTATAAAAAAGGATGTGGTGACAGGGAGTCGACAGCCATGTTTTGGTTCAAGGATCACCATTCAGGACAGCAGGCACCGAGCAGGACAAAGCCACCCCAGAACACCTTTCATAGTCCTACTGTCTTTCCCTTCTTGCTCTCCCCACTTCCTCCATGCAGGGACAGGGAAAGCAAGGAAATCAGTTGTGGTTTTGTTTGTTTTTAGTGTCTCCTCTCTCAAGTCCTTAAAAAAAAAAAAATTCTTGCAAAAGTCTGCTATTTAGGGGTGCCTGGGTGGCTCTGTCAGTTAAGCACCTGCTTTCAGCTCAGGGTCCTGGGATCAAGCTCCGCATCGGGCTCCCTGGTCAGCAGCAGGGATCCTGTTTCTCCCTCTCCCTCAGCTGCTCCCCCTGCTTGTGCTTGCTGTCTCTCTCTCTAAGAAAAAGTCTGCTATTTAAATGAGTTTTATTGAAGCTTCTTCATGTGGGGTAACCAGACATCCCTGAAGATACAAGATTTCAAATAAGTTTAGTGAGTCTGATCACTCAGTTTCTCAGGTTGGACCATAAGCTTCTTTCCTTGACAAGCAACTAAAAGTGTTGTCAGTGTCTGCACATCTCCGCATCCACTGGAGGACCCAGCCCATGGCCTCACAGAGGAAAGATGCTTCACATTATTTGAATGAGTCAGAAATCTTTGCCGAGGAGAAACCATGCTTTTCCCACACAGACAGTCTCTGGGCCTTATAAGTAGTAGGTTCTCACTAAATATCTGCTGAGTAAATATACTTTGGCTCAATGTCAATCACATCTCAGTCCGGCTCCGAAGAAGTTGAATTCTTTAAACAAAGAAGAAAAAACAATGGATAGGATAAAGAACAGATTCGATAGCACAGAAAAAAAGATTAGTGAATTTGAAGGTAGAGCAATAGAAACTTCCAAAATGAAACGCAGAGAAAAAAGATTGGAAACTAAAACAAAAACACAAAACATTACTGAGCTGTGAGACAACTTCAAGTGACCAAATAGACATGGAATTAGATTCTCTGAAGGAGGAGGAAGGAGAAGAGACAAAAAGTATTTGAACAAGTGATGTTTAATAAACGTCAAATATAATGGAAACTATAAACCCACAGAACCAACGCTTAATAAACCTCAAACACACTAAGGCACATCACAATCAAAGAGAGAAAGAGAACAATTGAAAAGCAGCAAGGGGGAGGAGGGAACACATCCCCAGCAGAGGAACGGAGATGAAGACCACGGCGCGTGTCTCATCAGAGCAATGCAGGCTAGAAGAGCAACACCATGTTTGAAGCACCGGGGGACAGTCAGCCAAGAATGCTATACCATTTTGAACTGAAACCATCTTTAAAAATGAAGATGGAGGGGCACCTGGGTGGCTCAGTAGATTGGGCATCTGCCTTCGGCTCAGGTCCTGATCCCAGGATCCTGGGAACGAGCCCTGCACCAGGCTCCTTGCTCGGCAGGGAGCCTGCTTCTCCCTCTCCCTCTGCCTGCTGCTCCCCTTGCTTGTGCTCTCTCTCTCAAATGAATATATAAAATCTTTAAAAAAAAATAAAAATGAAGATGGAATAAATACTTTTTTAGGCATATGAAAGTCTTTCAGCAGACCTGCACTGCAAAACATGTCAAAGGAAGCCCTTCAGAGGGAAGATGATCCCAGATAGAAGCCTGGAGCTACAGGAAAGAATGAAGTGCGCTGGAAATGGTTACTTCATGGGCCAATATACTTTTTTTCTTATTATTTAAACTGCTTTAAAAGATAATTGTTTAAATAAAAACTACTAACAGTGCATTGTATAGCTTGTAACATATCTGGAAGTAAACTGTGTGACAACAACGACATAAAAGCCAAGACAGGAGACACAGAAATAGATTGTTATAAGATTCCTGTGCTCGACATGCAGTGGTATAATACCACTTAAAGGCAGAGGATAGGGGCGCCTGGGTGGCACAGCGGTTAAGCGTCTGCCTTCGGCTCAGGGCGTGATCCCGGCGTTATGGGATCGAGCCCCACATCAGGCTCCTCCACTATGAGCCTGCTTCTTCCTCTCCCACTCCCCCTGCTTGTGTTCCCTCTCTCGCTGGCTGTCTCTATCTCTGTCAAATAAATACATAAAATCTTTAAAAAAAAAAAAAAGGGAGAGGATAATAATTTAAATATGTGTACTGTAAACCCTAAAATAATACAAGAAGTGATAGCTAATAAGCTAACAAATGAGCTAAAACTGTATCCAAAAATTACTCAATCCAGGCAGAAAAAGAGAGAAACTGTATTAATAATCACATGTCATTTAAATGGTCTAAGCACCCCAATTAAAAGGTACAGATTATGAGGTTGGGTAAAAAAGCAAGACTTAACTCCATGCTGCCTAATAAGAAACCCACTTTAAACATGAGATACAAATAGGTTACTATCAAAAGGATGGAAAAAGATATACCATACTAACACTAATTAAAAGAAAGCGGGAATGGTTATGTTAATGTCAAACCAAGTAGATTTTAGAGCAAAGAATATTATTGGGGTAAAAAGTACCATTTCATAATGATGTAAGAGTCCGTTCCTCAAGTGAACACAAGAATCCTAGATGTTTGTACACCTAGTAAAGAGCTTCAAAATACAGGATGCAAGAATATATTAAACTGCTATGAATGAATGTTAACGCACTACTTTTACATTATAAACCCATATGATAGACACACACAGGAAGGTTTCACAAATAGCTGCTGTTAATCTACTTTTACATTATAAACCCATATGATAGACACACACAGGAAGGTTTCATAAACAACTGTTGCATTAATCAAATATTTGCTATATACAAGATACTTAGGGAGGTCCTTTATATATCTCATATATATGAAGTATGACAGAGAGAGAGAGAGACAGATGTCTTGACAGCAACTTTGTTAGGTAGGTGGGCATTAATTCTGTTTTACAAATGAGAAAACTGGAATTCAAACCAATTAAGTAATTTACCTAAAGTTACAAGCTACTAACTGGTGAGCTGGAATTAAAATCTAGGCTTGCCTGATTCCAAAACCCCTGCCTTTTAAATCAGGCATATACGGCCCCAGTTCATGTTTACTTATAACCATTAGTTGCACTAATTGCGTTTACTATTAGACTACCCTATAGGGCCTCAGTTCCACTGAAGTTCTGTGAGACACACCGTGAAATCCACAAGGCACAGGCATAGCTTGGGTCGAATCTGCAACAACAGGAGAAACAATCGGAAACCGGGGATGTATTGTATGGTGACTAACATAATATAATAAAAAATCATTATAAAAAAAAAAATAAGAACATATTTTTCACAAAAAAAAAAAAAAAACAAAAAAAAAAAAAAAAAAACAAAAAAAAAAAAAAAAAACAACAGGAGAAACAGAATATCCACGTGTGGCCAACAGGCCAGGTTGCTCTCACCACTGTACTGAGTCCTGGGAAAGGGTCTACATTTTACAAATGTTTCATTTATTTGTTCATTCACAAATATTTAAGTCACCTACTATGTTCTTTGAGGGATGCAACAATTAATAAAATGATCCCTGCCTTCGAGGAGCTCTCAATCGAACAGAGTTGATGATAAAAGCCTAGAAAACCTTAAAAGAGAAGGAGGGTGAGCCCATACAAAATAAGAAAACAAAACCAAAAATAAAACCCTGGAGTTCAGAGCACAGAATGTGTTCCTAACCGATGCATCATGAAGAGGGTCCAGGAAGAAGGCGTCAGTTGAGCTGAGCCTTGAGGACTATAAAACTTGTGAACAGTGCCATTTCTCAGTTTGACAGCGGCGCAGTGAGTGGTAAGGGAGAGAAAGGAGAAGAGACAAGACTGTGGATAATAGCTCAATTTTTAAAAAATCAAGTAATAACCTCCCAATTAATATTAGGATCACAATTTGTAGCCCAATACAAAATAGTCTTAATAGTATTATTGCTTTTTCCTGTTAAATAATATACATAATTATTAATTATGCTATATTCTGAAAAATATTTTTAACCTCAATTTCTGAAAACTTGATTGCTCATAGGCAATTAGTTGTATATCCTGGGCACAGCTCCGGTACAAACTACTGCTGAAGTAACAGCAACGCGGACTGTACGAAGGCAAGTTGCAGCCAATGCCGTTCCACATACGCCCCCCATGCACTGGACTCCAGAGCCCGAGCCTCATGGGGTGATGAGCGCACATGGGAGGCACCGCAGGCTCTCTAGAGAGCTCTATGCGCTCTGTTTGCAACTGGAATACAGAGAACAGGAATGTGGCAGGCTGGGCTGAAGGGGGAGGAACCAGCACATCCAGAGGCAGCCCAAGGAAGGCCCTGGGTGCAATAACCCAAAGGCTGCACACATCTACGGTGAGGGGCCTCAGAAAGCAAGAACCCTTGGCAATGACTGTAGGCAGAGAGCCGCAGCCTGGTGAGAGCCAACCATACAGGACCTACGAGCCTCTGCTACTTCCATACTGAACACCTCCCCTGTGCCAGGCACTGTTCTGAACAAGGCATGGTCCCTGCCCTCACAGACCTTACGCTATTGTACAGAGGAGAGAGAATTAACAAGTGAACGAGTTACCATAACCAAATAGAGCCAGCCATGCAATGCTTCCCCCAGGCACATTCAAGTGGAAACATCCTATACACCTGATCGTGCTTTAATACGGGGAGATGGAACATGTAACTAAATCAAACCGTTCTTCCTCAGCCCAGGACCCGATTCAGCCCAGCCCACACTTACAGTCAGAGTAAAGTCATAACAGTCAGGGAGCTCGTGATGACGAATGGTCTGCAGATTAATGGCCTTCAGTTTAAACTGCAGCTCCACTGTTAGGAGCCTAGGAAACAGAGGAGGCTTTAGTGCAGTGAAAACACACACGCACAGACACAGCTTACACTCCCATCTGCTTGCCTCACCTATGAAAGTCCAGCGTCAGGTTGAGTTTATTTTCTTCCAGTGTTCCAATGCGAAAAGGTTCGTCTGGCTCTACAAAGAAACATTCTGCCATAGAAAGGAACAAAACATAATGCATATTGCCTAAAATAAATAAGTGAATTGCATCTTGAAAGAATAATACATTTAAGAATAGATATTCAGATTCTACTGTTCTTCTGAATTAAGATTTAAAAGCTAAATGTCCATTTGTTTTTAAGACCCAAGTGGCTACATTTCTGGAATGGGTGAAGGGTAGGAGACCTGAACTCTGTCTCATTAGTCTTCTATAGAATGCTATCTTCCTTCCTGCCTTTGTGAGCCTAAACTTTGAGTCCCTTCTCCCTTTTTTGTTTCCTAAGCATACATGTGAAGCACTTGCCATACCTAAGATAAAATTTTCTAAATTTAAAGGATTTTTAAAAATACTTTTTTATTTTAAAATAATAATTTAAAAAAAGGAAGACAGCATTTTAGAAGATTTCACTAATCTGTACTATAATCTTTTACTATCCCTCTCCAAAAAACATTTCAGTGACTATTGCTAAAAGCATCTGGATATTTAATTTTTAACTCAAAGACTTAAGTTAATGTTTTACGTACACACGGTAAATAGAACTTTGCTAATAAGAATAAGCCACTCAAGGGCAGCTGGGTGGTTTAGTTGGTTAAGTGACCGACTCTTGACTTCGGCTCAGATCTTGATCTCAGGGTTGTGAGTTCAAGCCCTGCATTGGGCTCCACTCTGGGCACGGAGCCTACTTTAAAAAAATAATAATAATAAGCCATTCTATTCTGAGTCCTGGTTCTGGTTCCTCCCTAACTGACCATCAAAGATACTAAGTAGAAAAGTGCAGTTGAGGGGAGGGAATTTTATATACATGATGAATTTGCAAATACAACATTTTGTAAGGACACTGTAAGTTTGTTTAACGGGCTTATCCAGTGCAAGAGGAATTGGAATGTAGAGGCTAAGAATGTGGTGGCTCAGAGCACAGACAGTCTGGGTGAAATTTCAGCACTGCCTCTTACCAGCTCCACCTGGACCATATCACTTGACTCTCTGAGCCACACTTCAGTCTTCTCTAGATTGAGGATAATAAGATATCTTGCCTTATTGGTTTGTTCTTGATGTTTTTAAAAATCATGAGTTACAGTAAAGGGCTTGGGACAGTACCTGACACATGATAACTCCTACATTGTTTTTCACTACGACCTAATAGCACAGGCGATGAACGTTTTCAGAGATGAAATTACTGATTTTAAGGATAAATCAAGGAGTTAAAAAAAAATGGAGGCTCTAGTTTTTTAAAGAACCTCACCAGTTTCAATTTCTGGATCAATGTCAAAGGTATCATTTCCAGGACAGATGTTTCCTTGCCTGTAGAAGTGCTGACAGATTGCCATAGCAGACTGCTCCACACCCTTGTTCTCGTAAGCATGGTTCCCAACCGAGGTATTGCGTAGCTGCAAGTACTTCAACCAAAAAGAGAAACAGAAAATGGGAACACCAGCCAGACAGAAATGAAGCCATGATTGCCTACCCACCCTGCCTATGAAATGGGCAGGTTCCAACCTGCTTTCTGGGTGGAGACATTCACATTCACGTTGATACGCAGAGCACAGGACACGGTACTGTGCGCCAGGACAGCAGCCCACAGGAAGCACTCCCAAATTAGGGTTCTGGGCCCCAGTCTCATTTCTGTGAGCGTGGGCAAGACACAAATTTTCTGAGCTTCTGGTTCCTTGTCTAAAAAATGAAAGGCTTACACCACATCAACTCTGTGATCTTTCCTTCTTTAAAGAGCTATGTTCAGGAATGGACTTTTGCATTCAGTGTAAATACTAACTTTATCTCTGAACCATTTCTTATAAGGTCAGAGTTCTGTTTTGCTGCTCTGATATAGGAAGGAGGATACAATTGCTCCAAGCTAACTTGCAAAACTTTAAAAAAAAAAAACTGTTTCATCTTTATCGTTGTAAGAATGCAGTTAGTCACTTTCACAGCAATATTCCCTCATCCTAGGGAGTCCTATAAATAAAATAAAATGTAATCTTACAAATGAGGATCTTATGGTACTTTGGAATAATCATCAACTTAAACTCTGAATGGATTTCTGTAGAAGGAAAAAAAAAGTGCTTCAGAGCTTACTCTGAACAATGCTGTTTGGCACAAGTAGCAATAAAAGTGATACGGTATCCATCTATTGGAATTAACAATTTAGTGGGATGGACAGAGAGATAAATAATTCTAAACAATGCATATGAAACATGCTAAATTAAATGAAATAAATCATTTATAATGTGAGCCTATGGGATGGATGCTGAGCTGGGCCTCATCCAGGCTACGAAGAGCAGCATTTTACCAGATCTGATGCATGGTTCTCAGCTCTCATTTAACGTAGCCTGCCCATGGTGTTTGACGCAGCCGAGTGCTTTCCCTTTCACAAGATACCTTCTTCACTTGACTTCTGACACACAGGCTCTCCACCTCAGTCTCCTTTGCCGGATCCTGCTCTTGCCAACCTCTACGTCTCAGAGTACCCTTGGATTCAGTCCTCGACTTCTTCGGCCTCATTCTCCCTGTAAGTGATCTCAACCAGTCCCAGGTTGAAACTCTATATGCATGCTGAGGACTTCCAAATTTACATCTCCTGACCTTTCCACCGAATTCTATACATAGGTCACAATCTGCCCGCATGACACCTCTGGTGTCAAAGAGGTATCTCAAACATAACTGTGCAAACAGAAAAACCAACTCCTTCCATGAAAATGCCCTTCTCAATCACTGACTCTATAAGCCACTCAGCTTTGCAGGCCATAACTTGGAAATGATCCTTTAGCCTCTTTCTCTCATACTCCGCTTCCATTCCATCAGAAAGTCATGCATTACTTTCAAATTATATCCCAAATCTGACTGCCTCTCATCGCCTTCACTGCTCTCACCCTTGTACACACCACCTCATCTCCCCCCCTGACAAACTGAATCTCTTCAGTGGTCTTCCTGCTGGCCATCTGCCTCTCACCACAGTCCAGTCTCCATGTAGAACTCACGGGACTGTTACAGGAATAAGTGAATTAATGCATGCAATGTCCTTAGGACAGCAATACCCAAAACACAAATGTGTTCTATGCTCTGTTCATGCTATCCTTTCTCCATGGAGGGCTCCTCGCTGAGACGGCCACAGGCTGCCTCCCCACACTCTGGTCTGCCCTGCCCACCTGCCATTTATCAGAGAGGCCTCTCCTGACCACCTCCATTCATTCCATTCATTCACTTTGCTTGTTGCTTCTGTGTGTGTGTGTGTGTGTGTGTGTGTGTGTACTTTGTATACTTATGTATACTTATAACCAACTAACATGATATCTTTATTGTTTATCTCTCCCATTTAGAACATGACTTCCTCGACTTCGTCCATTTGTTCACTATAGTATGCATGCACCGAAAACAATATCTGAGGGGCACCTGTGTGACTCAGTTGGTTGAGTATCTGACTCTTAATTTCGGCTCAGGTCATGATCTAGGGATCCTGGGATTGAGCCCTGCGTCGTTGGGCTCCCTGCTCAGTGTGGAGTCTGCTTGTCTCCCTCTCCCTCTGCCCCTCCCCCCACTCACACTTTCTCTCCTTCTCTCTCTCAAATAAATAAATAAATATTTTTAAAAAACAGTTTCAGATACACAACAGATGCTAACTATTTGAGGGAATAAATATTAGGCTTTGCTTCTGTGTATTACAGTCTCTCCCCTACTGAAAGCCCTTCCATGGCTTCCAGTCTCTCTCAGAATAAATTTCAAAGCTTCTTTCCAGGGTCTATAGAGGCCTGAAAGACCAGACCTAGCCCAACCATATTCACCTCCTTCGTACTTCCTCAAACATATGAAATGTTTTCTGGCTTTGAGAGCCTTTGCTACTCCTTCAGCCTGGGATATTCTTCCCTAGACTTCAAGTCCTCAGAGAGGCCTTTCCTGACCACGCTGAGGCAACTGTTAATGCCCTTATGCTACTTAATTTTACTTCGTAGCACTCATCACTATCTGAAACCAAATGATTTTGGTTAAACTTGTTAAAATCCATCTCCTCCAATTAGAATGTAAACTCCACTGGGCAAGGAATTTATCAAGGCCACTGCTCTAACCCCAGCACTTAAAACAGTAGTAGGCATAGAGTAGGTAATAAAATATTGGTCAAATTTATGATAAGGTAAAAAAATTATCAAAAGGCAGTAGTTGCTCTTCATTACTAGAGTTAATCTATTCACGTGAGATGGCAAACTGCTAGGACAGGATATGTAATTACAGGACTAAGTTCTCTCTCTTAGCACTGGGATTGGGGAAGGAGGCCAGAAATCTACGGTAATAAAAGGAAGCTGCGTAAGTTAAGTAGCATTATGTCCTACGTGTAGGGGACAAATAGTATAAGAGTGGAGATACTCCGTTTTAAGGTTTTGTTCTCTATTCAAGGAAATAAGAGTATTAAGCCCCACTAAAGCTACTGTGAGCCAAACTGGTAGTTTTATATTGGAGGTGGGGGGGTGCAAGAGGTAAACAGTCCATTAAATGAAAACGAAGGTAAAAGATCTTGAGTGTGGTGAAGTCCCAAGTAGACTAGTATGCCTGCATGGTGTGTGATGGGAAGTAAAGCTGGAAAAACAGGCAGGGATCATGACATAGAGTCATACAAGTATGGGGTCCTGTAGCCCTTCTGAGGGCCCACTATTTGTGAAGCAGTCCTCCAGGGATTACCTAAGGATCTGAGCCTCCTGGTCACAGAAACTTGTGTCTTGAACTTTGTAAGATCTTGAAACATAGAAGACCCAAGGCTCAGGGCAGCAGGTAACCTGCGAAGACATGCCTTGACAGAGGAATTTTCCACAAAGATCCATAATTCTGTCTAGTAACTTACGCAGCTTACTTCCATCACCGTAGATTTCTGACCAATGTACACAATCCAAGTTTTAGCAGAAAGTCTTGGCACCGTAGATACCTATGTCATCCTAGCAGTCTACGATCTCACTGTGCACAGGCTGTCTCCAGATAATGAAGAACCGTAACTGCACTAGAATACTTTTTACTTTTTGGGGGCAGTTAGTCAATGTTACAATAAAACCATTGTCGTGTATGACACAAAGGCCTTATTTATTTTTTAAATGAACTTTCAGGTCTTAGTTGCTGTCTATGCTCTGCAAAGTTAATATTCTCATTATTTGTTAAGGGCCCCTGAATGTACAAACTCTGAAGACTTAATGACTACTTATAACCAGGGCCACGGTTAATAATTTTAAATCTTTGAGGCACTCATGCCAACCCCTAGCTCTGATTCTTTTAATGAAGTCTTTAAAGTTTCTGTCTCTCTGTTATTAAACAAAAGCTTTTCTCGATTTCTAGTTTCATGGAAGTTTGATGGTGATGTTTTTTAAAAAATAATTTTAAAATGGTTTTATACATATCATCACAGCAATGTTCACCTTTCTACAGTGGAATGTCAATTTCTATCATGTACATTGCTAACAATTTCTCAGTCTGTTCCTTCTCCCCATTAAGAACACACATACTTGGTTTACCTGGTTCACTGCAAAGACGATCTGATTGTACACATCCCTTTGTGTATACACTGCATACGTATCATCCATTCGGTCCATATATCCTTTTAAGAAGAGGTGTTTGAATGCTATAGTGTTCTCTTCCTTGAAAGCTACAACCATCTGGTTACTTAGCCCAAAAAAGACCAGCTTAAAAGAAAAAAAGGAAAAGGATTGAAAAAGCAATGAAATAAAAGGTCTCCATATAACGATCAATTTATCTATTCAAGTCTAATTATTCCTGAATACATTCAATAGAAATTAAACTTTTGGTAGCTGTAAATTAATTTGTCCTTAAAGATAAAGTGGGCTTCTAGCTTTAAAATGAAAGAAAGTGGCTTTGCACATTTCCATGTATGATCTTATGTCGTTGCCCCCACCACCAAAAACTTTAGCTCAGAGAAGTCCTCCTTTAGGAGTTTAGAGAAGCAAGGTCACTCTGGCTAAAGAAATGGGAAGGTTTCCTTAAGAAAGACATAATGATAGAAGACCCCTGAAGCATGTGCATAACTTGGGTGGGGACATTTGAGGAGCACAGGAAAAAGGCTAAGAAGGTAGAGTGGAACTTAGCACTTTGTGGGGACGCTGAGGATCCCCGCACAATCCAGTTGAAGGAGGAGCAAGCAAAAAAAGTCAGCAGAAAAACTGGAGGCAGATGGTGCAGGGGCTTAAACGGCAAGTAGAAGATTTATAAATGAATTGTGCAAGACACCAAGAAGGTGCACAACGCAATATAAGAAGTGCCTCAAATAAGTCTAAGCCTCCGATCAAACCACTCTAGTTAACGTCAGTTTAATTACCAAAACTGCGACAGTAAGACCAAAAATAAAAACATCCTTCCAACAGATCTCTAAATTAAAAAATATTAACATAATATATCCTTATATTCATGCAGGAGTGACCCCAGAGTTTTACTTGAAACTAGTTATTCATGCACAAAAAAGTTATTTAACTGCACTGCTGTCATATTAACATAAGATCTTTCAATCATACCTGAAACTTTACTCCAAGTGTGCCTTCCACCTTCTCTTCCCTCTGAAACCATCTCAATCTCTTGCTCCCTCCCTCTCTCTCACAGGCACACACTCTCTCTTCCTCTCACTCTCTCTCATACACACACACGTGCGCACGCATGCTGTAAGTTTAGAACGTACACTCTGACTTGGATCTCAGACTGAAGCATGGTGTATTTTATATAGAAAAGGGAAATAGCACTGAGCACCTATGTGCCATACTAGGAACTTCCTTCATACTAATCCCACAGTACAGTTCTTAACATACCCATTTTATAGATGGGCACATAAAGGCCCAGAGAAGTTAAATAATTTTTTCAAGTCACATCACTCAAGTGTATGGTCAAAATCTGAACCCAAGTCTAACAGACTAAATCCAAGTTCTAGCCACCCTATTATGCTACACAAAGTAGTCCAGGGTCTGATTGGGAAAAAATAGAGCACACAAATCTCTTCTCACCTCTCCTTGTGATGTATGCCCTGCACCCCACACACACCAGTGCTCTCCATCTAACTGGACTTCTATTTCTGAAGAGCTTCTCTAAGCCAAGAGTAAGCCAAGTGTCCTCTTTAAAACCCAAGAAAATGACAGCTTGATATTCCAGGAATTTTACATCTAATGAAGCTGATGACTGAAAAGCTTCCAGAGAATTCCTAAAGACCAATTCCCAATGAGTACACCCCACATGCCAGCACTGAGCTGGGTTCCAAGGATGCAATGCAGAAACAACGGTCCCTGCCCTTAAGGGTGTACCCATGGCAGAGAGAAAACCCCTGTAACTCAGAGACTGTGCCAGGCCGTGGAGAAAGGCAACATTTGGTAGGGTGCCTATCATCATAGACATCTTTTTTTCTTTTTTTTTTTTGCTGCTACAGATACAAAAATCTCCAAATGAACAGAAAGTCCACCCTCTTTCCCCTGAGAAGAATGAGTCTGTCACCCAGTCACCCTTTTTTGCTCAGTTATAAAGTCTTTATGTAATATTTGCTTGGTTGCTCTAATACAGATTAAGAAAACATCACAATTAAGAAAAACCCTCCGGGGCACCTGAGTGGTTCTTTCGGTTGAGCGACAGACTTAATTTCACCTCATGTCATGATCTCAAGGTTGTGGGATCGAGCGGTCTATCAGACTCCATGCTTGGCGGTGAGTCTGCTTGAGATTCTGTCTCTGTCTCTGCCCCTCTCCCCACACACTCTCTCTCTTTCTCTCTCTCTCTAATAAATAAATCTAAAAACAAAAAAGATGAGGAAGGAAGAAAGGAGGAGGAGGAGGAGGCGGCGGAGGGGGAGGAGAAGGAGGAGGAGAAAAGAAAAGTCCTCAGATGGGGTACCTGGCTGGTTCAGTCAGAGAACATACGACTTGATCTCAAGGTTGTAAGTTCAAGTCCCATGTTGGGTGTAAAGATTACTTAAAAATAAAATCTTAAAAAAGAAAAAGAAAAACCTTCAGTTCCTTTTAAGAATGTACCTAAATGCCTTTTATATGCTTATTACTAACAGGCTTAACATCTTTTTTTTTTTTTTAAGATTTTATTTATTTATTCGACAGAGAGAGAGACAGCCAGCGAGAGAGGGAACACAAGCAGGGGGAGTGGGAGAGGAAGAAGCAGGCTCATAGCGGAGGAGCCTGATGTGGGGCTCGATCCCGTAACGCCGGGATCACGCCCTGAGCCGAAGGCAGCCGCTTAACCGCTGTGCCACCCAGGCGCCCCTCTAACAGGCTTAACATCTTAAACCATTGGTCACTTTGCCTCTTGACCACCTTAGGAAACAGAGGATGGCTAAACAAGCCCTCTAAAAATCAGGAGTAATTACGAACACAGGTCTTAGAATACAATCTGAGTTAAATCTCAGCTCCCACTCTTCTAGTTTCTTGACTATGACAGATTATTTTGCCTCACTAAGCCCCAATATTCTCATCTGTGAAATGGGGATAATTACTCTCATCAGTAGGAAAATATATTTTCACAGGAGTAAATCACAATCAGTATACATAAAGAATTGCAAAATATGGTTTCCCAAAAAAATGTCAACAGAAGTCAAGGAAATGAGATTCAAACTCTCCTAAAATGAAGTCTCATATTTCACTACCTATGCCACTCCTTTTTAGTTAACTCCACATTTTTCCACTGCAGGGCTGTGAGAATCCAAGCACTTGCCTTAACAGAAAACCTTGGAAGTTTCTGAAGAAAGAGATATTCCCAGGAAACTAGGAAGAAAAAGAAGCCTCTGGTTGGGCAACAGCCAGTTTTCACGGCTGATTTAGAAACCTTCAGCTTCTCTATTACAAACCAAATATTAAAGTTTTCTTCTCCTAAAAACTGATTCCATTATGTGACTAAAACTGTAATTTAATAAAAGATGAGAAGGAAAAAAAGGAAGGGAAACAAATATTGAAGAGAGAGGGGTTTAAGATTGTATGTTTCCTTATTTATTGTTCTCCATTACACATACAGTTCAAAGTTAGAAAAAACCACTGTCCTTACTCCTGTTACTAAAAGAGGCCTTCATCAAACTCATGATTTGAGATGCTTACCTGTATCGTCACCATTGCAATTTTTAGAATTTGTATGGCGAGCTTCCATGGTTTTCTGCCTCGAGCCCAGAACTTCTCACAAGGATTCATGAAAAAAAATTTGAGTTTTCGCCTCATCTGGTCTTCTAACAGGAGCTCCTCAGAGGGCGATGTATGCTGGTTAAATGTGCAGCTATTTTCTTCTTCGTGAGAGCTGCAGCTGCTTATAACAACCACAGGGTTTGCCATCTCTGGGGAGAGGGAAAAAAAGACGGTTTCCATTCCATAACTAAAGGCACAAATCTCTATATTCTTTGTTATAGCAGGATAGTTGAGGAAGCCCAAATACAAGATCTGGTTTCAAATAAACACCATTGTTCTAAACTGCGCTTTAGATGTTTACAGAATCAATTAGAATGTAACATGTCATGTTTCTTTTTGTTTCAGCTACTAAATAAGTTTTCACCCAGTTGAAGGATACTGAATTCATGGGCTGTTTCTATTAGTAAAGGATTACATGTCTGTGGATACAGTACTGTATACACTCTCCACCTCATTCAATAACAGAGTGAGAGCAGGGTGACCTGAAAGCTTATGGAAGGGTTTTACAAGGTAGGTGGACCTCAAAATTCTATGGAAAAATTTGTATATATGAAGATATGGGCATTGTTCCCTGTGGTAATACTTAAAGTTTCATCAGATTATTGAAATAAGTTTAAAACCTCTGAGTTAAAGGTAGCAAGATGTAGCGTAGAGAAGTAAGGCTGGGTTAGGTGTCTAATCCTGGTTCTACAATGTGACACCTCTGCAACCCTAGGCAAGTCACTCAGCCTCTCAGCCTCAGTTTTTTCATCTACAAAATGGTAATAACAATACGTATCTTCAAATGATTCTGATTAAAGATGCAAATAAAGCCCCTGCATAGGGTCCAACACTGAGCAAGCAGCCTCACTCCCTACAGCCCCAACAGCAGGGCAGCTTCCTTAAGAGGTGACAAGATTCTTAAGCGGCAGTGGAGGTTCAGGAAACTTAACTGTTCTACAAAGGGGAACGCAGAAGCTCAATTTAAGTCCAAACCCCAATCAGCCACATCACTTGTATTTGATTTTTATTGGAGTCCTTATATTTATGTAGCACATTTTGCTTTTCAAAGTATATCATATCTATTATTTCTTTTGTCTCTTTGAAAAGGATGGGGCTAGTTTTATTGTCTTTGTAGTCAGCTTTTCCAAAATGACAAAGATGTCGCTCCTGAAGTGGGGACTTATCTTGGATTTTCACTCAGATTAATTAATATTATGGAGACCTGTTCAAAATAAAATACCCCAGACCAGCTGGGAGAGTAGAGTTCTTCCATGTAGAATAGAAAGGCTGGTTCTCTGTGATATCTTTACAGTGACTTCTACTCAGAAGTCAAGGTGGGGGTAGGAGGGAATCAAACTATAGTAATAGAACATTTAACAAGTCACTGTTTAGGTATCACCCCGCTTTCCATGTATAGGATCCCACATTTGGTTCTGGTTCAAACATTCTTAGCAAACCCAGCATCTCCAAGTAATAGAAATTGGCTATAAAAACTAGCTATGGGGAAAGCTTTTACAATATTGATTAATGAAAATATTAACAAGGATAGTGCTGAGTCAGTAAAGCATGAAACATATTTACAATGGAATAAAAATAGCATGTACAGTATCTTCAAAAAGAAATAATTATGATGGAACTCATTCAAGTATGGTTCTTACGTCTTAAAATGCCTGTCAAAGTATGAGTACAGAAACTCTTAGATAAAGACATAAGGGAGGGGGAAAAGCTATTAGTCCCTTAGGATTTTCATTCAAGAACATTTTATTTCCTTCTTCAAAAACCAGCATCTGAAGAGACATGACCTATGGGATGTAAAAGGAAGATGATTTTATGTTAATCAAAACTCGCACATGAATACCAACAATAGTAATGAAGCTGGTAATAATAGAGCATGTTGGTGAATTACAGATTTGAGGACCCATTAAGCCCTTTCTATTCCAGTAAAGGGAAAAGTAAACTTTAAACAAACAAGACACACGCCGTGCGACAGTAACTCACAGGAACAAAGAGAAAATGCGCCAAACACAATTAATTTACTCAGCACTTGGCATCAAATTATCCCGGAAGCAAGGCATTTCATTCACAAGGACTGAGCCCTACACTTGCGGCAAACGTTAGCGTTGCCAAGTCTCAGAAGCCCTTCGGTGTCCAGACCCCTAGGCACTGACGGCGCGCCGAGCACCCTTCACACACGCCGGGAGCGCGGCGCCGGACGCACGGAGGCGGAGACGCGGGTCCGGAGTCTCTCCGAGGTAGGAGGCGCGCTCTTAGAATCGACAAACCGACACACAGAGGTTTGTTATTCACGGCGACTAGGGGCTTAATTGGACTGAGCTGCGGAAGGTTAGAGAAAACCAGGTAATATGCGTACATAGAAAAACCTCACAGCTGATAAAGTAACACCACCTCATTTCTTCATAAGCGCTTTCTCACGTCACCAGACACGAAACTCCTTTCTTTCCTTCCCTCCCTTCCTTCCCCCCTCTCTTTCACCGGCGTGGGGACCGACTGCCCGGCGCTGCGGTCCGGCGCGGGGAGGCGGTGCAGCTGCTCTCCCGAGGGCGCCGCGGGCCGCAGCGCGCCCCTTCCCCGGCCTCCGCGCCGCGAGCGACTTCGACCGCCGGGCCTGGCTGGAGGCCGACGTCGCCCAGTCCAGGGACACCGGCTTGGGCCCCCATTTCCATCCGCCCCCCCACCCCCCGCTTCTAATAAAGGCCACTCGAGTCCAGAGAGGCTGGCTGCGCAACTTCTGGACCATCTCGGCCGCTGCCCCGCCCTCCGCCCAGGTCTTCCCTGGCGAGACTCCGCTGCAGGTGGCTTCCTGCTCTCGGGGTCCCTGTATCGGGCTTCCCGGTGAGCGACGGGCCGGACGGGGTTGAGCCGCAGAGGTGCGGGGCCCCCGCCCGACCCCCGGCCGCCAAGAGCCGCCACTGACCTTGCGCTGGCGGCGGAGCCGGCGCCGTGCCGAACCGCTGCAGCTCGCACCCCGCTCCCACCGAGGTCCCTTCCATGGCGCCGACGGCCGGGGGCCTGACCCTCCCGCTTTGTGTCACCCACGGCTCGCCCCATCGCGGTCCCTCCCTGCACGCCGCGGGCGCTGCTCCCACGACACCTGATGCTCCGGGCGGCGCTCGGCTCGACTCACCTGCGGCTCGGGGGCAGCGTCCGCGGGGCGGGCGGGTGGGGGTGGGGTGGGCGTCAGGTCTTCTCAGCTGCAGGGGGCGCGGTAGCTCGGCGCGCAGCTCCGGAAGCCTCTGAGACTCCGCTCAACTCTGTCCGGCGCGAGAGCCCGGCGGCCGCCAGTTGCCGCCGGCGGCATCCTCCGCACTTCGGCCGCTTTGACTCGTGACCCTCTTCCCCTTTGCTCCCTCTCCTTTCCACGCCCTTTCTGGGTAGTCTTTCGGCGGCCAGGTGGGGCGGGGGAGGCCTCCGATAGAGCCCGGCGCCTTCCGCGTCTCTGGGCGCCCCTTCACGCCGCTCCTGTTCCCATAAACAACCCGAAAAGCCCTACTCGGCTTTCTCCGGTGCTCAGCGGCGACGCGTGGGCTGTGCGCTTGCGACCGCAAAGGGGCCACCGCTCCCGGCCCCTGCCTCTCGCTTGCTTGTGCCCGGTAGACACGAGGATGGGTGGAAGGAGCCTGGCTGCGGGGAGCGTGCGGGCCTCTCCAGCAGCCGTCGGTTCTGACGTCTGCGTGCAGGGGACATCGTCAAGTGTGAGACTTTTCGAGCCTGAGCGTTGTACCTCCTCGAGGCCTCCAGGCTTCGCAGAATTGCTTGTAGACTTGTCAACTAGACTCCTCTAGACCGGGTGCTGGGTCAGAAAGCCCTGGAGAGCTCTTAGAAGAAATGTGACTGGACATACTTGAGGCAGTGACAAAGATTCTTTGCTTGACTAAACATTAGCCAGGCTGCTAAACCTCCTAGGTTCATCTCTGCATTTTCTTGTAAAATCCAGTTTTAGCAAGAACCCTGCTAAGTCAGTTTGACCAAAACACCTCTCAATATCTGATCATCCTCAATACGTAATTAGGTTCCCTATCCCCCCCCCCCCCCCCCAGTCTGGTCACCCAAGGCTGTTTTCAGCAAGAATCCTGTTAGGTGGGTTTAGCCAAAACCATCTTGTTGTTTTCTCTTAGTGATTTTCCATTCACTGACCCCTACCCTGCTCCTGGGCTATCAATTTCCACTTGCCCTTGCTGTGTTACGAGTTGAGCCTCATCTCTCTCCCACTGTAAAATCCCATTGCAGGGCTCCCTATAACTATCTGGATGGTCCTAAATAAAGTCTGCCTTACCATCTTAATCAAGTGTCATCCACTCTCTTTTTCCTTAAGAGCAGATCTTCAATTATAAACTTTATCTTCATGAATTTTTAAAAAATTAAACCTAAGCTCACTTCTTATTAGGAATAGATCAGGAACTTTGATTAATTACAACCACTTCAGCTTTGTTTTAATTGATTTTTTTTTATTATTTTGGGGGCTGCAGATAAGTTTGTAAAGGTGACTGAATATCCCAAACAGGTAATTCTCCCAAGTTATATCAGAGCTGTCAGATCTTTTACAAAACCTTTTAAAAATCCTAAACCAGTTTGCATGGATAATTTATAAATAGAAATATATTTTCTTGCAATGGGGTACAGGAATTTTATGCTGTTAGTAAACCTAAATCCCAGGTGCTGTGAAAATGGTAGATATTAAAAAGCATGCAATTGGCACACTTGATTCTCAAGTGTAATTTGGAAAATATAATTTAATCTCTAATGCCTGTATGCCTCCATGTGATTTAACACTATTTCCTTACCATAACAGTGAAGTTCTCACAACAGTGGGAGTTTGAAATGCTTGATTGTTCAGGAACAATCTAAACTTTGGAGAGGTTCACAGGCATAAAGGATGGCCCACACTTAACCCTCATTGGAGCCAAGTTAAGTAAACTGAAGAATAGAAAATTGAGTCTGACAAATGGGGCCCATATCCCCTTTAATTCCATTTACTGACTGTGCAGAATTACTGAGCCTCTCCACCTCCCTATTTTCTTCTGTGTTTAATCTGTCTAATGAAAGGAATGACAAATTTTAATTAATAGTATACATGTAAAGCACCCAATACTGTGCCTGGCATATTTTATGTGCTTGTAAATACTGATTTTTTTAATTTAAATTAATTTAAATTAATGAAAAGATCAACTATGTTCATAGATTGCAAGACTCAATATTGTTAACATATCAATTCTCCCCAAATTCATTTACAGTTTCAACCCAATCTCAATCAAAATTCCAGAAAGCTCTTTTGTAGAATTAATAAGCTGTTTCTAAAATTAATATGTAAAGAGCCAAGAATAAACAAAACAATTTTTATTTAATTTTTTAAGATTTTATTCATTTATTTGACAGAGAGAGAGAGCGAGAGAGAGCATAAGCCAGGTGGGGGGCGGGAAGAGGGAAGGGAGAACCAGACTACCCACTGAGCAGGGTGCCTGATGTGGGGCTGGATCCCAGGACCCTGAGATCATGACCAGAGCCTAAGGCAGGTGCTTAACTGACTGAGCCACCCAGTGTCCCAAAGCAATTTTTAAAAATAAGGACAAAAGTGGAGAATTCACCTTACCTGATTTCAAGACTTATTATAAAGGTATATAAGGAAGACAGTTTGGTATTCATGAAAAGAGACTTACAAAATATACATAGAAAATAGAACAGACTAGAGAATCCAGAAATAGATCCACACATATAGATATGGTCAATTTATTTTTTTTCTTCTTCTTTTTTGTTTTTTTAATATGAAATTAATATTTCACTAATTTGGTATTTGGTTATGTCTCCCCTTTTTATTATTGAGGTACAGTTGACACACAATGTTATATTAGTTTCAGATGTATGACATAATGATTCTACAATTCTATACATTACTCAGTGCTCACCGCAATAAGTGTAGTCACCATCTGTCAACATACAATGTTATTACAATAATATTGACTATTTTCCTGATGCTGTACTTTTATTTTTTTATCTCGGTGTACAGTCAATTGATTTTTGACAAAGATGCCAAAACAACGTAGGGGAGAAAATTAAACCTTAACAATCAACATAGTAATATTATTGGCTCAAAGGAATATACTAACATCAAGTCAAAAGGAAGACAGGAAATGCTGACATGCAGAGTCAAAGATTAAGGTCAATATTTCTGGAAAGCATGACAGGAGCACATTAGAGAGCACCAGTTAAGATCTATTCAGTCTTGCTTGTTATTGTTGTCATGTTACAAGGGTGTGTACCTAGCCTTACTGGTGAGTACTTCCTGCAAATAAAACAAACATTAATATGTTTATATACATAGAATACATTGTGCTAATCCAATGGATGGTATGGTATTTCAAAAGATAACAAGTTTTTCAAGAAAAATAACTCCCTAACTTGGCAATGTCAACATATTTCTATGTAACACTGTTGATCTTGCTAGGAAATCCAAATGTTACATTATTTGAATATTATCTAATCATGTTTCTGCAATTTCCAGTGTTTGACTATTTACTAAAAGATATAGTTCTTTGTAAAATAGACAAAATATTTTCATTGCTAAAAAAGTAAATGAGCTTATATGTGCCCTAATGCCCAATCTGGTAACGCTTTGGAAGCGCTAACAACTAAACCAATATCAAACACGGAATGAGAGAAATTTTTCCTTATCTGGAATATGTGTCACAAAACAAAGACCAAATCCATTGGATAAGACAATTAATGTCTTATGTGTTTTAAATTATCACTTGAAGAATAACTTTTTCAGTATTAGATTGTTTTTATTTTTTTAAATGATTTTTGTTTAGAATTTATTTTGTATTAATGCTTCCTTCTTTTAATGACTTCTTTTATGAAATGTCTATATTCAGTAGTGATCATTGTTATATGTAACTGAAATACATAATCTTGTCCAATATAATGGTTCATAATGATAAGAACCCATACTTTTATTAATATCTTTTTTTAAACAGAAAAAAAGCTCTGGAACTTTTAGTATAACCCTGTGCAGGAAATAATTAATTGTTCATTATAATGGTTACTCATTATATTTCAAAAACATATAAACAAAGTGTTATAAAAAGTACAAAGTAACATGATTTCAGGAATTTCTTTTTTGTTGTTGTTCCTGAATCGCAAAGGTTAATATCTGTTGGGAATTGGGAAACATAACCACAATAACATGAATCCCCATAGCATTCTTTGTATCTGAAGGATAATAGAGAGCTTTTTCACATCTTCATCTTTTTAGTCTCTTAAAAATCCTGTTTCAGAGTGACGTAGCCAGAGTTGAAAGTCTCAGGTAGCATGAGTGCTAAGTCACACATAAGTCAACCCCCCAAATTTTTTACCTTTCTATCTATACCACTCATCTTTTTCCCCCCTTAATTCCTTCTCTCTTTTTTAAATTAAAATGTTTACTTATGGGTGCCTGGGTGGCTCAGTTGGTTGAGCATCTGACTCTTGGTTTCAGCTCAGGTCATGATCTTAGGGTTGTGAGATCAAGCCCCATGTTGGGCTCTGTGCTCAGCGCGGAGTCTGTTTGGGATTCTCTCTCCTTGTCCCTCTGCCCTCTTCCTTTGCCCCTCTGGCTTGTGCTCTCTCTAAAATAAATAAATTAATCTTTAAAATGTTTACTTATCAACACATACATATTCAACAATCTTTTATATTCTAATAAGAATATTAGGTCCTATGGATAGAAATATGAATAAAACATAGCTTCTGCCTTTAAAGATCTTACAGTCTAGAAGGCAATTTTTTTTAATTTTAAGAAAATTTTGAATACCAAAAAGCACCCAAAAAATCACAAAAATACAGTCCCCAACTTCAACAAATTTTACACATCACTTGATTTATTTCGTCTTTTTATTTTACAAAAAAATAAAACATTGTAAAGTTACGCCCTCCCCAAAAGTAACCTTCTGCCGTGAATTGGTATAAATCATCACAGTAGTTCATCTGTGTATGTTCTCGCACACAGGTGCCCATAATAAGTAGAGATAACTTGCGCATGCTTTTGTTCCCAACGACGGCATTGCTCTGTACATCATCTTCAATGTCTCACCATTTTGGTTCTGAGCTGTATCTATGCAAGTTTGTTCATTTTGGCAGCTTTATGGTAATTTATTGACTAAAGCAAAACACTATCCATTTTCCTACTGAGGGACGTTTAGGTTATTTTTATCTTTTCCATTACAAAGAAATTCCGCAGTCAACGTCTATGAAGCATTCCCTCGTGTACACATGTAGGAGTTCCTCTAAGGTAACTATCCTGGAGTAGAATTGCTAGATTATAGGATATGTGCATTTTCAGTTTTAATAGGTACTCCCAAATTACTCCCCAAAGCAGTTGTTCCAGATCATTTACTGACTATGATATGGTGTATCATCTATATGCCAGGCAGAGATTCGGGCATTGGGGATGCAGCAGTAAAAAAGACAAAAATTTCTGCCCTTGCGAAGTTTACCTTTTAGCAGACAAAAACAGTCAATGACCATAGTAAGTAAAATATAGAGTGTGTTAGAAGGCGGTCAAGGCTATGGGATTAAAAATAACTCAGAGAGGAGCACCTGAGTGGCTCAATCCGTTAAGCCCCCAACTCTTGGTTTCAGCTCAGGTCCTAATCTCAGGGTCATGAGATATTGCATCCCTACCCACCACCATGGGCTCCACGCTCAGTGCAGGAGTCTGCTTGAGATTCTCTCCCTCTTCCTCTGCCCCTTCCCTCACTTGCACACTCTTTCTCTTAAATAAATAAATAAATAAATAAATAAATAAATAAATAAATAAATAAA
>NW_024423564.1:34258838-34326306 GCF_017311325.1 Ursus maritimus | reverse complement strand
TAAATAAATAAATAAATAAATAAATAAATAAATAAATAAATAAATAAAATCTTAAAAATAAACAAGAACAAATCAGAGAAAGGAGAATGAGGACTGTTGAGAAGATGCCACTTTAAATAAAGTGGAGATAGACCTCATTGAGAAGTTAACATTTTCGCAAAAACTTGAAAGCTATCTGCTTTAAGTGTTCCAGCAGAGGGAACAGCCCATGTAGAGCAGATGTGTGCCTGGTCTGTTTGAGCAACCCCAAGACGGCCAGTGTGTCTGCAGCTGTGGGAGCCGCAGGGAGGAATGGGGGGAAATGAGGCTAGTAACAGGGGCCAGGGTATGCTGGACCACAATCGTAGGCCATTGTGTGCACTTTGGCTTTCACGTAGAGTGGGAACCATTGGAGGGTTTTAAGCAGAGGACTGGCATGATTTGTCTGATGTTTTAAAAGTGTATCCCTCTGGCTGCAGTGTTCAAAATATGTCTCAAAAGAGTGAAAGGTGAAAGCAAGGAGTCAGGGATGACTCGTAGGTTTTTGCCCCGAGCAGCCATAAAGATGGAATTGCCATCAGTGGCGGTGAAGCCGACTGCAGGACCAGCACGTCGGTGGGGAGAATCAGGAGTTGGTTTTGAACGTGTGTTTGAGATGTCTACTCAGTGCTTCTCAGACTGCGGGAGGCCACTTAATTTGGTTTTGTTTCCATTTCTCTCACAAGCTGATACTTCCATACTACATAAGTTGCTAGAAAATGAAATAAAGACATTTAAAATATAAACTTCAATTTTGTTAGTATGTAACATAAGTAGTTCCTCCATCAAATTGCTCTAAAGTTTTTAAGTACATTTAATTTCTGTACTTTTTTTTGCAGATGGGTAAAATTTTTTCTTGGACTAGTAGACTAGTAGCAAATATTTCCTGGCTGGCTGTGATCTGAGGGGCCATACTTTAGATAACCCTGTATTAGACATTCAAGTAGAAATATCTAGTAGATTGTTGAATATTCAAATCTACCTTTATTCATCAAAGGGCAGAGGCAGTGTCTACAAATTGAATGGAATTTAAGATTAATTCTTATTCCACAGCTATTCATGAGGAAGCACCACATTTGAGTCACTACTGGCCTTTTTATGGCAGTGCCAAGGGGAAGGGACAGATTAAGATCTGTGGGCAATCTGGACAGGCATCCCTTCATACTAATAATATTCTTTAAAAATTCATTCACCATATTTCTAATGGAAATAGGAAAAAACTGATTTCTGTTAACATGTATACTTTTTCTTTACATTTGAAATAATTTATTAAACACAATTTTCCAAACTAAACAACTTCTGGAGAGCGTATTAAACTGTTCAAAATTTAAACATTCAAAGTGGCTGAACTCAGAGATGGGGGTATTGCCTTTTGGTGAAACCTTGTGATTTGTCAAGTGACAAAAATATTCAACACAGATTCTATTTCAAATCTAAAGCTGTCTTCTTGGTGGAGAGAAGAATCAGTTTTCTCCCTCTCCTGGTATGGAAGAAGTCCCTTGTAGAAAGCTGGACTAACTGACAACCTATTTCTAATTCACTACTGTAAAGTCTCATCTCTTTCGAGAAATGCCCCTGATGGCAGCAATGTGGCTGCTCTCAACCTTTATCTGGCTTGGCTCTGAGAAAAGCATTGTCTTCCCAGATTTTGCAGATGTACAACTGAGAAACAGAGTTTAATAGCTTGTTTGATATCACTTATCCAGAAAGTGCCAAGTTTAGCCTCCAACATAATTTTCTAACTTTAAAGACAGTATTATTTGAATGATTCCATTCTTAAAAATATTTAAAGTGCCTTAATAGTAATAATCATTACACATCCAGAACTGATATTTCACTGGCTCTTGATGCCCACTGATATTGTAGGACTATCATCACCAAAGACTCTCCCACCACCAACTCTTTCTGGGTGTAAAGAATGGAGTCTCATCTATACCTACAAATAAGACCACTCTGTGACCACGTGGCCACATATTTTCCTCCTCGGCTCCCGCATTGGTTCTTCCAGGGACATCTGCTGCCCAAGCCTTCCAGCAATTCTGATGGGGGCTGCAGTGGCAGAGGGTGGCGGGGGGTGGGGGGGTGGTAATCCTCTTTAGTTCCTGTTAGACTCAAGCTATTCTGTGTAGAAATCATCAGAAATGCTTATCTCCTCATTTTAGTGTTAGACACATTCCAATTTCGTATTGAGGTTTTAGCTCATTTTTTCTTAAATTGCCATAATTGATCCTCTCCTCCAAAAGCTAAAGCTTTGTGCCCAGGTCAGACTGTTCTGTTTTCTCATTTCAGAAGCTGAGTATTCTGCTAGGATGCTCCTCAGTTCCTCATGCAATAGGTTGTAATAGTTTTCTCGAACACTTTTCAAACATGTCGAATCCCAGCCGTTTAGAATTCAAACAAGGACCCTTCCTTCCCTGCCACCCTCTCTCCCTCCCAGGCATACTGACACAGGCAAAAAAAAAAAAAAAAAAAAAGGCATAATGACTCCTATTCAGGGTCCTCAACCTCTAGTTTCTGAGCTCTTTTATTAAAAAAAAATTATTAAAAGGGATGGGGGAGTCATTCACTAAAATAATTAGTAAAGAGCCACCTCATATCTAATTTGTCAGATTCCACTTCTATAAATACAATCTGAAACTTATCAAGATGTCCTTAAATAATCAGAATAGTATTTTCAACTACAAATTCTTGACTCTACATTTTCACTCAACTAGTAAAACTGAAACTAATTTTTACATATCTTCAAGTTTTAAGCAAATTTAATTCCGCATCCCCTGGAAGAGCATATAAGTGTTCACTAGCCACCACGGGGATGTTTCATTTCTGACCACTCCCAGGAAAAAACAGATGTTCAGTCAATCATTTGTAACTTGAGTTTGTAACATGAAGAAATTACTAAACATTTTCCATTTAATTTCTAACTTTCTTGGTATCATGACTTATGACTCATTTCTCCAATTGTCATCCCCTTATGGTATCTCTAAAGAAAAGATGACAAAGAGTCTTGATGTCTCATGCAAATCACAAGGTTATAATCTTTACTTCCTTAAATCTGACTGCAAAGGATTATGAAATTTTTTTTAAGGAAAGGAAATTCTTTAGAAGAATGCAAAGATACTTTTTTTAGGTAGCTTTTTCTAGATGGGTTCTCAAGAATAGTTAATCAATTAAATAATTCTACATATGTTTTACTAGATACCCATGTCAGATACTGCACTAAACAATGGAGATAGGAAGGAAAGAGACACCATTTCCCCCCTGAAGTCCAGCGGGGGAGACATTCATGTAAAGAAGTCATCACAACACAGCGTCATACTTGCTATAATGGAAAAACAGAGAAAAGAGTGACTAATTCTGTTGGGTGCCCGAACGGCTTTGCAGAGAAGGTGATATTTGAGCTGGGTGTTGAAAAATAAATAGGAGCTTACTAGGTAACGAAGATGAAGAAAGGCACTGCAGATTGAGGTAGAGATAGAGCAGAGGTGTGGGATGAGCAAATGCTTAGTTGTTAAAGGGCTTGGCAGATAGGGGGAGCAGTAGTGAGCTCTGCATAACCAGAGCTCTGCCTCTCATCCTGGGACAAGTCCTGGGCCTATGAAGCACCATGCCAGGGGCTGTGGAAAACCACAGGACGAGCATGTCCCAGCTGCCTGGGGCTTCTTTGCGTTTATTCCACTTTGTGTCAATTTTAATAAATAGTGGTTTTAGACATTTTCTCCAGTTTTATTGGACTATGATTGACATACAACACTGAATAGGGATTTTAGACATTTTAAAAATGAAAATAAACATGAATACATCTGTGAAGCAGAATGCAAAAGCTTCATGGATTCTTTATATGAAACAAATATACCTGAGTTTCAGAAGTCTTTTTCAAGCTGTAACTCTCTTGCCATCACCCTATTATCACCACTCCCTGTGTTTTTATGCCCCCTCGGCTCTCAGGGGCTTCACTTAAGAAGCACTGGACTAACACATGGGTTGAACGGGGAAAATGAGGAACCAGGAAATGAGGTTAGAAAAATAACTCATTATCTCTTAGATATGTTTGAGGCATCTTTCAGAACCCTATTTGTACTGAGTTTCCTATGCCAGATTGCAAATATTTACGCAAGCCGAGGTCAAGATTGAATCTCTGTTGTAGAACACTCCATGTCAAAGTGGCAAACGAATGAGAGAGGAGGAAACAGAACACGTCAAGAGACTATTACCACCATCTAGCTGAGAAATAAGGCCTTTCTGGGGCGCTGGGGGGGGGGGGGGCTCAGTCATTAAGCGTCTGCCTTTGGCTCAGGTCATGATCCCAGGGTCCTGGGATCGAGCCCCGCATCGGGCTCCCAGCTCAGCAGGAAGCCTGCTCCTCCCACTCCCACTCCCCCTGCTTGTGTTCCCTCTCTCACTGTCTCTCTCTGTCAAATAAATAAATAAAATCTTTAAAAAAAAGAAGAAGAAAGAAATAAGGCCTTCCTGAGATAGGGCAGAGGCAGTGAGGATGGCTAAGAAGAGATTAACTATTTGAGAGATAATTTAGGAAAGGAAAATGACAGGACTTAGTGACCTATTTACTGTAAGCAGTAGGAGTGAGGCATGACTCTCAGATTTCTAGCTTTGCAGACCAATGGACAGTGGATATTATTACCTAAGGTAGAAAATAAAGGAGGAAAAAAGTTTCCAAAAAATACCCAAAAGATATCTGAAAGACAATGAATTGACTTTTGCCTCTGCTAAGCTGTGATGCCTGTGGTACAGTAATTATTCATTCAATATCTTCATCTAGCAACTATTAAACACCATGAACTAAGTGAGACATGCATTTGGAAGTATCCAGTAGGTAGTGGAAATTCAGGTCTGAATGAAATTTAAGAGATGTATGAGGCTGAAAATAAAGAAATGGAAGTCCTTGATGTGCTTTGCAGAATGGCTAAAGCTAAGGGGACTAAATATGCCACCAGCAAGGTGCAGAGTAAGAAAAGAAGGCTCAGCACTGGAAAACTAACCTTTCAGTGTCAGGGAATAGAAGAGCCTGGGAAAAGATTGTCACAATGTCAGAATGGTAAATCCTCCTTCCGGTTTTTTTTTTTTTTTAATGATTTCTTTAGTAAAATTTATTTTCATTTGCAAAAACAAATTCTTCAGAAATTTGAAAGAATATACGTGATCTTTCAACACATCATGTAAAGTCATCCTATTTAGGACCATATCTTCACTATGTCATGAATCTATAAGCCTCTTCTCAATTAAATATTTTCATTTAAATTGGATGTAAAAAATTAATTTGGACCAATTACAGCAGTCAATTGCATATTTTATTAAATTCTGCCAGCTTACAAATTAGGCAGTTTTAATTATTTTTTTTAAGGAAAGGGAGAACCAGTGTTCAGGGAGATGAGTTTCCCTGTAAGAATCCCATAGGACCCATAACCACAGATAAAATGAGCCATAGAGTTACTAAGGGATTTAATCCTCCTCCCCTGAGACTTCCAGTATGAGTCAAACTATACAAAAATTACTTTGGCAAGAGGAAAATGTAACACATCAGAATTCCGGGACACCCACGACACCCAATCCAGCCAGATTTTATCTCCTGCACACTGGAATCTAGGACAGGTTCCTGGGACCGCCCCCAGACCGGCAATGGGGTAAGCAGAGCTGTCCTAAGGGGTTTCAAGCCCTCGATCTTCCTATCATCCTTCATCCCCTGCTGCTAGAGAGCACACCCTAGAAGGATTCGTCTTTGGGTACTGTTGCACTGTCGCATCTTTTGGTGCGAAGCATGGCTGTCGGTCCTGGGGTCAAGCCAAGCCACCGCCCTCTTATACTCGAGCCCAAATTGCACAACTCCTTCCTTGCCAGCGGAAAACCGAGGACCTTGCCGCCGCTCAAATTGCGTGACTTCAGCATCATAGCAACCAATCACAAGGGCGCTCTTGAAGAGACGGCTAGAGAATGGACACTGTATTGGTGGTGGTGTTTTGTCAATCTCAGCAGAGGAGCCGCCTCTTTCCTCTTATCAACGGATGTGTCATAGTAACCCCTTGCCAGGGAGCTGCCGTTTGAGCTCTTGGGACATTTTATGAGAGAGGAGAATCGAACTTCCATCTCCAGCTCCCAGAGGAGCTTCCACCAGGGTACTGGAAAGAGTTTTCTTTTCCCTTCAGTTGAGCAGTATCAGGTAAGGGGAGGTCTGAATGGGAAAGGAGGCTTGGAAAACAAGTGTTTTACTCCTTTCAACGGCGCTTGGAACACTCGCCGGGCCAGCGATGTGCTTGACGACAGTGAAGACTGCAAAAAACTACAAAACTTTCCCTGATTTCAAAGAACGTCCAGCTAGCCAGGAGACAAAAATAGCAAGGAGAGAGCAGTTAACGACAGTCTAAGAACTGTCAGGGCGGGTACTACGACCGGTTCACAGGTGTTGTCTAGCGCATCGCTGTGCAAGGGCAGGAGCTCAGTAAATGAGGGAGGGAGGGAGGGAGGGAGGGAGTGAGGGAGGGAGGAGAAGGAAAACGCCATGATTCTGGCACAGAGGATCAAAGAAGAAAAGATTAGAGTGGGCTGACGTAGTTAGGTGACTTCAGGTCTGTTACAAAAGGGCTGGAGTAGATGAAGAATGAAGATGAATGGGAGAACATTACAACTTTGAAAGTAAGGGCCTTGTCTGAGTGCCTAACTGCTGCTCAATGATTTCTCTCTCCTTCCCCATGGTGTATGCTGCATGCTGAATCAATTCACAGCCCTCGTTCAGGAAGCTCTTGAGTTTGAGGCCTTCTGCCTTTGCGGAGACCTGGTATAATTACATAGAACGTGATTAGAGGGTGTCAGGGAAAACAAGATTGTTTCAGCCTGAGTGAGAAAGTTGGGGAGGCTTCAGAGAGAAGGTCACATTGGAGTTGAGCCTTGAGGAATGAGTAGGATTTAAACGAGCAGAGAAATGTGTGCATGGTGGGGAGCAGGTAACAGCGGCCGTGTGACTTGCTTGGGCCGATGGAATACAAGCAGAAAGGACAGTACATCAGTGCTACGGAGAAGACTGAGGAGGCATTACACAGTTCTGGTAGCTCTCTCGCTTTTTATTCTGCCATGAAAGTAGGGGCTGTCAAAGAGGGGCTGCTCCTTCAGCCTGAGTCCCAGAATAAGACTTGAAGCAGTAGCTCACTCACTGTTATGATACAGAACATAAGAAGAAAAAGCGTTTGTTGTTGTATATTACTGAGATCTGCAGGGCTTTTAGTACCCTAGCAGAGCTGACTAATATATACCCTCATCACCTCTCTGACCATCTTCATCTCCTAGTCCCCTCATCACTCTGCTCTGGCCATCCTGACCTTCCCGCTGTTCTCTTAAATATGCCGAGCATATTCCTACCCCGGAATTGTCTGTCTCCCTCTAGAATATATGCTCTAGCAGAGCAAGGGTTTTGTCTATTTGGTTCACTGCTGTATTCCTAACAGCTAGGACAGAATCTGGTGCACCACAATTCCTCAATGAATCTTTGTGGAATGAATGGTGATGGTGCTGATGGTGAAGGTATGTGTGTATATGTGGGTAGGGCAAATCCAGCTGGTATGCAGAGTGTTTTGAGTATTTTAAGGCAAATGCAGCTGGAACAGAATATGGAGAGGGGTACACTGATAAAGAATTTTCTGAAGAAAGGACAAGGTCCAAGATTTGAAATCATACTGAGGCTGAGAAGAGGGCTGGAGGATGCTTGATAGGCTGAAAAGTTGGGTCAGAGCCATTCATTGCAGGATATTTAAAAAGTAGAAATTCCCAAGTAGTCAGATTTATAAAATGCTGATTAAATCATAAAATCATACGTTTCTAGGTAAAGACAATGATTTTAAATAATTTCATATGTAATGAAACACAGTGAACAGTTACCATTGAAAGCCAAGGGATAGTCTTGTACAAAGATTAAAACTGTGGGCACTGGGGCCTGACTGGGTGGCCTCACACCCTGACTCTACCGCTCATACTTTGTGTATCCCCTCAGGCAAGTTTCCTGGCCTCTGTTTTACCTTATAAAATGGGGATGAAGATAAAAGTATTCATAAAATGCTTATCTAAAAGGGTGGCTCAAATTAGGACTGTGCCTGGCACATAGTAAACACTCAACAAACATGAGCTATCATTATTGCCTTTTGAAAAAACACATGTGAAAAGTCTGAAGTAAAAAAATGTAGACCACAAACATACCCCCCACACTTTGTTTCAGATTTAGTCATCATGGGCTGACACATAAAACCAAGTCAGAATATTCTGACTGTGGACTATGAAATAATCTTCACTCTAAATAGGTTTGTTAAAATGAGGCAACCAGGGGCACCTGGGTGGCACAGTCGGTTGAGCGTCTGACTCTTGGTGTCCGCTCAGGCCCTGATCTCAGGGTGGTGAGATCGAGCCCCACGTCGGGCTCTGCACTCAGTGCAGAGTCGGCTTCAGAGTCTGTCTCTCCTTCTTCCCTCTGCCCCTACCCTCGTGCTCTCTCTCTCTCTCAAATAAATAAATCTTAAAAAACAAACAAACAAAAAAAACAACTAGGCAAACCAGCCTGACTGACCTAAGTTGAGGACGATAAAACTTTATTAAACCATTGCAACCGTCTTGTGAGGTACGTTCTATTATTATCATCCCCTTTAAACATGAAAAACCTGAGACTCAGAAGACATCTAATTTGCCAAGGATCACTCAGCTGGTTAACGGCAGAGTCTATTTTTCAACCTTGCTGCTTAGATGCCTGAATCACACTCCTAACCATCTAACAAGACGAGACAGGGGTGACCATGGGGATGACAAGGATCCGATCGGATGGCAAATGACCTCAGCCAAAACTGATGAACAGTTCCACAGAAACTTTTGGAGGCATTCTCTGACAGCACAAATAAGGGCACAGTGGTTACATGCACACATACTAGGACACAAGTACTATTCAAATTATGGGAAGTGTAAAACTGATGTACCAATATGCATGTTATGGGCCTGTGCCTGCCCGTGGACTTTCGGCCTGTCTTTGTGGCTGGGGCAGCTGCTGGGGAGCTGGGCACGGGGCAGCAGACAGCGACTCCCTGGGATGGGAACAGCAGCAAGAGGCGGGGGAACCAATGTCCTCCGTCCTGCTTTCACGGCGGGCCTATGGCGGGAAACTCGAAGTGTTGGCATGTGGTTTCTGTGTACCTCAGCTGCATGGCTCCACCAGAATGGCAAGATCTTATCAGTAAGATTGTTGTTACAATAAACCTTCCGTCATAGGACAGCCATTCTATGAAGACACATGTCGATTTAACCAGAGGCAAAGCTGAGAAAACATATTCTTATGTTTTACTAAATGATAATGCTTATTATTTGAAACTGTAAAATAGAGTTTACTAATGACATTATCTCTTCATGCAGCCTAAGTCAGAACCATGGCACCAAAATCTCAAAAACAAAAAAGCTCAGGTGGCCAGAAAAAACCCAAACGGGGCAAAACCAAACAAGCATTACCTGGTAGGATTGTTTTTTCATTAATGGGATTTTTATGCATCTAGTATTTGTATGTATATTAACCACCAAGATGACTGTGGTTTAATGTATCAAATAACGAAATAGCTTTGCTATCATAAAGTCAACCACAAATGGAATTTAAAGTATGGAGATTTATTCTTATTTTTGATTCATTTCATTATAATACCTGTTAAAAGTCATATAATGCATGCCATAGCAAATATATCACTAAGAGATAATTCTGTGGAAAAGATAATTATTCAAATTCTATTTAATCTTTCATAAAATAGTTTAAATCTTCATTGTATCTTTGTTTATGTTTTGTGCTTTGAAGCTGGTAAAAGACTGTAATTAACTACAACGTTTGTTTGATTCAAAAATGTAAATGTCACATCATTTTATTCTAGATAGTGAAGAAAGAGAACCTATAAATATGGAGAGCATGGGTAAGTGGAAATATAATTTAGAATTTATGACCCCAGCTTTATAATATTTTAATATGCAATGAGCAAACAAAAATACAAATTGAAGTGATTAATCAAGATGTACATGGGCTAAAACTACATTATGTCATTTAGAATATAAAGCAAAAAATTTTGAAAAAAGAATAAAGGAGTGGAAGAGAGAATTTCAAACTGAGAAATAGACTTGAACTGAGCAGTCTTTCAGAAATCTAACACAGTATGGTTACGGAGGAGACTAGAAAGTGTTATTAGTCTGCAAGTTATTACTTTCATTAGAATAATATTTTTAAGGCTCTGATTTGTGGGCAATACTTATCTGTACTTCATGGTAAGATCAAAGTATTTCAAGTAAAGAGGTTAATTTTTAAGCAAATAAACTAGAACCTAGACAACCAAATTAATGTGACTCCTACTTTTAGAGGCGAAATTATCTTATTCCAACAGGACCTTTTGTTTTGGTTGTTGTGGAAACTTTCCTCTTAGACTGGACTTAGGTGACGCCCTTTGTGTTTAGAGACAGGGAGGAAACAGTGAAGGGTAGGGAGGAGGGAGATCTAAAAGCCTTGTAGGCTGTTGTAAGGGCTCTGACTTTGAGTCATGTAGGATGGAGGCTACTCAAGTGGTATTTAAGCAGTGGAGTGATGGGATCTGACTTGTTTTTACAGTGTCACCCTGGCTACCTATCTGAGAATGTCAGGCACAGAAGCAGAAAGCAGTCAGAAAGCTATTGCAGGAACCTAGGAAAGAGAGGGTGGTGGCCTGGGCCAGGGTGGTAGAGGGGGAGTGGAGATGGCAGGAGGATGTCAGCTGATAGTTAATGGCCATGGAACAGGGCACACTGCCCAATAAATGATTTATTGAACTAATGAATGTACCACCCAAAAACTTGGAAGTCATCTTTGACTCCTTTCTCCCCCTCAACACCTTCCCATCCCCATCTAAACCATTCCACCTCTAAAATACATCCCATCTACTTCCCATTATGTCCACATCTGCAACCTTAGTCCAGACCTCCACATCTCTCATCTAGGTTGGTTCCTTAGCCCCCAACTGGTATCACTGCTTCCACTCACTCTCCTTCAACCCATTCTGCACACCACCTGGTCATGTGTCTTTCCTGCTTAAACTCTCTCATGGCTTTACTTTGCCATTATAGCAGTCCCGGCTCTGCCTTCCTCTTTGTCTCTCTCTCTGTCTCTCTCCTCTCCCCCTGCCCACCCCCCACCCCAACCTAGAGCCCACCAGCCTTGCTTAGCACAGAGCACATCAAAGTTATTCCTGCCTCAGGGCCTTTGCTCTTGCTATCCCTGATACCTGGATAGATCTTCCCCCAGATCTTTACGCATCTATCTCCTTTTCACCATTCAGATCTCACTCCAATCCCACCTCTGCAAGAGGATTTCCTTATTATTAACGGGCAAAATCACCAACAGAAAAGGTACAAAAATGTGAAAAATTTGGCACTAAATAGAGGGAAGGACACTCGTTTACAGTTTGAGGACTGATCCAAGATGGAGAGCATCAGCTTGTTTGACCTCAGCTGGGAACGTGCACATTGGGCAACTCAAACTTTTTGCCACCGTAAGCATGGTTACTAATGATGGTAGAAGCACGATGACTATTGATGTTGGGGTTACATATTTTTGTTTTGTTTTCTAAATATGGAATGCTTCACAAGTTTGTGTGTCACCCTTGCATGGGGGCCATGCTAATCTTCTCTGTATTGTGCCAATCTTCGTATACGTGCTGCCAAAGTGAGCACGGGGTTACAAATAAGTTTTAGCAAGCGAATCTGCAGATACAAAACCCATGAATAATGAAGATTGACTGTATTTATTTCTTTATGCATTTACAATCTATTTTCACACCACCTGGCTGGCCCTTGTGCACACTCACTCTCACTCACACACATGCACACATGTACTCCAGGGGAACAGGAACTCTCTTGTTCACCACTGTACTCCAATGCCTAGAATAGATCTTGACACATAGTAAGCACTCAGCAAATATTTGTTGATTGATTTGTTGAATAAATGAATGAACAAATGGCTTTCCCTATTTTTCTTGTCTAAAGAGACCACCACTACTCCCAGTCTCCTTAGTTCCGACTTCTAGCTTTCACTCTATTTTCTCGATTTGTGCTACTGTATTTCTGAGTGTATTTGTCTGTTTGATGTCTGTCTCCCCCTCTAGATAGTCTAACCCTAGTACCAACACCATGATTTTACATAGCGGTTGCTCCATAAATAGTTCTTGACTAAATGTGTTGACTGGCAAGAAAAATCCACGAACCTGAGAACAGGGCATGATGGAGATGTTTCAGCAGAAAGTAAATGGGATGAAAAATAGATGTCTATTTATTTAAGGAGAAAAAAAGAAAACCTCAGTACATTGTAGTAAGACTTGAGGGTAGGTCTTGATTTACCTTATACTAGAACATCTCTCCTCTACCCTCTAGACCTTCGAGGGCAACATTAGGACCCCTCTGACTTTCTTGCTGTGGGGTCCTGATTTTGTCAACTGTCACTTAGGACTTGAGGCTCATGCCCCAGGGAACTAGGATTCCCTTTCCTTCCAAGAACCAAGGGAGCGACAAGCTAACTAAAATACTGTTGCCTAAGGGTCTAAAGGGCAATGTCAAGAGGTTTCTAGAAAATAAATGTGATTTTTACATTTAGCTAATATATATGGAGCAAAACCTTTGTGCCAGGCAAACACCTCTCATCTGTTTAACTCTATGAAGTAGGCATTATTATGACCATTACATAGATAGAGATGCTGTGACTCCCGAAAGTTAAATAATTTACCCAAATTCTAAATCATGCTTTAATTTGGTTAGAATATCAGTGGTATATTAATTGCCTATTGCTGCAAATTACCACAAACTTTGTGGCTTAAACCACTTAAAAATTAAGTGGCTTATTATCTTGCAGTTTTGGAAACCAGGAGTCTGCCATTACTTTCATTGGGTCAAAGTCAAGATATCAACAGGGCTGGCTCCTTCTGGAAGCTTTGAGGGGAGGATCCACTTCCTTAGCTTTTTCAGCTAAGGCTCTCTGCATTCATAGACTCTTGGCTCTTTCCTTTATTTTCAAGGCCAGGAGTGTAGCATTTTCTAATCTTCCTCTCTTTGGCCTCTGCCTCTTTGTCACATCTCCTCTCTTGACTTGGGCCCTCCTGCCTTCCTCATATAAGGACCATTGTGGTTATCTTGGGCTCTGCTTGGGGGCCCAATGATCTCCCCATCTCAAGTTCCTTACCTTCATCACATGTGCAAGTCACTTTTGTCATAAAAGGGAACTTATTCACAGGTTTCAGGGATTAGGACGTGGACACCTTCAGGGAGACTCTATTCTGTTTACCACAAGTGATTAATAGCACAGTTTTGGAAATTAGACCTGGCTCAATTCATAATTCTGCCACTTAATGACGGTGTGGTCACAAATGACTTCCCCTCTCTGAGCCTCTGCTTCCTTGTGTGAAAAACAAGGTAGCGAGACTACCTCATGAGATTATTGCAGAAGTTAAATTAGATAGTACACGCACACTTCCTTACATGGAGTCATCACAAAGATGGTTCGCATTAATTGTTGTTACTATTTTTAAAAGATACTATAATGAGAGAGAATGAAGAATCCCAAAGTAGGCTCACATATACATGGTCAATGGATTTTCAAAAAAGTGCAAAGGCAGTTCGGTGGAGAAAGGACAGTCTTTTCAATAAACGATGCTGGAACAACTGTACATCTATATGCAAAAAAATGAACTTCAATCCATACTTCATATCATATTCAAAATGCAGGGCAATTGATGCATATTGAGGGCTCTGGTCTGTAGGGCACAGTAAGATTCTGAGGAGTGAGTTATGCAGAGCTGGAGTCTGTGGTTCCTGCTCTATCAGCCACTAGGTCAGTGACTGCCATTGCCGGCATCCTGTGGAGAGTAATCTGTTACCTCCCTGACCATGTGTAAGGAAGGGGCAGGACACTCTCCTGTGCTCTGCTGTGTCCACACATTAGAGAGAAAGTACAGCATGGTGGTAAGAATGCAGGGACCTTAGTTTGGATCCCAGCTCTCCCATTTCCAACTCCCGAGGAGAGAGAAATGGCAGTTTGTCCCTGATTTATGAACAACTTGTATTCCAAATGTGTATTATGCCAACTGATCGCCATTTGGAATGTATTTCCACATATAATCAGCGTTATGCATATAGTCATTAACCACCCCCCAAATTACCTGAATAACTGTATCATAGAGCCACTGGGGGGGGGGTAAATATTTCTATAGGAAAATAAGCCCCAAATTCCACCTTGAGAGGTCACATGCACTTCCCCACCCGCCGGTCCATCTGTTGAGCAGTAAGAGAAAAGGTGTCAGGATGTCTAGTTGTATAGGGTCTGGAGAAGATGGGAGAGGGTTCTAGGACCCTGGGAGGGAGAGTTGGGGAAGGAAGTTTTGGGGGTAGATGCAGAGCTTAGACTGTGACCCTGGAAGCCACTGGTGATAAAAAGGATAAGAAAATGAGAAGATGGCTTGAGATAGGAGAAATAGAGCACACTATTAATAGAGGCTCTCTCTTGAGAAGTAGTATTACAGATAATTGTTATTTTCTTCTTTTTATCTTTTTTGACATTTTCTGTAACGGATATACTTACTTTAAAAATAAGAACAATGATTTTTAAAGTCTTTTAAAATTTTAACCAAGATAATTATTTAAAGCAAACGACTGCATGTTTCCTCTTAATATTTTAATTGCTTATATTTAATGTCCAAATTCTACTTTGCCTACTCCAGGTCATCCAGAAATTTATCCTTTAGTTTTAACTACCCAGACCCAGGAAATACTTAACTGCCGAATAGACAAAGACATCACAGATGAACAACCTTATGTACTTATCAAAAAAGAAGATATTTTGGCAGACTTTCAGAACAGAGGGGCAGTATCTGATTTCTATCCAGTCAAAAAAGTTATCCAGGTAAGTACAACATCCCTCTTTATTTTTCAGACCTGCCTCAAGAGGTTTCTGGTACATAATAACAAAGTAGAGAGATTGTTCAGTTCAAATCTGTGGCATCCCCCCCCCCATTACATTGGGCAAAGGCTAGCTTGCCCACACCTTTGGAATTCTGCTTGATAATCCTCTGTGAAAAGCAAACACCTAACGGAGACTGATTCTTATTTCATACCCAGAAAAGCTTATCCTTGTCCAGTTTCAACTAGAATAGGAATCTACTCTTATTTTCCTATACTGCTTTAATTTTTTAATTCATAATTTTGGTCTGATTTGTCTCCAAACATGCTACTGAGCACCAACACCGAATAAAAGGAATGCTTCTTTTTTCCCTGTTAGAAATAAAATTGCGTGGTAAATTTCCCTGGACCTACTGAGCTTTAAGAGCTTTGTTAATAGAATAATTTTACAATCTGGGATTATGAGCCATAGATTAGCACTATGGTTATCTTTTATGATTGATTAGAAAAATAGTGACTTTTTGTCTGAATAAACTGAATGAAAACTGACCTTCTCTTTTGATTATATTCCTATAGGAATATCCTGGAGATGAGCTTCTGGTTGTTTATGACAAAGACTTCAGATATGGACTTAACTTTTATCTTATTGGAACCGAAGAGGGCAAAGAAAACTATTTAAACGTAAGCATACCCCAAGTCCTTGCATTTTGTTGATTGTCAGAAGAAAGGAATACCCCTGCGGGAGACCTATACATGGTTATGAATATTCTTGTTCAGCTCTCTTTCCTTGGGACCTGGACAGGGTTCTGGCACTTCGAGTAGGTAAGCAGTAAATGTGGGATGAGCTAAATCAAACATCTCAGAGTAGCAGATACTCTACTTATTTGCCCACTGACCCAATGAGAGTAGAAACAATAAATCTGGAGTAACATTGCTCTCGGCCACCCACTCTTTGTCCCATACCCCTGGTTCTCCTCTTGGAGAGGAGAACTTACCTAAACTTTGGGTAAGTTACTGACCCACTTGTCTGCAAAGTGGTGGCACCAATAGTATCTATTTCCAGGGCTACTGTGAAATTTAAATGGGCTATTTTTTTCTTTTGCTTAATTTCCTTCTCCTAATTGAAAAACACGAACCAAGAATAAAGAAAATAAGGAAGTGCTTAATTTATACAAACATAAAATTTATTGTGAAATATACACACGCAGCTATAACCTACTTTTGGTCATATATTTTAGAGTGCTATTTATTTTACTCTAGCCCCCAGAAGTACCAGAAGAACAGGAGGAATATAAAGAGCATATTCCAGAAGATGTATATGTTTATAAGCCACCTATCTCTAAACCATGGGTGTCTTTGGGCAGTGAAAAAGAAATTGAGGAAGAATCGGTTAAGGAATCTACAAAGCAGGTCAGAGGCTTGGATATGATCTTGAGTGTGTTACCTCTCTGTAATGCTGAACAACACTGATTCCTGACGGATCTGTAAAGTTTGCTATGTTTGCCAATGGGGATGTGGTTTTTCCTTGGATAGAAGAATGGTCATTGTTTGAGGTACTTGGGTATTAAGGGCAGAACTGTATTCCCCAAAAGAGATATGTTGAAGTTCTAACACCCAGTACTTCATAGGTGACCCTATTAGGAAATGGGGGTAGCCAATCCAATATGACTGGTGTCCTTATAAAAAGATGGCCATGCAAAGACACAGACACAGGGAGAACACCATGTGAAGAAGGAAGCCGAAATGGGAGTGGTGTATCTACAAGCCAGGGAGCAGCAAGGATTGCTGGCCATCACCAGAAGCCAGGATAGAGGCAAAGAACAGATTCCCCCTCAGAGCCCTTAAAATGAACAATCCCCTCAACACCTTGATCTGGACTTGCAGCCTCTACATCTGGGAGAAGAGTTAAACTAAACTCCTGTTGTTTTAAGCCACCCAGGCTGTGGCACTTGGTTACAGCAACCAGAGGAAACTGACCCAGAGGTATTCCCAGAGCAGCCCCTGAGAAGATTTGTATGTGAGTGATTTATTATGAAAGTGCTCCACAGAATAATAGGAAAAGCAGCAGGACAGGGACATAGCAGAAGTCCTATAAGGATGTAATCTCATGGGGCACCAGGGTGGCTCAGTAGGTTAAGCGTCTGCCTTCGGCTCAGGTCATGATCTCAGGGTCCTGAGATTGATCCCCACATCAGGCTCCCTGCTCAGTGGAGAGTCTGCTTCTCCCTTCCCTCTTCCCGCCCCCCACCTGGCTTATGCTCTCTCCCGCTCTCTCTGTCAAATAAATGAATAAAATCATAAAAAAAAAAAGGACGCAATCTCAGACAAAAGACCTGTAAAGAAAGGCTTTAGCTTGAACCCCTAGGGGAACTCTGGAGTGTAAATTATACCCGAGTTGTCCCAAACTGAAGCAAAGGAGATGGGCTTACACATGTCTCCCACCAGTCCAACACTGGTGAGTGCCAGTCACTTCCTATTCTCCGTACCACAGTGGTCCCAGTAGCCCTAGAGCAGTGCTCTGCAGAAAAGCAGCGGGAGGTGATAATGGAAAGCACACAGACCTGGAGGGGCAAACAGAAAGTACAGAAAGAGATTTGAGAGGATCTGAGCAGAGCTCCAGTATTGTCTACCACACATCCACTTCTCCATGAACTTGATGATGTTACTTTTACTGCTCAATGTGTTGCAGATTACATATATGATTTCTCGAAAACGAAGTGAGTTTGGAGCGCCAATTAAGTTCAGTGACCAAAATGCTTCCAGTGTAAAAGATGCCTATATTGAATGTACAGCCTACCCAGATAGACATTTTACCCTTAAGCAACTTGAGAAAGATGTTGGCATGCAAGTAGTCCCCAAAATCAAGGACACAAGTACTCAAACAAGATGGTAAGTATGCGATGGGGTTGTATATTTTCAAAGGCAATTATAGTAAAATCTAGCAACATCCATGCTTATTTTGAAAGATCTTTATAATAAATGGGACTGGACTGACAATGACAGCACAGATCTTCACAGAGCAATTCAGGAAGATCTAATTATACTCAACGATGCCTTTTAAAATCTCAATAGGAAAAAAAATAAATAAGATCTCAATAGGAACAGGAGAGACAGGTCTGTAAGAGTGTAAACACTGCGAAGTGGGACAATAACTGGTGCTGTTAATAACACGCTCTTGCTTTCAGAGCTGGGGCCCTGTTGTCTCTCCCCTTGCCTCCTAACTGCTCTATTCCACCACCGAAGTGATTGTTCTCGCATACCAAAGCAGATTGTGTTAGGTCACTGCCTAAATCTCTTTTTTGGCTCCGCACCACATCCAGAGCCCTTCAGATGGCATTAGATCCTCCTTCCTCCGTGACAAGGCATTGTCCGCCACTCCAGGCTTGGCATCCTGTTCTGAAACAAGCTTTTGTGCTCCAGCCCCATGGGCTGCTTCCAGCTTCCAGAATGTCTGCTTTTCCACATCTTCCTGCCTCTGCCTGCTGCTCTCACATTAGCCGACAGTTGGACCACATCATCTAACACAAACCTATTTTATAATAAAGTATTGACTATCTCATATAATTTATTAAATAATGAAAGTGAAAAACAGGATGGTTATGTGGGTACAGAACGTCGTCGGTGTATGGCTGGTTCACCCTCATGCTCATGTGGCTGCCCGGGAGCTCTGGCTCACTGCCACTGCCCAGCCTCATGAGAGAGGATGGGATGGCAGATCGCTAGCCCAGGACAATTCCAAATCCAAAATTCAAAGTACAGTTTCTACTGAATTGCGTATTGCTTCCACTCCATCCTGAAGTAAAAAAATCACAAATGGAAGCATCATAAATTGGGGGCCGTCTATAAAAGCAACAACCCCCATTACTGTCTACTCCCTTACTCTATTTCTCTTCATGCTATTATTATCACTTGATATGTGTTTGTCATTGTCATTCTTCTCTCACCTCCCACCCACACCCTGCCTTAAAATGTAAGCTCCATGAGACAGAAACTTTGTCTATTTTGTTTATTTCCACATCCTCAACTCCTAGGATATTTCCTGACACACATTTATCAAATGGAGGAAGGCAGGGAAGAGATGGATCAAGTTAAAGAAGAATGTGCAGAACAGATGACTGACTTGATTTCAGTGTCAAGAGGAGGGCCATGAAATATGCAGTGGCCAGGAGAATCAGGAATCAGCAGTGTGGAGTGAAATACAAAAGTGCTTTTTAAATCCATGTAAACCAATGACTCAGAAACCATAAAAATGCATTGTTAAAGTCAGAGCACATATGCATAGATACCAGAATAAGAAATGGGTCAGAAATGAGGGAGGCAGATGAATAGACAGGCCAGAACTAAAGGGGGTAAAAACTAAAGACAGGATCAGTAGTCAAGTCTGGGCAGAGAATCAGGACACCAGAGATCCATAAATACCAAGAAGTCAGGCCGAGACAGAAAGGAGAGAGGTGAGACATTAGTACCAAAGAAACTTAGACTTTGAGACAAATTTCTAAGCCAAGCTGGCCAGAGATTTCTTCTACGTTCCTGCCAGAGTGCAGAAAAGCGACAAGAATGAGTCACCCAGGGTAGAATTGGGAGGTAGACTCAGAAAAAGACAGGGAACTTCCAACAACAGGAACCCAGAGGACTCTAGATTTAGTAGTCTTTCAATGAATGCCGATTCATACTAACAGACAGTTGTATCTATACAGATGGAGTGAAAAGATGAGAAGTGAAGGTCTTGACCCATAAGATGAAAATAAAATATATGAATCAAAAGGTTCAAATAGGTGACTGGGAGAATGCTGGTCCTCCTTACCAAGATCAGGAAATCAGGAAGGGTAGCTAGTCTAGGGTGGAGAGGCTGAGAGATATGATTTTGATGGAAGTAAAAAACATAAAATCAAAGATGAGGTTCAAAGAGGACTGACAATGAAAGCAGAAGTTCACAGTGTTCTTGCCGCACACTAGGCAGTCTTCTAAGCACCTGGCACACAGCAACTCAATTCTCACAACTGCCCTCTGAGACAGGCACTATCCTCATTTTAGAAATAACTGTACTGTATGGTGAATAACATAATAAATAAAAAAATATTATTATAAAAAAAAGAAAGAAAGAAAGAAAGAAAGAAAGAAAGAAAGAAAGAAAGAAAGAAAGAAACTGAGGCAAAGCCAGGTTAAAAATGAAAGCTCAATGTTCAGAACATAATTTAAATCTGAAGCAATCACAAATAAATCTGCTGAGAAATAATGAAACAAATCACACTGAAAAAATAAGAGTGGCTCTTAGTCTTGTTGTCTCTCGGATGAACCCATTGGTGCCATGCAATTTCTTACTTCATCCTACCCAGAGGACACATTAGTGAATTAAGAGGTGAAGCTAAGATTTGAACCCAAGTCTCTCTGCTTCCAATACCAACATTCTTTCTTTCCAGCACTCTGCTTTGTGCTACTGATACTGAGCTAGCTAGGGGAAAAAGAATGAATTGTTTATTAAACATAAAATTCTCTTTACTCCTTGTTTCATTACTCTTCACTTAATGTATTTGCCTCTCACAGAGACATTTTACTGACATTTGTTCAGCACAGATTAAATACAACCTAATATTTTTTTGAGCACTTATAATGTGCTAGGCACTGTTTTAAAAGCTTGGCATGTATTAACGCATCCAATTTACAATGACTCTATGAGCCAGGTACTTCGAGAATTTCATTTAGAGATGCATAAACAGACACAGAGAGGTTAAATAATTAGCTTGGGGTCACAAAGCTTGTTAGTGATAAAATCAGGCTTCAAAACCAGGCAGTGTGTCACCAGAGTGCACACTCTTAATGACTGTGCCATATGACCTTTCTATAGCCCCATACCCTAAGATCAAGGAGCTCCCCCAGTCTAGTGGGTGAGACTGCCAATGGCCAAATGCAACAGAATATGTTCAAGGGTGGAGGTGAGCACTGAGGGCAGACGGGATGGAATAAGCCTTCTCCCAGAGATCACGTTGCCATCATTGCTGAAACGTAAATTGTTTTTAGTTTTGTGTATCTAGAGCAGAGTTTCTCAATCTCAACCCTACTGACATTTTGGGCTGGGTAATTCTCTTTTGTGGGAGGCTATCTTGTGCACTGTAGGGTGTTAAACAGCATCCCTGGATTCTACTCACAATATGCCGGTAGCACATTCCATTTGTGACAACCAAATACGTTTCTGGATATGGCCCAAACTTCCCAGGGTGGGGTAGGATTGCACTGGTTAAGAAACATTGACTTAATGAAATGAAGAGAGAATGATGAACAAATGTGGCAAAATGTTAATAACGGATGAATCTGGGTGAAGAGTGTATGAGAGTTCCTTAGATCCTTCTTACAACTTTTCTGTAAGTTAAAAATATCTAAATAAAAACTTTAAAAAATAAGAACTTGATTATGTTAGAAACAAATACATAAATACTCAAAGGATTTCAAAAAGGTAGTCAATATCCATTATCTAGGATAAAGAAAAATATTCAATATATAGAATTTAAATAAAAAATAATATTTTATTACTGCCACAGAAAGAAACCTTTGACCTGTCACAACCTGTATTTACTTTCCTTTGATCTAATTTTTGGTATTCAATTTTCTTTTAATATATTAGGACATATCCCAAAAATGCCATTACACAATATTATCCAAGAGAATTATCAGAGGAGGAAAAAGAGACATTTGGACAATCAAAATCTTTGAGTGACTTTCTTAACAACACATCTATAAGGTAAGAATTGTATATTAAATTTTTGAAATAAAACGTAAAATGCATATGTGTACCTACAATGATAGGTCTTAAAAAGCAACTCGGTCCATGGTGTCTAGGTAGAGAGTACGAAGAGTTATCAGATGTGTATGAGCATGTGACACACTCTCAGTCTTTCCTTTCTATTGCCAGGCCACGTCCTAGACCTCCCAAGCTAGGGGCATACCAGTGTTCACCTGGGAGATGTATACAGTTGAGTGTGTGAGATGTTTTCCTAATGGCAAGTTAACATCTATTTTCCATGGTTCTTTTATTTAAGTCTTTGTTCTCCACTCTCTACCCCCTTCTTAGTTTCATAACTTGTATGTGATCACAAAGCTGAGGATGAGGGGCATGTGGAGGGTGAGCGTGACCGTGATGTTCTTTGTAAATATCACCGACTTTAATTCGGATGTGCCTTGTACATCTTATCCCTTCCCCCTAATTCCTATGTCGCTGCCACTCTTACCGAATCTGAGAGAGAGGTGTCTTCAGGAACCCACCGCCCCACACTGTTACTAGGACCCTGGGGTTTCTAAATCAGAGAAGAGCTGGACAAGGTCTCATCAAGTCGACATCAGCGTTCAGAAAAGTGGGGCTAGTGGTGGACAGGTTTGCCAGTTGTACTTTGTAGGTTGGTTTCTATTTCTTTCCAAAATTAAAAATTTGTTGGTCAAGGTCATACAGAGCCCATATTAAGTTTTTTTTTTAATTTTTAAGAAAACACCATTAATTCTTTGAGACTTTTAAATATCCTGAAAATTCCAACAACTCTCAAAAGTTGTTACCTATGTCTTGGGGGAATCTGGTTCAAAAATTCACCTGTGATGCAAAGAGAGTGCATGAAACTATATAAAATGCTTCCTATGTATATATATATATATATATATATAGAGAGAGAGAGAGAGAGAGAGAGAGAGAGAGAGAGAGAAAGTTCGGTTTACTCTGGGTCCCGGCTTCTTGGGAAGTTCATTAAAACGTGGAACAAAGAAAGATCGATGTTCCATCAATGCCTGATGACTAACAGCTGTTCAACAGGCTGTCCCCTGCTGACCCATCACTCACTTTAGCTAGCTGGCCTGCTATTTCTCTGTGTCAGCTGCCAGAATGACTATGGAACCAAAGCTAAGGAGAGCGGAGGGAACGCAATGGCTTTTCACAAAGAGCCAGAAACCCAGAGGCAGAAACACAGTGTCTCCTCACAGGACTTCAGTATTAGTTGGTCTCTGGAGAAGACATTAAACATGCAGAAAAACTATATATCTCATGGCAAGGGTAGGGGACACACTACAAGGCAGAATCCCATGAAACCTCCAGAAATGCCAGAGGTTCAATGTTTTACAAACAGGGTTGCAGTTTTGTGGACTCTGCTGGTTGATTAGGCGAAATGAAAAGCAGGTGAGTTTACTTCAGACTTTGAAGCAAGCCTTATGTTCTTGTCTGTTTGGTGACAAAATTAAATGCATTTCTGCTTAGCAACAAAACTAAGCAACAAAAACAAAAAACCAGAGTGCATTAACTAGTTGCCACTCATTTACAGGAAGCATGCTATAGCTTTTCCTATGGGACAATGAGAAAGAAACAAGAAAACCTACAGTTTCTGTTTCCCCATATCAAAATTTAGTCCTTAAAATTTTTCCTGGTAAGAATATTAAAAATGAGAAGTGTATGTACAATCCATTTCAAAGCCATAGAAGGCCTATGGCCAATTCTTAATTATCCACATGGTGTATTATCTTTAGACCTGGGTTTTTATTCTTCCCTTTCAGTTGCCATGCTTACAGAGAGAGGAATAGTAAACAGCTTTATAATTCCCTCTCTGAGAAGTGGGAAAAAGAAGACAGAATTGTAAGAAAAAGAGGAAATTTGGTACAGGAATTATAATAGCACCCGTCAAGAATAAATAAACCCACGAAGATATCACTGCCATGTTTCCCACTCTAAAACTGTTCAAGGTTTATTCAATTTTTTTAAAAGTTAATATAAGCCTGGTTTTGACCTGGAAAGAGTGCCCTTTTAGAAATGAGTTCTTTCTTAAAGAATTTTATCCACAAAGAATCTAAACAAAGCAGTATTTGCAAAAGAAGGAAATGAAAAGAAAGAAGAGAGAACTTCGAGGGATTCTCAAAGCAACTAAGAAACATTCGTTTTGGGGTTAAAAAAAAAATACTTAACCAGGGCGCCTGGGTGGCTCAGTTGGTTAAGCGTCTGACTCTTGAGTCCAGCTCAGGTCACGATCTCAGGATCCTGGGATGGAGCCCGAAGTCAGTCTCCATGCTCAGCTCCGAGTCCGCTGGAGACTCTCTCCCTCTCCATCTCCCTCTGCTCCTACCTCCCCTGCTCTTACATCCTATCTCTCTCTCTAAAATAATAAACAAATAAAATCTTTAAAAAAAGTACTTACAGGCTCTAACTCAGACAACGGTTTTGCCAGCTTCCACTTCATCACCCTCAGAAACTGGAGTGCAGGGAAATCAAGAAACAGGAAACCAGAGAAAAGGTGCAGTCTTCACTTCTCCCTCGTGAATTAGTTCCCAGTTCAGGCCGAGAGGGAAGAATCAGGAAATCAGATTAAAGGCCCTGGCTTTAGCTTGTCTCTTGGGAATTTCTTTCTCATTTAGGCTGAAACAGAAAAAAACAAGATTTTGAAAACGCTAACAAATGCTTCTACTTGCAGCTCCAGGCTGTGAACATAGCTAGCCCTCGCGGGTGTTTAAACGTGCATATGAACCACCTGGGGACCTTGTCAACATGCAGACTCTGACTCCCCTAGGCTCAAGTGGAGTCTGTGAAGGCATTTTTAGCAAACTCCAGGTCATGATGGTGCTGGGGGTCCATGCAGTGCACTTTAAGTAGCTAGGTCCTAGTTTGGAAGATAAAGTACAAGAAGAATTTAAACCAAGAGTATCCACTTAAACAGTGAATGGTAGTGGTAATTCTTAACAATAGAGGTATTAAAGGTCACCCTGTTTAATTACATTCTTAGGAGTATCTATTATAATATTTAGGGTTTATATTTAATTGTCTAAGTAAAGGAGGTTTGGGGTTTTTTTTATTGTTTTAGGAAATTCATAATCAAGAACTACTCTTTCAGCTTACCACACCTATTAAAAAACCAAGCTATTTGGACTCTTAATCATTAGGGTAAAACATTGAGTGACATCCTAATTGTGGGAAAGCTCCAGAGGCCTTATGAATGAGTGAGCTGAGCTTTCAGGCCAAAGCATATACAGGGGCATTAAACATGACAGAAACTTACAGTACCTGTTCTTCGGTTTTGTTTTTTGTCTGTTTATGGTACTGCTTTCAAGAACGTACCTCATTTTCATATCATAAGCAAGTGACTGAGTAATGGTGGAATTAGTTGGTCAAACTCACAGAAAACAGTTATAACATCTAAACAACAATATTTATACACAAACATACACACACAACTACTTGAAGGCTCAGGAGAGTGACCAGAAGTTAGCGGAAACTGGAGGGGAGAAGGACGAGATTAGCAAGTCTGCAGTGTTTTTCTATAATGATTGCCTAATCCATAGGAGGCTCAGGTGACGGAAAACTGCAGCCTTACAGGTCTGTGGGGCAGAATAACCAAACAGTCAAGGGAAAGTCATGGAAGGAAGGGAGCCCCAGATAAGCCAAGACCCCAGATTTACATAAAAATCTAATCAGATCCTAGGCTGTAGACTAAAGCACTCATTTTTAGGGGAAACTCTAGGGGAGTCCTGAACAACCAGCATCTAGAAGCTGAAAAATTGAGCAGAGATCTCAGCTATCGTTCTATACAGAGGAGATAAAATTTGGAGTTTGAGTCCAGCCAAGTTAACTGCATTATAGAACAAATTTTACTTTTCAGAGGGACAAAAGAGAATCCAGGTCTCTACAACATATCATTTATAACAACCAGTTTCATTGAATATGTAAAGTCACTAACCATGTAAAGAAGCAGGAAAATGGGATTCTCGGAGTCTTCCTGATACCAATTCTGGCACCAAATGAGGGTTCTTTTCCCCCCTCAACACCAAATACCTTTCTTTCCCAACACCAATTCTCTCTCAGATGCTATGTGGAGTAAGTGCAGACCCCACAAGTTAAGGGGCTTAGTCTCACAAACCAGCCCCAACTTCAGACGCCAGTCTCAAGTCCCAGGGGGCTATGATTTGGACTGACCAGCTATAAATCAGTTTGATAATTCTTCAGAATGACTCATTTAACTCAGGAAAGCACTTTCCTTACTATTACCAGTTCATTGTAAAGGATACAACTCAGGAGCAGCCAAATGGAAGAGATGCAGAGGACAAGTGATTGGGGGTAGGAGGTTGGGGGAGACATTCCAGCCTCCAGCACCTTCGAGTACTCACCAACTTGAGAGCTCCTGTAGTAACTTTTAGGACAGGAGCCTGTCAAGTCAGGGCCCTAAGTACTAAGAGATAAGCCTAGCACTCAGATTGTTTTTGAAAGGGCAGTATTGCCTTCTTAGCAGGATAATTCTTAATTGTAGGGATTGTATCATGCATTGCAGGTTTATTAATAGAATTAAAGACATAAGCACCTCCCTGCAGGGAGCTCCAGCGGGAAGACAGCCTGTGAGAGGAGGCCTGCAGGAGGCAGAGCGGGGCAGGCCCGGTGTCCCTGCAGCTGCCAGCTCGGTCACAGGCCTGGGAGAGCACAGCCTTGGCCTGGAAGCCCAGGCAGATCACGAAGGTGCTCCAGGCCATCGGCTAACAGCCTCCTGGCACTAGAAGTTCTCAGTAGCTCACAGCCATGCGGTTTTTTTCTCTTAAGTCATTTATTTCACATGGGGGCAATCGCCAGTTACCAAATATAATTGAGAACATTTTTTCCTTTCCATATAAATGAAGTAGGAGGAGATGTGGAAAGACATATCACTGAATAGTAAAATCCAACATCTTGTGTTTGCTTTTTTTTTTTTTTAACAAAATAGTGTTGAAATCGCCCTGCAGCAAAATGAAATCATGAACACATTTATTGATGACTGGAAGTGTCTGGCAGAAGAAGAAAGCACTTTTGGAGACAAAACCGATACCCACCTGAAAGAGTACCAGTCCTTCACCGACCTCCATACCCTAACAGAGAAGATGGTTACCTCCGTCTCCTGGCATCCGACCATCTATGGTGAGACGAACACGACTGCGGTTCTCTTTTGTGATGGCCCAGAAAGAGTCTGTTGCTTTTCTAGTAAAATCCAAACTAGCTCACTTTCTCAGTTGCAATAAGACCACTCCCAGCTGCTAAGTGCACCTTTGGAGCACTTTCGACACCCTGCGGTCCTGTGTTCTCCCAGCACCTCACTGTGGTCTCTACAAGGACAGAAGCAGAGCTCAAGCCAGGGAGGTGACGGGCTCAGGTCACCCAGCCGGTACAGTGCTGAATCTGGATTTGCCTCAACCTGTTGGGATTCTCAAGGCTAGCTCCATTCCCCCCCGCTGCCCCGCCCCCTTACCGGACAAGAGAGGAAACGCACCTCCCTGAAATCACTCAGCAGCCAAGGGAGGGGAGGACCCGGTGCAGGTGGAACCACATGCAGATGGAACGAAGAGAAAAAGTTTCTTTCCCTCTGTTTTCCTCCTCCTCTCCCCCACACTGGCCCTTCTCTCTCCCTCTCTCTCTCTCTCTCTCTCTCTCACACACACACACACACAATTTGTATTAAATCTTTTCTTTTTTTTTAAAGATTTTTATTTATTTGACAGAGAGAGACAGTGAGAGAGGGAACACAAGCAGAGAGAGTGGAAGAGGGAGAAGAAGGCTCCCAGCAGAGCAGGGAGTCCGATGCGGGGCTAGATCCCAGGACCCTGGGATCATGACCTGAGCCGAAGGCAGACACTTAATGACTGAGCCACTCAGGCTCCCCTGTACTAAATCTTTGAAGTCCGCTCTTTATTTTATATTAACAGTACATCTCAGTCTGGACAGACCACTTTTCAAGTGCTAAATAAGCAACATGTGGCTACTGGCTACCGTATTACACAGTAGAACTCTAGAACTCTTGGTCTTTTATTGAATACATTTATTCAAGTTTCGTCAAAATGGAAATGAATAGTGACTATGTTGAGAAGCAAAACCTAAAAACATTTCTCTATGTATAGTTGCTGCAGATTTTAACCTCTAATTGTGTTTCAATCAGGCCTAATAGCTGTGTCCGTGGCCGTACGACTCTCCCTTGAAGAGAGAGTCCACTTTTCTGGTAAATTATTGCTGCAACCATCACTGATTCTTTTCTGGAGTTTCTCTGATCCCATACATCCTCAGGTAATTAAGGAGAGTTGTCCACGTAGTCTAAATACTATGTTCACATTTATCTTTAGCAGTTTTAATCGCAAACTACTTTATAACCACTTAACATAGTAAGTGCTTATAAAGGTAGGCTTTAGTCGACTCAGAATTTGTCATCGATTTGAGCAAAACTGAAGTTTACACTTAGTTTATTAAAAAGATTTGTTGAACAAACACGTTATTTTCAAAAATGATTTTAAGAGCACTGTTTAACCAATTTCAAAAAGCAAACTCTTGGGGGGGGTATTTAAATACTATTTGTTCAAATGCAAATGGATTTTAATTCACATGAATTTCCTCAGTTCTGAGGATCACCAGTAGGCGACAGTAATGCGTACAGATGCCTGTGTGGGAAACAATAGGGAGGGGTGGGGACTTTGGCCCTGGAGAGTGGACTGTCCATCTGTGGAGAAACTACTCTTCAGCTCTCTTGTTGCCAGGTGGTCTTACTTGGTTTAAAGAATCCAGATCTGAATTTTTTAGTGAAACCTCCCAATTTTTAAATAGTTCAACTAAAACCAAACCAAACACACAATTCAAATAAAACAAGGCTGAGTTTGCCCCACAGGGTTCTATTTCTATCACTTGCTCAAAAGGAGTTTTGCTTAGGGGAAGGGTGCTTTACAGTGTTAGATTAAGTTTTTTTTAATGTACTTAAATATAATATTTTGTTTCTATAAAGTATTGTATAACTAAGGCTTTCCCTAATTAAAACCTTACCCTTCCCTTCGACCTTCTTCCCTAATTCATCTGAATTGAGTCAGTTTTACTATAATATATTCTAGTACTTTAATTACTATAGACCTAGAAATTAAAATGACAGATCTCTAGTTCTTTCTTGTCAGCCTAATTACCACAAAAAATGGTAAGTAGGGGTTTTCTAATATTTTTCTAGTGGACTAGGATTACTCTCCAGTCAACATCATGGAAGTGTGGCTGAACTTTCACACAAATTAGGAAGAGGAAAAAAGGACCCTCTCCTCTATTTTGAAGAATAGCTTTAAAAACACAAGCAAATAATTTCTTAAGGAAATAATATAAATGATTTCTTTTGTCTTTGTTCTACCAAAACTATAGGAGAATATTTTTTTAATTTATTTTAAAAGTAGAAGTTTCTCTAGAAGCCACAGAGTATCAAATAAACAAAGATGATTCACTCCAATACTAGTCTGAAACTCTAGCTCAGTGGTGGCAAACCAATGGCCTCTGGGGCCCATATTTTTGATGGTAATGTTTAAGGAAGAACAGTAACCATGCATGTAGTTTGCTTGGTGCTAACACATTAGAACAGGTGCCAAATATGATTAATATACCCATTCCTTCACACTGGTATATTCTTTGCAGAGCTTCCTTCTTACCCTCCAGTACTTGAGTTTGTTCACTTTCTGGGTCCTGTATTATTTTAAAATTTGAGATATTATCACTGGCAATACCTCTATCTTTTCTCATTCAACACATTTTCTTTTTGAGTGCCTACTCTCTGCCGAGCTAGCTAGACAGCAGGGAACAAAACAGACAAGTATCTTGTCCTCACAGAATGTACCTTCACACTTCTCAGAAACACTAAACATAATCTTTTTGTTTATAAAAAATTATAACATCTCCCAGCAATGACCCATGGAGGGTGGAGGAAGGGGAAATCTGGGCCCCTTGAGAACGTACCTCTCTCATCCACATAGCCAATGTTCACCAAATTCAATGTTCACTCCATCCACAGGTGGTATTCTGGGAATGGACTCTATGTCCAAGTTTCTTATAGACAGCTGTAAAATTCAACTTTTAACTGTCTTAATATTATTTTCTCCCTATGATCTTAATAGGTTTTCTCATTCTCTCTTGAATTTGGGGGGTTTACTTTAGTTAATGCTGGAGAGCCCAGATGACATCTTTTGCTTCAAGTTCTGTCCAAGTGATCCTAATATTATTGCTGGAGGCTGCATAAATGGACAGGTAATTATGGATTTTTTTCCAGCATTTATTAATTTAGACAACATTCTGTAATATATTTTGATTGGTAGTTTTTCTTAAACTTAAGGATTCAATTTGACAGAAGGAAAGTATGCCAATTGTGTGCCAAGAACTGGGGTGTACAGATGTGTTAGACATCAGGACTCGAGGTGTCCACAGGGTAATCTAGTATTAACGTGAACAAAACTGAGTCAAATCTGTTTGTATTCATGGACTAGAGCTGCGAATTGCACAAGATTCCACAGAAGAACAAAAAACACAAGCATTAATACCTCTTGGTCCAGAGTCCTCTTCTGACGTTTCTCTAGGGGTAGTCGATAGGGGATGATCCAGAACTTGAACAGAAATTCACTGGGAAAAGGTACATGTATTACTGAATTTATATACATATAATTTGATACCATATTTGTTTTCTTCTTTTCTTTTTTAAGTTATCTAATTTATATGAAATTTAGATCCTGTCCTCCAATAGCGTGTTTTTCTAATAAAGTGAAACAAAAATCTTAAAGCTGTTTTATCATCAGAATTTAAATTCACTGTGACCCAGTGAGTTTGACCATTAACAGTAAATGGTCTTTTTATGTGTGGCTAGGAAAACTTCCTTGTGATTGAAAATTTAAGTGTCTACATTGGAGATGCCTGGGTGGCTCAGTCAGTTGAGCGTCTGACTCATGGTTTCAGCTCAGGTCATGATCTCAGGGTAGTGGGACTGAGCCCCACGTCGTGCTCCACGCTCAGCCGGGAATCTGATTGAGATCCTCTCCCTCTCCCCCTTGCTCCTCCCCTACACACACTTTCTCTCTTAAATAAATAAATGCATACATCTTTAAAAAAAAATAAATGTCTACAGCATCCGCGACCATCTATCCAGAACCAAAACAACCAGAAAAACAATTTTCCCCCTCAGTTTTGTTCAACAATAACTGGTGGTCATGATAATGACCCAGAGCTTATCCTCCAAGCCCAGCAAATACTGAATGCTTTCTGTTACTCATTATGAAGGTGATACAACTTTAAGAATATTTTAGAAAAGAGGTGCCTGGCTGGTTCAGTCAAAGAGCAAGCGACTCTTGATCTCAGGATTGTGAGCTCAAGTCCCAGGCTGGGTTGTAGAGATTACGTAAATAAATAATTAAATAAATAAATAAAAGCTTTTTAAAAAAGAATATTTTAGAAAAGCAAATGATGAACATAAAATCACTCACAATTCTGTAATCCTGACATTTTGTTAACATTTCTGTGTGTTGAAATGACTTCTAATCATTGAAAATTAATCTAATTTAGTGTTGCATATTCTAGTTTATTCTCATTTTCCCAAAAATGACCATTCATGTATAGGCAAACTTGGAGTTGGCTAGAATATTCAATTAAGTAAAAATCACCATTTTCTAGACTTTTTGGACAACTGTTTGTACTACTTCTGGAGGCAAGGCAAAAAAGCTCTCCCCACAGTCACAGCACATTCCCAAAGACAGAGGAAGAACTCTTCCCAAAGCAGAGGAAATTGCATACTGTTTATCCTGGAGTTAAAAAAAAAAAAAAAAAAAAAAAGACTAGTCTTTATTAACATAAGCACAAAAATCAAAGTGCTGGGGCACCTGGGTGGCGCAGTTGTTGGGCGTCTGCCTTCGGCTCAGGGCGTGATCCTGGCATTCTGGGATCGAGCCCCACATCAGGCTCCTCCGCTGGGAGCCTGCTTCTTCCTCTCCCACTCCCCCTGCTGGTGTTCCCCCTCTCACTGGCTCCCTCTCTCTGTCAAATAAATAAATAAAATCTTTAAAAAAAAAAATCAAAGTGCTAAAAATACTTTTATAGAGAAGAAAACATTCTTTGTCATGTTAGCTCTAAACATTGCTGACTTGCTATTAGTAGGCTAAATGTGATTATCCTTCAAGGTGATTGATTCATCAGAGTGCATGCCAATACCAATAGGTTTTAAAAAAATCTTTAAGACCCCATGAGCTATTTCCTGAAAATATGTTGTAATAACCTTTATTTCTGTTTTAGATTGTCATGTGGGATATCACTGCGCACGCAGATCGCATAGAAAACATCAAGGCAGGCGGCAGTAGAAGTAAAAAAGTCACGCTCAAGGTTAGCTTTTTATAACTTTTCACTTGCAAGTTTCTTCAGTTCAGGGGTTTATCAAAAAGGACATAACGGAACTGCCAAGCTACACAAAGACTCAAGGGGTGGGGGGAGTATTATTTCCCACACCTTCACATCCGTTTGTGGACATGTTCTGAATTGCTTTTATGTAGGCCCTTGATTTTAAAAAAATCAATAAAACAAGTCGCAGGACCTACCTGAAGATGTTATTTTTGTTGTTGTTTTTAAATAAAATAAAGGGCCCGAGTGACTTGCCTAAGGTGATGTCATGGAAAGAGCATGGGATAGAAGGGTCATGTATGTAGGCCCTGGACTGTAGTCCTGTGAGTTTGGACATGCCTTCTCACCTCAGCAAGCATCAGTTTTTTCATGTGTAGAATGAAGGGGTTACAATCCTTTCTGATAATCGTATACTATGATTTTGTGAAGCTGTGGACGCTGCCAAGAGGGTTGAGGAAAGGTTCCTCAGCTCCTGACACAGTACTCACCCACCATATTGCACACCTCAATCCCCAGTTCTTCAACCTGAACACCAATGGGCCTTCACCAAGACACAGTGAGCATGCAGGAAACACTCCTTTAAAAATGGAATCTCATTGGGGCGCCTGGGTGGCTCAGTCGTTAAGCGTCTGCCTTCGGCTCAGGGCATGATCCCAGAGTCCTGGGATCAAGCCCCACATCAGGCTCCTCTGCTGGGAGCCTGCTTCTTCCTCTCCCACTCCCCCTGCCTGTGTTCTCTCTCTTGCTAGCTGTCTCTCTAAAAAAAAAAGAAAAAAAAAATGGAATCTCATTGATTCTTTAGGAAGTGGATCAATCATTCTTGTTAAGTTTAGAGATGAAAACTTAGACTACATTGAAGGGAAAGTACATAATCTTATTACCTAAATACATGATACATTTATACACAGTTTCAATGTTTTTCTTTGAACTAGTATTTCTCCAAGTTATTAATTCTAACTGGAATAATGAGTAAAGTATGAATTCACGCAATAGCTCTCTGAAATTATCACATAACTTTCTTTTGACATTTTTCCAGCCTATGTTTCTCCTTGAACCAGACAGTAATAAAGAAGCAACGTACATCAGACATTGTGCAGTTTCCTCAATAGAAAATGGTCATAAGAAAGTAATTACAGATATACATTGGCTGTCTGACACATTTGAGGTGAGTCTTAATGGTTTCATAATTTTCTCCTGCTGGATTGTACATTTTGGAAGATTTTATTGAAAGAGCATGTTTCAAGTCAACAATTCATTTACATTTAAATCATAAAATAACCAGGAACCAGGGCATCAAACAGTTGTGTCAGTGTTGCCTGGCCAATATCTGACTTGGGGATGAGAATAAGGCCAATGTTTCAACTTCAATGGCTTATAAACCACTAAAAAAAGGTAGGTGGTGTTAACAATGATATAATACAATAGTGAAGAAGATAGTAGTTTGATATGTAAAAATAGAGTGCAAATATTTTACACCCTCCGCCTTTGTGGATTTAAAATTTATGATTTCAGCTAGTTGAAGCAAGCAACTCTGAAGATCTGTGACATATAGTAATGTGTTATTTTGTCAAGGCAATTTTGAGTTGAATGCGCCGTGAGGCTGGTAGGTGAAAACTAGTCATGCAGTGGATGAGTCCAGCTGAGTGCTTAGCATCTGCAATGCAGTTTGGCTTTGTAGTTCTGTACCTGACTCACTAAGTCTGGTGTTAGTGAATTTGGAAACTGGAAAGCTCCCCAAATGTTTACCTCAAGGACACTAAGGGTCGACTGTGTACCTTGAGAATATCAAAGAATATTATGAAAAAGTAAAGTTATAAAAGGTATTTCAACATATTCGAATGGGTTATGCAAAGCAACAATACTTTTAAAAGTTATAATGGACCAAAACAAATAGCCCAGACAGTTTCTGTTACCTCTAAGTTTAATATAGGGTAACTCTCTGCTCCAACTTCATCCCAGCTCACACCATACACACAAATTAATTCAGATGATTATATATTTGAATAAAAATAACAAATCACAGGAAAAATATAATAAAACCCAAAATAGAATACCATTGAATGTTATATTTCTGGATTGGAGATAGTTTCTAAGCTAATTAATGTTGAAAGAAATTCAAAACATCCACATGTAAATTTCTAAATTAACAAAGAGCAAACAACAAAATGGAGGAAAATATTGGTCTAAAATATGGTAAATACAAGATTTCCAGTAAATAAAACATATACTGAAAAACAATTAGTAGATAAACATGAAAATCATTCAGGCTTTCTAATATCAAAGACATTAATAATAAAGCAACAATAATATACTATTTTGGATCATTTAATTTTTAAATAAAAATTTAATAAATAATAATACCCTGTGTTAGAAAGGATGCAGTGGTGAAACCAGTAAATTCTAACACTGCTGGTTCCAACATACAACTTTTGGAATACAATTAGTTCTTAAATCATCCAAATTTTCAACTTTTTGAACAGTAATTCAAATTTTGGGAATTCATATTAAGAAATAATCTAGTTTGTGCCTCAAGATACAACATTACAAGCACATCTTAACAAATTATGTCAAAATGTATTCATGAAAAAATACTGGAAAAAATATAGGTAGAATTATATTTCATATTAAAACCTCCTATTTTCTGGGCAGAAGACATGAACAGACACTTCTCCAAAGATGACATACGAATGGCTAAGAGACACATGAAAAGATGCTCAACATCACTAGCCATCAGGGAACCACAATGAGATACCACCTTAAACCAGTTAGAATGGCAACAAGACAGGAAACAACAAATGTTGGAGAGGATGTGGAGAAAGGGGAACCCTCTTACACTGTTGGTGGGAACGCAAGCTGGTACGGCCACTCTGGAAAATAGTATGGATGTTCCTCAAGATGTTAAAAATAGAGCTACCCTACAACCTAGCAATTGCACTACTAGGTATTTACCGCAAGGATACAGATGTATTGAAAAGAAGGGGCACATGCACCCCATGTTCATAGTAGCAATGTCTACAATAGCCAAACTGTGGAAGGAGCTGAGATGTCCTTCAGCAGATGAATGGATAAAGAAGATGTGGTTCATATATACAATGGAATATTATCATATGTGGAACATAAGGAATAACAAGGAGGACCACAGGGGAAGGGAGGGAAAACTGAATGGAAGGAATCAGAGAGGGAGACAAACCATGAAAGACTCTGGACTCTGGGAAACAAACTGAGGGTTTTGGAAAGTGATGGGGGTGGGGAGAGTTGGGGTAACCAGGTGATGGGTATTAAGGAAGGCAAGTGTTGTGATGAGCACTGGGTGTTATACACAACTGATGAATCGTTGAACACTAAGTCAAAAACTAATGATGTACTATATGTTGGCTAACTGAACATAATAAAAAAACTTTTTTTTTGGTACTGAAAAAAAACACTTGATTTTTGTACTCTATACTTTTCTTTTTTCCCTTGGATTCACTTTATGTCTGATAAAAAAAAATCCTTAATGATTTGTTATAAAAAAAAGAAAAGAAAAGAAAACCTCCTATTTTCCAGATGTCTATTAATATTATTATGTTGTTGTTGTTGTTTAAATCATTAAAACATAAAAGCCCAGAGCAAGCTCACTTCTGGGGTCTTGCACTTCATACAGCAGGGAAGGCTCAGTAGAGAGGCAACTCGGACTGTGGATTGCTTATCAGTTGAGTAGAAGTTCACAGCATTTGGGAACCAGAGAGCGTTCAGGCTGGTGTGGCTTTGGCCAGATTTCCAGAGTCTTAGCTCCTGGGACACCTACCAGCTTTAGCATGCAGCACCTATCGCCCTCCTCCCACCTGCTACTTTTCACTGTTTATTTGCTGCTGGAGCCCCTACCTTTGATTACTATCTTGCTCACCAGTCCTACCAGGAAGGTAGGGAATTGGGGTAGGGAATTGATTCAAGAGTGGTACCTTCATAGATTGCCACAAAACCTTTCTCCTTCTTTCAAAGCTAGCTAGTTGGGGGGCGCCTGGGTGGCTCAGTCGGTTAAGCGTCTGCCTTCGGCTCAGGTCATGATCCTGGGGTCCTGGGATCAAGCCCTGCATCGGGCTTCCTGCTCTGCTGGGAGCCTGCTTCTTCCTCTCCCACTCCCCCTGCTTGTGTTCCCTCTCTCACTGGCTGTCTCTTTCTGTCAAATAAATAAATAAAATCTAAAAAAAAAAAAAAAAGCTACCTATTTGGAATTTGGGACTTCTAGGACCCTCAGGAGCCATTAATCCTCCTTGGACTCTTGCCTGTGCTGGGTGACTGTTGGTAATCAAAGTAACACTAAAGGTCTTCTTTACTGACCTTATCTGCTTAACAATCTCATAAAGACTCCTATGTTCTGTTCCACCATTAATAGTAAAATACAAAAGAGCCTACACTTTTAATTATAATGGATAATGAAATTGTGATACACCATCTATATATTATAAAACTGTTAAAAATTTGACTTATGAGTACACAGGTTAGTATTCAAATTACATCCACTGAAAAATCTAAGGATAGAAATTTTTATGCATGCTAGCTAAAACTATGCAAAAATGTTTTTATGAAAAAAGACTGGAAAAACATATGGCAGAATTACATTTTATTTTAAAACTTATCCTCCAAATTTCTGTGATATTGTTATATTCTTTTAATAAAAATTAAAACAAAGAAGAAAATATTAAAAGAGTAAAACACTGTGAGAAAAGTCATTACTCCAGGTACACAGAACTTAACTTTTTGTGTTTTTAAAAAACAGATCAACAGACAGGGTGCTGTCTTTGAGAATCGAAATGGAATATGCTGTCAACTTGTCACATGTTCAGCTGATTGGTATGTCTTTGTTATAGTTCTTGGGTCAATTTCAAAGTTGGAGGGGGTGGGGAGGAAAATTTTCCTCACCCTTCTACCAAGCAATACTCTGGACACCAGCTGGGCATCTCACAGCTCAATTCTGACACTATCCACCAGGATTCACAGGTAAGGTTCAGTGCTACACGACTGCTCTCTCGAACACCTCCCCCCACCACAACCCACTCCCCTGCCGGCCACGTCAGACGCCAGTCACAAACCCAAGTCAGTACCTGTAGTTCGGACTGACTGGCTGTAGATTGGAGGTTCCCAAGAGTCCCTCCTCAGGTTGGATTAATTTGCTAGAGGGGCTCACAGAACTCAGAGGAACATTTTACTTACTAGGTTACTGGCTTATTATAAAAGGATGTAACTCAGGAGGAGCCAGATGGAAGAGATGCAGAGGGCAAGGCACGGGGAAAGGGTGAGGAGCTTCCATGCCCTCTCTTGGTGCTCACTCTCCCGGAACTTCCACGTGTTCACCAACCAGGAAGCTCTCTGAACCTTGTCCTCCTAGGGATTTAGGGGGCTTCATTACTCAGGTATGATTGATTAAATCTTTGGTCATTGGTGACTGAACTTAATCTCCAGCACCTGTCCCCTCCCTGGAGGTCAGGGTAGAACTGAAAATTCCAACTCTCTAATTGCAGGGTTGGCTCCATTGGTCACCCATCCTTAGGTGCTTTCCAATATCGCCTCATTAACATAACAAAAGGCATCTTTCCCACACTCTACATCTAGGAAATTCCAAGGGTTTTAGAAGCTCTCTGCTAGAATCCTGGAGGAAAAACCGATTTATATATCTTATAATTCACAATATCACAGTTTTATTTTAAACACTACCTAAAATGTTTTCATACAATATATTATTTTTTCTTAGATACTTCTAAAATTATCTTCTGTTCCTTAAATAATCTTTTTGTAACAATTAAACATTAACAACAGGGCAGAATATTATAGATTGTTGCTGATTGAAAAAATATTTTTATAGATACAAATATGTTGTAAAAAGAATACATATATGTATACATACCCACCCCCACACAACTATATCCTATACTATAGGTAGTAAGTAATAAAGTTGCTGAATCAAAGAAAGAGCTGACTCAGGCCTCAGAAATAACCCCAGGGATTTGGGTAGCAGGAATGAATGGCCAGCCCCTTCCACCTGAATGAATCAGTTCCAACCTGACTTCTGTTACATTACAAAGTCACCCCTTTGGCCAAGGAGGGAATGGCAGGGCACCTTAAGTGACAGTTCCAACCTGACTACATGGAATGGGGAAGGGGCAGTTCCCCCAAAAAACAAAATAATTAGAATGCTCTTGCTAACAAATAAAAGAGCACAAGGGTAGGGGGATTATTGCCCAAAAGGGCCACCAGTAGGGTTATCTGGAATATTATACAACAATTAAAATTGTAATGATTCATGGAGCAATGTTTATGGTATGATGTTGATGATAAACAACACAATGCAAAGCTATACTCTTCTTTAGTAGCCTTGGAAAACATTTAGAAACACTGAATAGACTTAAAATATTACATGTTTTTTTTTTATTTAAGACACAGGTCCTTGATTGTTGGTTATAATGATGGTCCTTGAATTTAGAAATATTCTAGAATATTCTGGAAACAATTCCTTCAAAAGTTGTTAAAGTTAAAAAAAAAAGCTTATGCATTTAGAAAAGCTAATTTTTAGTTATTTGGAAAACTTACCAGTGCTAATCTTTATACCTCAGCCATGCCAAGGTTCTTATAATATAGAATAAGATAAAATAATGATCCATTAATAAAGAATATGTGACTGAACAATGGAATATTACTCAGCCATAAAGAAGAATGAAATCTTGCTGTTTACATCAACATGGACGGATCTAGAAGGTATAATGCTAAGTGAAATAAGTCAGACAAAGACAAATACCATATGATTTCACTCATGTGGAATTTCAGAAATAAAAAAAACAACAACAAAAAAGAGACAAACAAAAAAACACTGAACTATAGAGAACAAACCGGTGGGAGGTGGATGGGGGGATGAATGAATTAGGTGAAGAGGATTAGGAGTGCATGATGAGTACTGAGTAATGTAGAGAATTGTTGAATCACTATATCATATACCTGAAACTAATATAACATTGTATGCTAATTATACTGGAATTAATAAATAAATAAATTTTTAATTAATTTTTAATTTTTAAAATCCCCAAAAAAGAACATGGGATTAATTTATGCAGAAAGTTCAACTGAAGTTTTCTGTATTTAGCAAAATCATTTTATGAATAATGCAAATTAATGCTTATAAATGAGATTCAAGAAGATCTTTCTAATTTGGAAAAACGGTTTTAAACCAACTGTAATTACAGATCTTTTTGTGTCATTTGTGGTGTTTTCCCAAAGATTTATGTTTTGATAACATAATAATGATTAATACTTTCAATAATTCATTACTAAAATGAATAAGTGATAGATACTAAGTCACATAAATGAACAAAAGTTTTGTTAGTCTTATTTGAGCTACTATACGTTTATCTAAATACTTTAACTTACACATCTAAATTCTTTAATAATATCTTAAGTTTATTAATCAGGTTACTCATAACCTCAGTGATAGAAATAATGGAGCTAATATGGCATATTCTTTGCCATCCTCATCATATGTTTTCACATAATTAATACAAAGTCACTTTTATACTAAAATACTTGACAAGTATGATTATAAATGTATTACCAAGTTTAATACACTCAAAATTATACTCTGTATATATGTGTGGAGCTTTATAAAGAATTTTCATACACATTATCTCATTTGATTTTTATAATCAACCTGTAAGGAAAGAGAAATAAGCGGAGAAATAACCTTTATTGGATGTTTACTATGTACAAAGCACATTAAATCCAACATTGCTTATGTATGTATTGTTTTCCCTATAAATATACTATATTTATATTATATATATAGTATATTCAGATTATATATTGTCTTTGCATTATATATTTATACATTTATAACATATATTATATATAGTTATATATCATGTCTCTGTATATGACACCAAAAACACAAGCAATAAAAGAAAAAAGATAAGTTGAAATTCATCAAAATTATTGTGTTTCAAAAGGCACTATCAAAAAATTGAAAAGATAGCCCACAAAATGGGAGAAAATATTTGCAAATCCCTTATTGGATTAGAAATTTCTATGCAGAATATATAAAACTCTTACAGCTCAACAATAAAAGGACAACCCAATGTAAAAAGGAGCAGAGACTATCAGTAGACCTTTTCCCCAAAAAAATATAAAATTGGCCAATAAGCATGTGAAAAGATGTTCAACATTCGCTATGAGGGAAATGCAAATCAAAACCACGAGACCTAACAGCCAAAGCAACCATCTTGACAAAGAAGAACAAAGTTGGAGGACTCATACTTCCTGATCTCTAAACTTTCTACAAAGTTACAACTAGAGACAGATGAACTGACACTGGCCTGAGGATAGACATAGAAATCATAGAGTTCAGCAATAAACCCATATGTCTATGGATGACTGATTTTCAACAAGGGTATGAAGGCAATTTAATGAAGAAAGACTAGTCTTTTCAACAAATGGTGCTGGGACATCTGGATATCTGCAAGGAAAAGAATAAAGTTGGACCCTTAACTCACACTGTATACAAAAATTAATTGAAATTGGAACAAAGACCTAAATGTAAGATCTAAAACTATGCAACTTTTAGAAGAAAACATAAGCAAATAAAAGCATAAATGTTCATGACCTGGGATTAGATAGTGATTTCCTACATGTTGCATCCAAAGTACAAGCAAATGCAACCTAAATCCATTTTGATGAGACACCACTTCCCCCACTAGGATAGCTATAATAAAAAAAGACAAAAAGTAGCAAGTGTTGGCAAGGATGTGGAGAAACTGGAATCCTTATACATTGCTGATGGGGATATAAAAATGACAGTTGCTTTGGAAAACAATCTAGCAGTTTTTCAAAAGATCAAAAACAGAAATTACCATATAACTCAGCAATTACACTCCCCAATGTATACCCAAGAGAAATGAAACTATGCATCCACACAAAACATACACAAATGTTCACAGCAGCATAATCCATAATAGTCCATCAACTGATAAATGGATAAACTGTGACATATTCCACACAATGGAATATTATTTGGCAATACAAAGAAATGATATACTACCACATGGATGAACTCTGAAAATATGCTAAATGAAAGAAGCCAGTCACCAAAAGCCACATACTGTCTGATTCTATTTATATGAAAATTCCAGAATAGACAAATCTATACAGACAGGAAATAGACTGGTATCGTCTAGGGCTGATGGGAACGGACTGGGGGACAATGAGGAGTGACCACCAATCTATACAAGGTTTCTTGTTGGGGTGATAAAAATCTTCTAAAATTGATTGTGGTGATGGTGGCACAAGTCTGTTGACTATAGTAAAAGCCATTGAATTGTATACTTTCAGTGGGTGAATTTTGTGCTATCTGAGTTAGATCTTAATAAAGTTGTTATGTTAAAAAAAGATGGTATCAATCTCTAAACTCAGTTCTCATATATGATATTAGTGTCAATACAAGCAAAGTCATCAAATAACCCTATAAACTGTATAGTTCTCTAAAATATAAGATGTAAAACAGTTCCATGTCATAGAAATCTTAGTTTCAGAGATATTAAAACACAGCCATGATCACATTGCTAATGTGTAGCAGCAGAAAGTATGATAGTTCTAAGGCTACACCTCTTACTTGTACTAAATAAAATGTGAATTTTTTTTAAAGCACAATATGTTTTTGGGATATCAGACCACAGAAAGCTTTAATCCCTCAACCAATAGAGAAAAAGAAAGAAGAGCACATTGAAATTCCTTTTGATGTACCATCTACTTTTTTGCATCTTGATCTTTCCTGGAAACCTCTCACTAAGGTAAGTAACATGCAATTTAGTCCATTCTATTTGCTTGCATACACTCTGTAATACATATGCATATACATACAAAATATACACACAGCAGTAGAGCAGTTCAAATTAACTTAGGACTTTATAATTCATGTATTCATTTAACCAATAAATTCTTTAATTGAGAATTATTATGAAGCCTGCCTAGGTCAAGCCAGCAATCACAATTTTTGGGAACTCAAGTTTGATATTTGTTCATGTATAAGTAAGCCACAACTTACTGATGGTTTGTATAAAAATTATTCATTTGCATAAGCAGTTGCTTGTAAATTAATAGGCTCTCAGGTTAGCCTGGAAAGCTAATTTTAATCACTAATATAGGCAAAATTCTGTATATTTTAATACCTATAACCAAACAAAACTGAAAGTAAACGAAAGAAAAATTATTTGTACTTTTCTTGAAAGGCAGAGCTTTGAAGAAAAGCAATTTTAATTTAAGAAAGATATGGCTGTGGATGGAATATGTGTGGAAAGTATGAATGGGCTTCTGACATTGATGACTCTCTTTTCTTTAGAAAGTCTAGTTCCAATTCCAAACTTAATATTTATTCCCTTATTTTACAAGTATCACTAGAATTACATTATTATGCATTTGCTTCAAATGGAAGAGAGAACACAGAGGGGTGAGAATATTCTGGAAGGAGCTGGGATTAGAAATTAGAAAGAGAAGATTAGGAATTTTCTGGAGTAGGATTTACAGAGCTGTAAATTGTTTAAAAAGAAATGAACAAACAGAAACTTACCTGGGAATAATTGTCAGCATGTGGAAAAATATCCTGATGGAGAAATGTGGGACAGAAGCTGTGAGGGAAAAATATAAAGTGTGACAGCTTCCCATTTTGATGCAGATCCAGGGCCACTTCTGGAACTCAGGGGCACGTGTGTCCCCAAGGGGACTCAGCAGTGCCTGGCAGATGAAAAGACCCTGCACAACTTTCTGGAGCTTCATTTAAGTGAAAGATGTAGAAACCAGAAAAATAAACCATTATTTTATATTAAAACCAAAAAGTATGTATTATGAAATAGAATACACAATATTTTCAGAAATTATCAAAAACTAGGGATGTACTGTACGGTGACTAACATAATATAATAAAAAATATTATTAAAAAATAGAAATAAAAATGGAAAACAAAGATGATTCTAGGTTTTTGATCAAGTAATAATAATTAGTAAGTTGTAAAAAAAAAAAAAAACACCACACATCTGGAATGTACCACACCAAGAGTGAACCCTAACACCAAGAGTGAACTCTAACTTAAACTATGGACTCTGGATGATAATGATGCTTTGTTGTAAGTTCACTGATTAAAACAAATGGACCATGCTGGGGGGATGTTGACTGTGGGGGAGGTTGTGTGTGAGTGTGGGGGGGGGGGGCGGTTATATGAACTCTGTACTTTCTGCTCCCCTCTGCTATGAACCTAAAACTGCTCTGAAAAATAAAGTCTATTAAAAAATGAAAAAAAGTATCCATAAGGAAATTCCATCATAGCTGTATTTGTATTAAGCATGTATTTTTAATTTTTGCTTTTAGATCCCCCCCTTTTTAAGGCTATTGATGTTCCATTTCTTAAGCTTAGTGGTGTATTTCCAGATTTTTTATATTACTATGTTTTTTGTGTGTGTTGAATGCTCATAATAAATATTTTAAAAATCTTAAAAAAAAAAAAGAAATTAAACACATGAGACTGGGATCTGGAAATGAGCCCCTGGACAAGCTCCCTTCAGTCGCAGGGTTTTAGAAACTGTGCTTTAGGGGTGCCTGGGTGGCACAGCAGTTAAGCGTCTGCCTTCGGCTCAGGGCGTGATCCCGGCGTTCTGGGATCGAGCCCCACATCAGGCTCCTCTGTTATGAGCCTGCTTCTTCCTCTCCCACTCCCCCTGCTTGTGTTCCCTCTCTCGCTGGCTGTCTCTCTCTCTGTCAAATAAATAAATAAAATCTTTAAAAAAAATAGAAACTGTGCTTTAGGCACTGTCTGTAGGGAAACACAACTAGGAATCTGAGAGAGAACGGAAAAGGGACAAGGGGAGGGAGGTGGGAAACAGTCATCTGGGAGCAGAAGGAAAAAGCAAGAATAAGTCATCCGAAGGATATATGGAAATAATCTTTCTTATATGTTCTCCCAAAAGATAAGGCTGTCTAAAGGTGAAACAAGTTTAGACCACTGCCCAACCAAGATCAGCCTGAGTGAAGACAATCTCCTTTACAAAGCACAAGGTAACTGTCCTTGCTTATTAAAATGGCATGTCATCGTTTGAGTATTAGTGATTCCTTACGTCCAGGGTGAGTTACATTTTGTAAAAAGAACACAGAAAACCAAACCCTCCATTCTGGAACTTTATAATGGCTATAATAACTATAGGGACAGCTGGGTAGCTCAGTCAGTTAAGCTTCCATCTCTTGATTGGGCTCAGGTCATGATCTCAGGGTTGTGAGATGGAGCCCTGCCTCAGGCTCCACGCTGGATGTGGAATCTGCTCAAGATTCTGTCTCTCCCTCTCCCCCTCTCCCTCACTCCATCTCTCTCTCTCAAAAACCAAAAACAAAAAAACTATAGCCAATACATTAAAACTGCCTATACACACACAAAGATTTGACGACAGAATTCAGCTTAGTTTAGTTTCATAAACATTTTTCGAATATAGTTTTGAGAACTCATTACATTAAAAATTTTATAAAGCTGTCTTAATACATATGTATGTGCTCAAAGAATAATTCTATAGAATGGAACATATCTCAAGTCTAGCAAAGTAAGTTATGAAGTATAAGAAACAAATTACCATTCCCGGTCAGAATATAATAGAAAAGTTAATATTTGCACAGCACCATGATAAAGCAGAGTAGAGGGGTGCCTGGGTGGCGCAGTCCTTAAGCGTCTGCCTTCGGCTCAGGGCGTGATCCCAGCGTTATGGGATCGAGCCCCACATCAGGCTCCTCCGCTGTGAGCCTGCTTCTTCCTCTCCCACTCCCCCTGCTTGTGTTCCCTCTCTCACTGGCTGTCTCTCTCTGTCAAATAAATAAATAAATAAAATCTTAAAAAAAAAAACAGAGTAGAGAAATAACAATTGCCTTTTAAATCTATCTCAACTCAAACCCTACATCTTTGTTGAAGTAATTGAAGGGTACACATATAAATGTCAAAACTATTAAAATAAAGGTGTACATGAATATCCCGCCCCGGGAGAAATGCATAATGAAAATGTAGAAGAATCACTAGAAACTGAAGTACTTTCCAAATGTTTGCCTTGTCAAATGGATTTCCATTTATAAATTGCTGAATGTTTAGTTAAATGATAGAATATCTCAGAAAAAACATAATATATATCTAATACCCTGCTTGGGCAAAACTCACTTTGAAGCTGTGTGTTTCATAGATACAACCCAAGACCTCATGCTAAAAAAAAAAAAAAAAAAAAAGAGAGAGAAAAAGAATCACTAAATGTTTATAGACCTTTCTAAGCAATATTAAAACATTGCATGTTTTTTATGTATTTGGGTCTGCTTCATTCCAGAAGGAATGGAAGGTGAGTTCTCTCCTCCACTTCTTTGTATTCGACTGTCAGCTGCAATGTATTGAATTCCAGCCATGAGTTAAGTACTGTGCTTCCTAATACTGCACATGCTTTCATTCATTTACCAGGTATTTATAAAGTGCTTATTTTATGCTAGGCCCGGGGGTGCAATGGTGTGTAAAACAGATGTTAATGATTGTGACAATCCTCCAAACTGGGAATTTTCATTACCATTTTATGATTAAGGAAACTAAGACTGAGAGAGGTTAATGTAATTTGTAAAGGGTAACTCCTTAGGCGTGCCTGGGTGGTTCGGTTGGTTGAGCGTCTGCCTTTGACTCAGAGTCCTGGGACTGAGCCCCATGTTGGGCTCCCTGCTCATTGGGGAACCTGTTTCTCCCCCCTCCTCCCCCTCTGCCCTCCCCATGCTCGTGCAGTCTCTCTCTCCCTAGCTAATAAATAAATGAAGTCTTAAAAAAAAAAAAAAGAGTAACTCATTAAATGCTCCACTCTTACTTTTTAAATTAATGAAAAAAAGATCATGAGGATCTTATTGTCTTTATCCAGTTGATAGTAAGGGTATCACTGTAGCTTTTAAAAGTGTGGTTTTTTTCCTTATTCACTTTCAAAAAGTTTACTGAGGTATAATTGACATACAGTAAAATGTACTGTTGCTTTCAACACAGGGCTATTACATATACATATACATATAAATGCACATGCACCTATACGTATACATGCCTTTGTAGGGACGTGTGCTTTTATTTGCTTGGGTAAATACTTAAGAATGGGATGATTAAATCATATGGCAGGTGTATGCTTAACTTTTTAAGAAACTGCCAGAGTGTTTTACAAAGTGGTTATACCATCTTACATTCTAACAAACAGTGCAGGAGAGTTCCAGTTTTTCCACATCCTCATGAACAGACAGTATGGCTAGTCTTTTTAACTGAACTATTCTAAAACGGGTATAGCAGTATCTCATTTACATTTACCTAATGACTAAAGATGTTGAGCATATTTGCATGTATTTTTTTGCCACTCATATATATATATCTTCTTTGATGAAGTGTCCGTATCTTTTACCCATTTTTAGTTGTGCTGTTTGTTTTCTTATTGAGTGTTCAGAGCTCTTAACATATTCTGCATACTAGTCCTCTATCAGATATGATTTGCAAATCATATCCCACTCTGTGACTTACACTCTGTTAAAATATTAAGTGCCATTCTCCTAACACTGTCTTCTGAAAGCAGAAGTTTTAATTTTGAGGAAGTCTAGTTTATCAGTTTGTTCTTTTGTGGGTCATGATTTTGGTTTTGAATGTAACCAACGGTTGGGTTCTTTTTTTCCTAGGAGTTTTATAGTTTTATAACGAAGTTTGTGATCTTCATTGAGATGATTTTTTTTCTATGCACAAATTATGGATCAGAGTTCATTTGTGTGTGATGTTCCAGTTGAAAACATTATCCTTTCTCCACTGGATTGCTTTTGCACCTTTGTCAAAAATCACTTGTCCAAATATGTGAGAGTCTATCTCTGAACTCTCTATTTTGTTCTATTGATCTGTGTCTGTCTTTACACCAATACCACACTGTCTTGATTACTGTAACTTTATAATTAGTCTTGAAATTAATGCTCATCCTTCAACTGTTTTCTTTTTCCAAACTCGTTTTTGACCATTCTAGGTTTCTTGCTCTCATGTGCATTTTGGATCTTTTGTCTTGCATAAGCCTGCTCTGACTTGGATTGGTAAATCAGTATTACAAGAATTTGGTGTCTCCAATATAGAGTCCTTTGAGTCATTAGAACAGTATATCTCCCCATCTACTTAAATCGTTAATTTCTCAGTGATGTTTTATAGTTTTCAGTGTACAGGTCTTTCACTTCTTTTGACAGATTTGTCTCTAAGTCTTTCACATTTTTTTGGTGCTCTAGTAAATGGTACTTTCAAATTTTTAATTTCTGATTGTTCATTACTAGTATATAAAATACAATTGATTTTTGAGTACTGATTTTGTATCCTACAATCTTCCTAAAATCATATTAGTTATAGTGGCTTATTTGTAGATTTATTTGGGTTCTCTATATAGATGATAATGTCGTCTGTAAATAAGGACAGTTTTACTTCTTTTCTGATGTGTATGATTTTTTTCTCTTACCTGATTACACTGGCTAGAAACCTCAGGATGGAAAGTGGTTAGAGAGCATTCTTGTTTTATTCCAGATCTTGGGGAGAAAGCACTTAGTCTTTCCCCATTAAGTATGATGTTAGCTATAGGGTTTTCATAGAGTCCTTTCTCAGCTTGAAGAAATTTCCTTTTATATACCAATTAATGTTGGATTTTGTCAAAAGATTTTCTGCCTTTTTAGAGATGATCATATGCTTTTTTTCCTTTTTAAACGTATTAATATGGTGAATTACTTTGATTAATATCTGAATGTTAAACTAGCCCTGGATTCCTGGGATAAACCCCACTTGGTTGTGATTCAGTAATTATAATCCCTTAATTTTTAAAAAAGATTTTACTTATTTATTTGACAGACAGAGAGACAGCCAGTGAGAGAGGGAACACAAGCAGGGGGAGCAGGAGAGGAAGAAGCAGGCTCCCAGAGGAGGAGCCTGATGTGGGGCTCGATCCCAGAACGCTGGGATCACGCCTTGAGCCAAAGGCAGACGCTTAATGACTGAGCCACCCAGGGCCCCATAATCCCTTAATTTTTTAAAGAACAATTTTTACACTATTATCTCTATACTTCTGTGTTTTTCAAAACACGTATTAAACTCTTGCAGAGTGCTAGGCTCTGAGGATATAGCTGTGAAAGCATAATTCTCTGCTTCCATGGAGCTTACCTTCCAGTGTGATAGATACGTATCTATATCCACTTAAGGAAGGACCTATCTAAAATGAATCTTGAAGCATGACCCAAACAAATGTCATCAAACAGGAATACTCCCCATCAAATGAACGTTCTCTTTCCAGACGAAGTCATTTTGTGGATATTTCTTAGAGAAAGGTGTACTGGATAAATCAGTTCATAAAGGGAATGGACAGATAATTTTTTAGATTCTCAGCTGAGATGGTGGTTGGTTGTGTCCCTTTACGTGTGTTCAGAAGTCTGTGTTGCAGGCAATTCCACAAGTTCTGGAGAAAATTAAATTTCACTTGGTAATCTCAATGGACCTTGCTAACACACACCTCTTATCACTAAAGGCAGTTACTGTGTTCATGACCTGCCTCTTGTGTAGATGGCCAGCTCTCAGAACTTTACCTGAGATCTCATTATTGTATTTTAAATCTCCTTAGGACACACTGCCAGCTATGCGCCTACTCTGGCCAGACTTGAACCTATTGACTAGAATACATTCCTCTGCTTCTTGACCACATGTTGTTTATTGACCCTGTATTGGTTCTTCGACCTTCCACCAGGAATCCCAAGTTCTCGCTCTTCCACCATCACACTCTCTTGAGACCTCCGTGCGGCTCACGGTCTGGTGCTGTGTTGCCACCTAGTGGCTGCAGGCCGCGTGGCTCTCACCGGCCGTGTTAGATCCGGAATAGTCCGTGCCCTTCTAGGCGCTCACTTCGGATGTTCTTTTTGTTTACTCTGTTGAGGAAGACTTTGTTCTAAATATTTTTGGAATTCCTATTTTGGAATTGCCTTCAGAGCCTCCGTTATATTCTTCTGAGCACTGTGGCATAGTTAGTTAAGGATGCGGATTCTGGAGTTCGGTTTTAAATCCCAAAGCCACCATTTATTATTTGACCAGGTCAAATTACTATACCACTCTGTGCCTTCCCTTTTTAATAAACCTGTTTGAAAAGAGAGAGGTGAAGATAAGGGAAGTAAATAATGAAGGTAACTACCTCATGGAGTATTGTGGAGATAAACTGAGTTAATACATAGACAGCTCTAAGAACAGCTCTCTGTCATCCTTGAAGAATTAGTGCTGAACCACCCCGGGAGTTACTGCGAGGACCGAGTGAAACGGCGCACGCGGAGCACACCGTCAGTACCTGCCGCACAGTCTCGATAGTAAGCGTTCAGTAGATGTGGGCTGCTGTTAGTTTCCCAGGCGCTGCCGCTGGAAATCCGTGGATGGATTCCGTGAGATTGATGCGGGGTTTAATAAAGATGCAGGATATTCCAGTCCAGTCTGAGCAAACACAGTAGGTGATCACATTGTTCTCTGGCCTCATTCTCTTGAACTCCACCACAGTAAATACTATCAGCTAAGCCCCTTTTCTCAGAGCTTCTGCTTGGCTTTTGGGGTTTTCCTGATACTTCTTCAGTTTCTCTCCTCGGACTTCTTTGCCTGCTGCCTTCTCATCGTGAATGTACCTCAGACTTTAACATGAGCGGTGTGCTTTCCGCGTTACTCACCCCTTTCGATAACTTGGTCCACTCTTACTCTGTTGAGAATCCTCCACCTCGCCTCTCGCTGTCTCCTGGGTTTGAACCCAACCTATTCCCTCCACGTCAGTGTGTCCAGAACAGAACTTGAGTCGTCCCTGTTTCTCTCTTCAGGGCCCTACACCCAGTCTCTCACTAGGATAACTAGGTCTTCCTTTACAGTGCATCTCACATTTGCCTCTTCGTGTCACCTGTACTGACCCCTGGATCAGGCTCTTGGCTCCCCTTGTTAGACCAGAGGGCTTCAAACTCTTCCATCTTGAAACTTTCAGGAAACATTTTTGAGCACATATTCCCAATGAGCATGTATTTATCTACAAATTATATGCATGTTTTATTCTATTAAATATACTCTACTAATACTAATATATTAACGTATGTTATTTAAAAAGAGAAAAACAGACATTGAAATGAGAGTGAAGAATTTGACATAAATAATATCTTTTAGTAAGAACAATGTGGGGGTGCCTGGATGGCTCAGATGGTTAAGCCTCTGCCTTAGGCTCAGGTCATGATTTCCAGGTTCTGGGAGTCGGCTTCTCCCTCTCCCTCTGCCTTTCCCCCGGGCTTGTGCTCTCTCTGTCTCTCTCTCTCTCTCTCAAATGAATAAATAAAATCTTAAAAAAAAAACAAACAATGTGATTAAATGTACCTATTTATTTCTTGAAATGTTGATTGACACTTTGCAATACAGCTATTTAAAAGTCTGGATTCATGTTTGGCTTACTTAAATATTGTTTCTGATGTCTTACTTATTGGGAAAGGATCTACAGGCCCAAAGCCTGTAGATCTCTAATAAAGGAAGTGCCGGTTGATTGTACCATCAAAATCACAATTGTTTGGGTTTTTTAAAGATTTCATTTACTTATTTGACAGAGAGAGAGAGAGCATAAGCAGGGGGAACGGCAGGCAGAGGGAGAAGCAGGTTCCCTCCTGAGGGCCTGGACCCCAGGACCCTGGGATCATGATCTGAGCCAAAGGCAGATGCTTAACTGACTGAGCCACCCAGGTGCCCCTCATAATTGTTTTTTTGCTTTGTCCATAATTATGCTACATTTTTTAAATGGAATGTATATTTTTTAGACCTGAGGTTTTTTTCTATTTTAGTTTTCGTTTATATGTTTATTTATTGGTTTTTACGTTTGTTTTCCCATGGGTGATATAACCTAGATGATGATATATTGAAATGTGCTGAATAGAGTTCCCAGAAATTTAATAACACATTTTTTAAAAACTAGCAAGTAACTGGGAATATGCCCAAGATAATATTTTTAAGAGAACAGAAAAGCAGGATACAAAGCTAAAAGACCCAATTAAAAGAAAAAAAAAGAAAATATATATTCACAGAAATGTAATTACAGGGAAATATTTTAATAGTAGTTATCTCTGAGAAATATGATAATGGATAATTTTTGTTATTTTCCTCATGCTTTTCTCTATTTTCCAAAGCTTCAGTAAATAACACTTATAAATTTTAGCTCACAAAAAGACTTTTGTTTTAAAACAAAATGACATCAGATACTTTTAAAAACAAAGAATTTCCAGATGGTGTTTGAATTTTAGCTCCCAGATTAGCTATGCTCTGTTTGCATGTATAGTTACAAGCTATTATATAGTACAATCAGTGATGTTCTTAAAGTAATAAACCTGAGCTAATCAGAAAACTTTAAATTATGTTCTATGCATTGCTATGTTTATGAAAAACAAGTAATACATTTTAGATGGCTCTATTTTTTTAGAAGTTAGATCACTTTGACACTTAAATGGCTCATCTTGAATTATCTGAAAAATTTCCAGATGATGCTAACTGAATAAAAATGACATGAGTTTCTATTTAGAGTCTTATTGAGAATATCAAGAGTAATGTGATCTGGAGGATATATTTCATGTCCAATTTTTACTGTAAATAATTCTGAAATGATATAATTAATGTAGAACTGGTTTTTAAACTGTGTGCCATGGAACTTTTTAGAGCCCCTGAAAGTAGTAGAGGGGTGTCCCCCTTCCCACCAGGAAACACTTTAATCATAGCAACGCAGGTTTTGAGAAATTTTACATTCAAGGGTTCCTGCATATGCTTTGGTTTGGAAAAAAAAAAGTGTTCTGCTAAATTAGAAATCTAAAGATGTTTACACTTAATGCCTACCACACTGGGGAGGGGATGGGGCAGATGTGCATAGCGAGGGACAGAAAAAATAAACTAACCATATTTTAAAAGGTCTTTCACTGTAAATATGTACTTCTTCTATTCATACTCCTCTGAAAGACAAAATACTAGCCCAGAGCAAAGCAGTGAAGGCAGGAGAGATGAACCCATACCACAATCTGGAAGGTGGGTTGGTCAATCATCTCAAGCCAATAGAGGACTTCTGCACAAAATTCTTTGTGGGAACTGAGGTGAGTTAGAATTATCTGCTCTTTTATATATACATTATATAGAGTCTCCACGTATATGTGTATATATATACATATATACAGAGGGAGTCTTCATTATATATATTCTTAATTTCAGCCTTATTGAGACATAATTGACATATGAAATTGTAAGGTGTTTAAAGTGTACATCATGGTGACTTCATGTATGTATACGTTGTGAAAGGGTTCCCCCATCTAATTAAGTAACACGTCCATCACCTCACATATTTATCTTTGTGCCTGTGTGTGTGTGATAACATTTAAGTTATATTCTCTTAGCAAATTTCAATTATACGATGTAGTGTTATACTGTAGTCACCATGTTTTACATTCTATCCTCAGAACTCACTAATCTTACAACTGAAAGTCTGTACCCTTTTACCAGCCTCTTCCTATTTCTCCCACCCCCCACCCCCACTTTGGAAACCACTTTTCTATTCCATTTCATTACAACCTCTACTGTACATTTGCTTTATGAAGGCTTATAATATTTATACCATTCCTGTATTTTAACATACTTATTTGCATTGAATTTTTTTATCTTGATGCTTCATAGATTCACATTTAAAATGTTCCTGATGAATGTGAAAAAAAATCTATAAAATTCAGTATGACCCTCTTTACTAATGATTTATTGATCAACCTGAAAATATTTATTGAATACCCACACCATATAGAAGAAACCACACTAAGTATTAGAGATCTACTAAGAAAGTATATAGCTTTGTTAGCTAGCAAAATGTAGTAGCAAAACTCACTCGATTCAAAAGATAAATAACAACGGGATATGATAATGATAATGGCTGCCAGTTTTTGGCACCTACTGTAATAACCAAAGTGAGCTTACATTTATTGAACATTTTCTATATAACAGGGTCTGTGCCAGGTATTTGTTCCAAATTATATTTCATTTAATCCTAATAATCTTGTAGGGATTAATCTTCACTTTGCAGATGAAGAAATGAGGCTCAGAACTTTATCTACAGTCATACAGAGACAGAGATGCTCTTTTCATTCATTACACTAGTTCCCTGAAATAAAGGGTTTTCCCCTCAAGCCATGCCACCATAGGAAGACGTCAGAGCTTGGTCTCACTGGAATGCACTCTGCATTCACACTTTAGTATTATGAGGGTATTAGTCGATTACACCAGTTGTCAAGAGCATACTGACCACCAGGCACAGCACTAGGCCCTGGATCACACACGAATCCACAGCACAGCCCCCGTCCATAGGGCACTCACTGCTTAGTTAAGGAGCAGAAACATTAACAGCATTATCCATGCCAACGCCCATCCGGAAGCCATGGGGACAGGACAGGGGAGGTTTGGGGAAGGCGACTGTTAGCTGGCTGGACTTTGGAGGTTGAGGAGGTATCTTAAAGATCAGAGTACAATTCCCAGCAGAAGTAACAGCCTGAACAATACTTTGGAATTACGGAAGCCTGGGATTTGCCTGGAGATAATGGAATCATTTGTACAAGAGGGAATGCTATACCTTGAGTGCTAGGTTGCAATCCAACCAAAGAGCCTTTCTGCCATGTTAGGGAATTTGAATTACATTTGGTAAGCAATGAGGCACTTATCAACAGATACTTGTTTTATAACTTGGGCTTCTAATTTTTTTTTAAGATTTTATTTATTTATTTGATGGAGAGAGAGCCAGCCAGCGAGAGAGGGAACACAAGCAAGGGGAGTGGGAGAGGAAGAAGCAGGCTCCCAGCGGAGGAGCCTGATGCAGGGCTCAATCCCAGAATGCCGGGATCACCCCCTGAGCCAAAGGCAGATGCTTAATGACTTAGCCACCCAGGCACCCTTCTAATTTTTTTTTTAATTCTGGAAAAATATAAATAGTAAGTTACCATCTTAACAAATTTGAAGTGTATAATTCAGTGCTACTAGAAACATCCATGTGGTTGAGCAACACTCACAGTCATCTATCTCCAGAACGTTTTCATCATTTCAAACTGAAATTCTGTACCCGTTAAAACAATAATTCACCATGGAGTGCCTGGGTGGTTCAGTCGTTAAGCGTCTGCCTTTGGCTCAGGTCATGATCCCAGTGTTCTGGCATCCAGCCCTGCATCAGGCTCCCTGCTCAGCAGGAAGCCTGCTTCTCCCTCTCCCACTCCCCCTGCTTGTGTTCCCTCTCTCGCTGCCTCTCTCTCTGTCAAATAAATAAATAAAAATCTTAAAAACAAAACAAAACAAAAACCCCCCAATAACTCACCATTCCCTGCTGCCCTCAGCCCATGGCAAGCACCATTCTACTTCTGTCCCTGTGAATTTGACTACTCTAGGTATCTCATGTACGTAGAATAATACATTTGTCTCTGCGCACACCAGAGTTTTTAAAGTGGGGATGGGGGTGGTGGTGGTGACAGCTTTAGAAAGATAAATGACCACAAGATCTTAAAACAGAAATGAAAGTATGACTCCCTGTACTTAAACTTTTCAGTGACAACTCAAACGTGAATAAAATCCAAACTGTGGCCTACGAGATCCTGTGTAATTTGGCTCTTTTCTCTCTCTCTACCTCATCTGCACCAATCTCCCTCTCTCCTTCCAGCTGCTCTGATTTTTCTCCTTCTTTTTCTACCCCAAACTCTTTCCTGCCTTTCGAGCCCTTGCCCTCCTTGGAATTAACTTCATCCATCATTCATCAGATATTTATTGAGCATTTACTATAAGCCAGGCACTGTTTGGGTCCAGGGAATAGAACAATGAACAAACAGACAAAATTCCCTCCCTCATGGGCTGACATTTCAGTGGAATGCTCTTCTACCAACACCTGACATGGCTGATCTGCCCCTTATGGTTAGAGAGCATAAGGGAGACCTCTCTGGGTTCTAGACTGGCTAGTGCAGGGATGAAGCAGGAGGGAGTAGAGCCAGGTAGGTGGACAGGCAAGGCAGGCAGTTATTTCACGTGGGCCAACCCAGAGATGAAGAGGGCGTGAGCAGTGGGGCCAAAAATGTCAGCACAGGGGAGGAGGAGGATGGAGAAGGACATGAAGGTTCCCAGCTAGGTGGCTGCTGATAGAATGGTCACTCGATGTGTATTTATGAACCTGGTTCAAGCTACTTCTGTTTGAGTTGGTTCTGTTCGGTGTTGCACATATCTGTTATGAGACCCAGGAGATATTAGTGACGCTTACAGGGCTCTGGCGGAGGCTGGTCACATACAGAAAGTTCCTAACAGCAGTGGCAAACACCGTGTGCTCACTCAGTGGTTAAGTGTGGGTGAGGCACCACAGCCAACAGGCAAGATGTGTGCACTGAACATGGGCCGGTCTGTCTGTTCCCTTGGACTCTGGGCACCATGAGTGGAGAGCGGATGGAGGGCTTGTCCTCTGACTCTGAATTTCCAACACTATACACTGTCCTTGTTTGTTACGTGTGTTCACGGACAAAAGCACAGATGAGTGAATGAGTGGGCGCCGGCCAGGTGTTTTCCCCTGTTCCCTCCCTCGCCTACACATCCCAAGCCATCCTCCCAGGCCTCTCAACTCCACTTTTTATACACCCTTCTCTGTGTTTTCCTTTTATTACCCAGAGAGAAAAACATTGGAATTAGGAGCCTGCAGCTGGGTGACCCTGAATAAGTCCTTTAACCTCTCTGACTCTGTGTTTTCTCTGTTAGATGGGCCGTGGGACTAAAGGTTTTCTCTAAATCTCTCCCACCTCTGCTGCTCATGGGTTCTGTGTCTTTTCCCTGTGTGTGGCTGTTTCTGTCCCTTTACTCCGGGTCCCCCTGCCTTTGCCTCTCCTTAAAATGGCCATAAGGAGAGTGAGAATAAATATAACTAGTTATGTTATTTAAATGGAACTTTGTTTCCTGTTCTCAACTTTAAAGGTAATGATACCATATTATCAATTTACATTCCCCTTTTCTCTCTTACTCCACAAATATTTTTAAGTACTGACTTTGTATCATGCTGAGAACAAATCACTGAAGAAGTCAGACCAGATCCCTTCCTGGAGCTTTCGGTCCACTGGGACAATTTCCTGTTAACAAAAACTTTATAAACCCAGCAGTTGGAACTTGTGTACATAGATTATCTCCATAAATGCCTGTGTTTTCCATAGTACATAGTTTATGTACTATGTGTACATAAAAATTCAACAAATTCATTTTTTTGTTCAATATAAAATCAAGTAATCATTTTGAGCCTCCCCCCACCACCACTGTATCAAGTTATCATTTGACTGAGTTAACCTGTTGCTCTGTGCTTGTTACAGTCAGTCTTAGTACATGCATATGAGGTCTTTTGTCCTTTAACTTGTCATTGTACTCATCAGAAACCTGTAATATTTTTAGGAAGGTGGAGTGATATACACAGATTGGAAAATGGAAAGAGACCCAGAAACTGGCCGACTGATGAGTAAGTTTTGATGATTGCTCTGTTATGAGTAAGTTATTCCTTTTTTTTTTTTTAAAGATATTGTCTATTTATTTGAGAGAGAGAGGAGAACGAGCAGCGGGGGAGGAGCAGAGAGAGAGAGAAAAGCAGACTCTCCCGCAGAGCAGAGAGGAGCGGGCAGGGAACACAACATGGGACTTGATCCCAGGACCCCGAGATCATGACCTGAGCTGCAGACACTTAAACGACTGAGCCATCCAGGTGCCCCTAAGTTATTACTTTTTACAAAGTGCTGAGTAACCCTGGCCTTGCTGATGGGAGGAAAGGCACTTAATTAAGGTCCTGTCTCTGCATTTACTCAAAGTGAGGGCCTCAAACAGCAGCACTTGGAGCCTGTTAGAAATGCAGAACCTTGGACCCTACCAGAGGCCTGCTGTATCAGAATATGGATTTCTAATAAGATTCACCTGATGATTTGTTTTCACCCCCCCCTCCCCCAAAATTTGAGGAGGACTGATCTATTGATGCTTAAAAGACTAGGACAGTTGGACAATTAAATTAAAAAAACAATGTGTTTCAATAATTCAACAACTTGGTAGCTCATTAATGTGAAAAATATTAATCAATGTGAAATTATAAGCTAAATTTACAATGATTTTGATAGCATCAGAATGGTACGGAAAAGTAGCTGCGGGCCGCTCCTCTTGGGCTGGGGCTGGTGGTGCCCAGAGTGTTGGCAGCTGAGCAGCGGGATGGGGACCACACCCAGCTGGGAGTGGGAATCAAGAGTTCAGGCTCCCTAATCAGCTAAGCTCCCTGTCAAAGCTTGGAGCCCTGGGGGTTCACTACAATTACAGCTGCTTACTTTAAAGCTTTGGATTTGATCACGGCATGAAAATGTATTTGAGCCATGTTTCACAATGTGGAATGACCGGAAGCACAGGAAGAGGCAGCTGCTGGGACTGCTTGCATACCATGGAGCAGTAAGATGGGGCAGCCAAGCTGGGTTTGCAGAAGGGGATCTGATCTTAGGACAAGCAGGCATGGGAGTGACTGATCGGGGTCAGAGGTTAGAGATACAGCCTGTAGGGGACCCTGCTGGGTCTCAGGTCTCTGCCTTGAACTTTACCTCCTCCACTTCTATCTACTGAGTTTGGCTCTGCAGACTGGAGTCTGCCTTAGACCCAGGAAGGCGTGCTTTCTCAGCATTGCCTCCAGGGCAGCCATATTAATCTGGAAACGAAAGCACTCTGACCAGAGACCCAAATGTATGTTATTGATAAGAGTGGGGCATTGAGAGAGAATTAGATGTGATCCAAAGAAAGGTCAAGTGCTTGCAGAACTGAGACTGATTTTCCAATTTACATTCATTTCAAATTCCAGGATTTAAAAGTTGAACTCAAAATTATATATTAGATATAATGAATTACATTCAGCTACTTTTATGCTTATTCATGTATCTGTGTATTCAATAATTCTTGACTATTAATTGTGCGTGTACTGCATGCACATGGCAGCAGTCTCCACTATACTGCTGGGACACAAGTTGAGACCCTGATGCCATGACTTGGTTACACTGGTTCTTTCCAGTCTCAGAATTTCTTGGGGCCTTACCATGATGCCAGCTTCCTAAACTGCTTTTGAGGCAGACCCTGACAAGCAGGGTTAGTTATTTATTTTAAATTTTATTCCATTTATAGAATAACCAGTGACAATAAACTTAAAAACCAAGAGCTTTATGATTCAAATTCACTAATGTTGTGGGGTTTTTTTGTTTTGTTTTGTTTTTGAGAGAGAGAGAGAGAGAGCAAACGCACGAGAGCAAGGGAGCATAAGCAGAGGGTGGAGATAGGGAGAAGAAAGGGGAGAAAGAGAATCTTAAGGAGGCTCCATGCCTAGCGTGGAGCCCAACATGGAACTTGATCTCAAGACCCTGAGATCATGACCTGAGCCAAAATCAAGAGTTGGACACTTAACTGACTGAGCCACCAGGTGACCCTTGTTTTTTCTTTCTTACTTTCATTCTTTCATCAAATCATTATTGAGAATCTCTTCTGTGCCACGCACTAGGGATATAAAGACGAACAAGATATTATCCTCCCCCGTAGGAGTTCCATGATTATTAGAAAAGTCAAACACATAAACAAATGAAGACATTACCCTCAGTTACTGCTATGGCTAGAAGCAAAAACAAAGTGACATGGGAAACCTGGAAGGGACCAACTCTCTTGAGTTATTAAGAAAGGGCCCTACTGAAGAGAGATACAGTCGAGCTGGTTCTTGAAGAATAGATTGCAATTTTCCAATTGGAGAAAGACATGCCAGATAGAAGGAATAATAATGCAAAAACATGGAAACCTAAAAGAGCAGTGGACAATTAAGAAACAGGGAGATCTACTAGCCAAAGCATAGCAATAGAGAGGGCAGCAGGAGAGGTGCCAGGAAGGACAACTGGGTCCAAAGGACTAAGAGCCTGAAGTGCCTACGAAGCTTTGAACCTTATCCTAGTGCCACCAGTATAATCAGAATATCACTCTGGCAGGAGAGTAGGGGCTGGATTACTTTATTGGTGGCACTTACAATGGAAGTAGGATGACCACTTTCAAGGGTCTAGATGAGAGATGGAGAGGACTAAGTATAGGCATGGTGACAGGGATATACAGCAGAGGAAATGTGAGAGAGACTTAGCAGTCAGCATGCCAGGACTTCGTAACAAATGGGATGTAGGTTGGTAAAGAAGAAGAAATGTTGTTTTTAATTTCTTGGCATTTGGTTCATTGCAAAAAAAGGGGGCACGGGAAACAGTTGTAACCACTTACTAAAAGGATACTTTAAAATCATCACAGTACTTTAAAATACTTAAAAATCATCAGTCCAGCATTTTGTAACATGGAAAGCCAAACACTGTTATTCCCATTGGCTAATGGCTGAAGTTCAGAAAAAGTCAATGTTTAACCCTCTAAACTATGCACTGCTTGCCCTAATTACATCCATGAACTGGCAGTGTTTTCCTTGAGAGCTACCGGTCTAATGTTTTCCGTAAACACCATGGAGTGTACCTGAGTAAAGATGAGGTGATTACTGGGATGCAATCGTTCTTGATTTCCTAGGGACCCCATATGCTTATCAACAACAAGGCAGGAAAGAGAATTTCCTCTTCTAAGAAAAAGCTTTGGAAAGACAGTACCCTGAATGAGATATATGTGATAAAGAAGGCTAAACCGAACAAAATTTCCAGAGGATCTAAGTGACAAGCCAAGCAATGCAGGCTGAATGATGACAATTGACATAATTATTTCATGTACTCTACTCACAAATCAGCACATGCCATGCACCGTGCGCTTGTCCAAGTACTTTCCATGGATTAGCTCATTTAATCCTCACAGCAACCCTAGGGGGAAGCTACCAGCATTGCCAGGGTTTGAATTTGAGCAGTCTGTACTCTTAATCACACCGCTATACTGAATCTGGCATTAGATAATGATTCTGGAAACTACTTCTTTGTTTATTGTAACTTTCTCATAGCAACCTGGCTTGTGGGCTCTGGTACTCCATTTAATAACTTAAGGACAGCTCTATCCGTTGCTAGATGGAGCTAGAGGTCCCTAAAAGGACAAAAGGAAGGAAAAGATATGGGCTGAGAACATTTAACATGTTATTTTAAAGTATAAATCTTGGTGGTAGTTGATCTTGTTATCGCTGGTAATCATTACCTTCTGCAGAGGGCTTCCAGACTCGTGGATGGCCCTGCTCACCAGAGTGAGGTGATGTCTAGGAAGCCCCACTATAGGAGGTGAAAACCAGGCTCTGAGAAACAAGAGCGGCAACAAGAAGAAAGCTGCTGGTTTCCAGGGCTTTCCTGACTTCCCAGGAATCTTCCAGATTGCTTCAAGATGGCCTTAGAAGTATGTCTCTTGGGGCGCCTGGGTGGCACAGCGGTTAAGCGTCTGCCTTCGGCTCAGGGCGTGATCCCGGCGTTATGGGATCGAGCCCCACATCAGGCTCCTCTGCTAGAAGCCTGCTTCTTCCTCTCCCACTCCCCCTGCTTGTGTTCCCTCTCTCGCTGGCTGTCTCTATCTCTGTCGAATAAATAAATAAAATCTTTAAAAAAAAAAAAAAAGAAGTATGTCTCTTATGATATCTTTTGGATAGGACTTCAGTTGGAGGAAAATTGGTCCTTTTTTTTTTTTTAATCCAGGAAAGCTACATTTAAATTTTTTTATTTTTACTTTTTATAAAATTTTTAAATTGTGGTAAAATATACATAAATGTGAAATGTACCATCTTAACCATTTTTAAGTGTATAATCCTGTACTATTAAGTACATTCACATTGTCGTGCAACCCATCTCCACTCCCATTTCCATTTTGCAAAACTGAAACTCTGTACCCATTAAACACTAGCTCCCTGTTCCCCTCTACTCTCAGCATCTGGCAACCACTATTTACTTTTTTTCTCTCTGAATGTAACTACTGTAGATACCTCATGTAAGTGGAATCATACAGTATTTGTCTTTTTGTGATGGATTTCTTTCCCTTAACATCATATCCTCAAGTTTCACCCATGTTGGAGCATGTCTGAATTTCCTTCCTTTCAAAGGATGAATAAAATTCCATTGGATGTATATATCATATTTTGTTTATTCCCTCATCTATTGATAAACACTTGGGTTGCTTCCAAATACTGCTGCTATGAATATGGGTGGACAAGTATCTCTTTGAAACTCTACTTTATAAGTTATTTGCAAGGTTTAGTAGGTGGGGATTTTTTTTCTGCTTAATATCCCATGAGGGTTCTGGGGGCGGGGGGAAGAAATCCAGCTTTCACACAGCTATCAATATGATGGGATTCACAGTAAGTTCATGGTTTGGATATATAAGGTAACCAGGCATCATGGTTTGGACAAGATAGGACATACCTTTATGGCCATCCCTGACGTGGGTGTGCGCAGCAAGGAGTAGGGAGCAGCCAGCTCTGCAGCCAGGTCTGGGGGAGAGAAGACCCAAGCAATGGTGAGGTAGACAGCCTAGGGGAAAAGGAGGACATGCAGGCTGGAGCAGAGACTAAAAAGAACTCTTGATCTTAACATCAAAACCTGCCTCCCCGTAGTCTTCCCAGTTGCAATAAATGGAAACTCCATGGAGTCAGCTCCTCCTACCAGAAATCTATCATTCTCAGCCCTGCTATTCACGCCATCTGTAAGTCTTGCCAATTCCAGCTTGCAAATATTTCTCGATTATCTACTTTTTGTCCATTGTACCTTCCATCCAGCTACCATGCTTTCTTCCCAGAACTACCTCCTATGGTGTCTCCTCTTCTCTTTTACCTCTCTCTAATTCATTCTCTTCACAGCAGTCAGATTGTCTTCTGGGCCTAAAGGACTCGTTGAAACACATCATGTGGAGAATATAATCTAAACTCCTTTCCTACAAGGCCCTGTGTGGCCTGGACCCTCCTGGTCCCCATCTGTATCATATGTCTCATGCTGGGATTACCAGATTTCAGTCTTACTGCCTTCCTCAAATTTATAAAGGCACTAAGCATTTCTCTCCACAGGACTTCGGTGTGTATTGTTCCTTCTGTCTGGAATACTCCTCCACATCAAAATCTTCCCACACCAAAGTGCTATTTAGGACTAAATGACTCATCTTCAGAGAAGCGTTTTCTGACCATTCGGTCTAAATTATGGATGTATCTTGTTACTCTTTCTTGTAATTTTTTTCCACCACAACACTTTTAACATTTATTATATACTTTGGGAGTTGTTTATTGGATACTGGATATTGTTTATTGAGAATCTGTCTTTCCCATTAGATTGTAAGCGCCATGAAGGCAGGATCATGTTCATTTATTAGCCATTGTTTACCCAGCCAGCTATAGTACCTATAGATACATATAAGAAATCCACAAATATTTTTTGACCATTAATGAGTGAATGAATAAGAACATGAAGTGTTCCTTTGAGCTGGAAAAATGGCCTTGATGGAAATTCCCTGGACTTTCCATAAAAAAAAGAAGAGCTGTTCCTTGACAGATTCATTTACCCCAACTGATCTCTTGTTGTCTCTGCTTGGATCCCATTAATCATGACCTATCCATCCACTGGAATTCTGCCCATTCTTCATGCAGGAATATAAACATTATTATTAAAGATGAAATGGCTTTTTCCATCCCGACAGCAAAGAAGCCAGTGAGCCTTTATACTGTCCATGATGGAGCTGTCCACACTGTTCAGAGGTCACCTTTTTACCAGGACATTATCCTCACCATTGGGGGATGGAACGTGGCCATCTGGAAAGAAGGTGTTATGGTGAGTTGCCTGAGAAAGGCAGGAGTGAGCGTGTGGTCCTTTGTTCAGAGAAAGACAATGGAAACAACAGACTGTTCTAACATAACAGTGCCTTGGGGACACATTTAGAGAAATTAGAACAGATGGCTTGGGTTCCAGCTTGTCAGCAGACTGTAAGCCTTTTGAAAACACAACCATTTGCCTTTCTTCCCTGAGGGAAGGAAACAATATTTACAAGTCTTTAGCTCTCTAAGACCTAACAGTCTTTTCTTCAAAATATGTATTGTGGGCAGTTAATTTGCTTTATGTTTTTTTCTCCCCTTCAAATATATGATGGGATGCTGGTTACTATGAAGTCCAAGGAGAAGCACTGGGTCTGTCACCTTTGCTTCTGCAGCAGGAATATGTCTACAGGTTCAGAAAGTGGAAGTAAGAAAGCTAAGGGGTCCATTGCCAAGAGACCAGAGACATTCATGGACCACAGTGAGGCAGGGCCAGGACTCTGGCAGTCAGGACTAGGCGAGGGCCTCGTTCCAGGCAAATAGAAGCTAAACTGCCAAAAACTAGAAAGACTAATAAAATCCAGTGAAGCAAGGGTGTGGGGAAATCAGCATGACAGTTCCCATTGGTGTGCAATTTAAGATTATCAAAATCTGAAATATATATCTATTTCATAATTGTAATACATACATTCTTTGAAAAAATAATATGTAATGTGTATATTTATATATACATATAACATTTATATGAATATATATTCTTTGAATAAAGTGAATAAAAATATACACATATTCTTCAATAAAGAATATATACATTCTTTAAATAAAATGATATATGTGTGTGTGTGTACTTCTGGGACTCCAACTTACACAAATACTGTGAATTTACATACGAATTTGTCACTGAAACAATTGGAAACTGCTTAAAATGTCCATCCACAAAAGGACTTCTACTTTATACCAATGTACTTCAGTATGTCCAATTTTTTTTTTTTACAGTGAATAAGTATCAGTTTCGTTCTTAAAGAAAAAAAAAATTAGGCAAGATTGTCCATAGACTATTCAGGGGCCAAGAACCTGGTTACCCACAGAAATGGAAGGAGCTGGGCAAGGTGGGCAAGAACAGGATAAGGAGTCCACGAATGTGAGATAGTCTTCATTCCGCACAGGGAAGTTTCTCAGGCATGTTTCAGAGGGTAGGAAACAGCTCCGCAGTTTAGTTTAGTCTCGGCAGCTGTAAGTAGATAAATGAGTACCTCTGCTTGTCAGCTGGAGCATGACACATTCTGATCTGTTCTCTCTCTAGTCAAACCTCCCAAAGAGGGCAAATTATCCCCACGGTAAAGAGAAGAAAAGCTGATCTTATAATGCTTTGCTGATCTAAAATCTCTTCCAAACAATATTTACAAGCCATTGGATACAGCTCACAGCTGGAATTGACTTTTATTTGCTTTTTTCCCTGGCTGCCAGAGTTGGCTCCATGGGAAACAGACACCTGACAGCAAAATAAAGGTATAAGCAAAATTTTCTTATAACCTTTACTTATCTAACATCCCCCAATCTCCAGCTCAACTGGAAGGTTTGATCTTTTCTAAAAAGCAACTAAAATAAGAAAAAAAAATGTTATAAAAAACACACAGGAAAGAAAAGAGTTGGCATTGTATAAAATCCTACAAGAAGAATTAAGACTTCAGAGTGGGCATATTGTGCTGGTCCATGATCATAGCCATCTGAGTTGTACTTCAAGAAAATCATCACGAATACACCCCAGGTAATAACGAAAGTTTTCATGTGTCCTTTTAAAATTTTGTTTAAAGATTGGACCCCTCCTTCAGTCATCCTGTGCACCAAAAAGGTATACTGCAGGCCACTGGTCCCTGACAAGGCCTGGAGTTTTCTATATTGGCCGAGAAGATGGATACATCGACATCTGGGACCTTCTGGAGAAAACTCATGAGCCGGCCCTGTCACAAAACATCTGCATAACTATGATCACCTACATCAAACCCTGGACCTTCTCTGGTGTGTTAATTTTAATTAAATTTAATTAAGTTATTTTGCTTTTTGGGGGTAACTCAAGAACATTTTGACTTTCATCTGGAAAGTCTCTGATATTTTTTTCTCTAGTTTTGCCCATCCCATCCCATCCTTTCTCTTCCCTTCCTTTCCCTTCCTTCTTGCACTCAAACTTCAGATACAACCTGAGTTTCTCTCATTATTTTCTCTATCGACAATTATTTCTGAGGCATGGTTAGTATGACAAGCAGAGGCTGATTTTGAACCAACCACACAATGAAAAGCATCCTTCTCATCTTCTCCAGGTCAGATAGGGTGACCCCTCAATCTTTGGTACTTTTTGCTGCTTCTTTCCAAAGAGAGTAATTCTTGTATATATAATTTTTCATTATGTCACAAACTTTCAATAATCTATAATTTTTGTGGTTTTTCCCTGGACAATACCAAGCACTTCTTTTCATGAGATCAAATGACTCTCTGGGGTCATTTATCTATTTAAACTTTTAACTTTTGCACTACTTATGAGAAAAAAAACAATGTATGACAAAGCAAGCAGAAACTCAAGGATGTGTCCTTGGAAAAGTAATTTATATCCTTTGTCCCAATTTCTCTGTTTTACTCAAGCACTACTTTCTACATAAACCCAGTATATTTGCCTCTTTTAAAAGAAGTTTCCCTTTGTTTCCAGAGATATGCAGGCATAAAATTGTCTTTCTATCCTTTTTTCTTACAGAAAGATTGTGTTTAGAAATTCAGTCTTCAGAATTTCTAGAATGTCATAGTATGGCTACAGCTTAACCTTACATGTCACCAAGTGTGGGGTTTTTTTTCCATCTTTGCTATAAAACATTGCTTTTGTATACATCCAGGGATTATAAGTCTAGGATTTAACAATTTAAACCAAACCTAAAAATGAGAAAAAGAAAAAAAACCCATAAGATAAGGTAGAAAATTAAAGCTCTTAAACACATTTGTGTTTTATATCCATTTTTAATGATCAAAAGAAGTGATCTGTTTTTATAATAAAAAAACTGATTCTGGCTATATCTTTAAAATTCATCTGGATAATGGTATCCTTCAGCCCTTACTGAGTCTTTGGTGAAAACTGGCTTCATGATTTTTCTTTGAAAATCTTTCCCTGTATTATCCCCACTTTCTTCTCAAGTCTGCCCAGTGGCCCAGCCACACAGAGGGTCAACCTCAGCTAGGAGCCACACTCCTTAAACGAGCACTAAGAAGACAAGATTTGAGGTGGGCAGGGTGGCTGACAAAGGCTCAGGGTCTTGGCTTTCATTTCATCAACTGGAAAAAATGATTTTTATATATTAGCTAATATCGTCCTCAGTCATGAATGTCTGATGAAGATGCCAAGATTATCGTAACCACAGCAGGTCTTTTGGGAGACCACAAAACAAAAACACATTTCATATTTAACCTCCAGGATGACTTTCTGTTTTTTCCCCCCATTTTTTGGATCTTTCAGCTAGGCAGCAATTTATAGCCATAGCTGATTATTATGGAACACTGCATATATTGGAAATTCCTTGGACATTAAGTCACCCTTCCACCAATGAGGTTAGTAACTTTTGGCTCTGAGAATTTCTGTGACCAGATATTGCTGAGGCATGTTTTAAAAGTGTGTTCAGAAATGACAGCATTTTTGCACTGTAAGAAAACAAAAGAATCATACAATCCCAAATAAGGGATGTATTTCTGTTGTATGAGTTAAATAACTTGAAACCACAGAAGAACAAATGTGATGAGAGAGAGGGCAAGTAAATGAAGCCCAGATTCAGAAAAGAATTGATTTGGGGATTCCTAAGTTGTTATTTTCAGGTTGTAACCAAAGCACGGGACTCCTGTTTCAGTGATGCCCTTCCCAGAGGCCCAGTGGACATTCTGATACACCCCTCCATCGCCCACCTCCACCCCATCTTCCCCCAGCTTGGTGTACTGTAGGTAGCACGGCTGAGGGGGCAATGTTCTGCCCCTCCATAGGCACCGCCCACAGGTTTCAGTGTGAATAATGAGGTGATGAGAAAGTCAAGGAATAAAAATATGTAAATACTATACAATCAACATTAAATATACAGATTGCAATCCGCCACAAATCCCAACACCCGCCTCCTTAACTGCCAAGCAGAAAGCTTTCCATCCTCTGACCACTTTGCCCAAGGTCTCTGCTGACTTCACTGTCTCTGTACTTCTGTGCACACACCAAGCCTCCGGGGAACTCAGCTCCCCTTCCTGTCCCTTTAGGGTTACTCCTCCTCTGGGTTTTCCAAATTTGGTTGATGATATGATACTTTCCTCAGGCTTAGAAGTGAGAAGCAGGAAAAGGGAAAAAAGCCATCCCTGAGTATTTCTTTTATAAAATTATAATTTTTTGCTGCTCTCTCCTTCCAACCCACTCCCCTCATGGAATCCTCCAATTTGCAGGGCCCTGGACCTTAGCACAGGAGTCCCCACGTGGAGCCTCGCTCCTCTGGTAGTGGGCCTGTGGGAGGTATCCCAAAGCCTGTAAGCCAACTAATGAATTACAAGCAGCAGG